>NC_086321.1:353151528-353474028 GCF_036172605.1 Pelobates fuscus
AGAACCCGTAGACCTTCCTTTAGACTAGCTCCCACATTTCAAAGTCCTGAATCTACAACTTTAGCGCTTCCAGAACCTATGCAGATAGGCAATACTCGTCTCTCAGAAGAGGAGAGACAGTACAGGAGAAGGGAGGGGTTGTGCATGTATTGTGGAGCAAGAGGTCACCTACGCCTAAACTGTCCTAACCGCCCGGGAAACGCTCGCACCTAAGTTCCTCTAGAGGACAGGCCTTGGGTGTTTCTATCTTGTCCTCTATACATGACTATAAAGATCATAGGCTTCTACTACCTGTTTCTTTAGTTTGGGAGAAGGGAGTATTAAATACCATGGCGTTGATAGACTCCGGAGCTGCTGAAAGCTTTATTGACCGAACCTTCGTCACTAAACACTCTATCCCATCCCAGCTAAGGGATACACCCTTGGCCGTTGAGGCCATAGATGGTAGACCATTATATGAACCTGTTATTTCTCATGAGACCTTACCTGTTAACTTAACTGTTGGTATCCTACACGAGGAGGGTATATCTCTTATGCTCATTTCATCTCCTTCTGTTCCAATAGTCTTAGGGTATCCTTGGCTTAAGAAACATAACCCCATTATCGATTGGGAATTGGGTGAAATAATCTCTTGGGGTCAGGGTTGCCGAGACAGGTGCTTACAGAAGGTCTCACCGGTTTGCGTAGCTGACACACTGGTTAATTCTACCCAACCTACTGACTTACAAATACCACCCCTATACCTGGATTTAAGGGCAGTCTTTGACAAGAAGAATGCTGACACTCTACCTTCACACAGGTCCTTTGACTGCAAGATCAGACTCTTGCCCGGTACCATGCCTCCGAGGGGCACGGTATATCCTTTATCTACTAAGGAGAACCTAGTCTTAGAGGAGTATATTCGTGAGAACCTGGACAAGGGATTCATTAGGAGATCCTCCTCTCCTGCCGGGGCCGGGTTCTTTTTTGTGAATAAGAAAGATGGTACATTAAGGCCTTGTATTGATTATCGGGGATTGAATAAAATAACTATTAGAAATGCCTATCCGATTCCTTTGATTACTGAACTCTTTGATTGTTTAAAAGGCTCCAAAATTTTCACCAAGTTAGATCTCAGAGGGGCGTATAACTTGGTGAGAATCCAACAGGGAGACGAATGGAAAACAGCTTTCAATACCCGTTACGGGCACTATGAGTACACGGTAACGCCTTTTGGTCTCTGTAATGCACCAGCAGTATTTCAGGACCTGATTAATGAGGTTCTTAGGGAGTTTCAACATGATTGTGTTATTGTATACCTGGATGATATACTTATACATTCTAGTGAGATTGAGACTCATCACAGACAAGTCAGAAGGGTATTGCACAAACTTCTACAACATGGATTGTACTGCAAATTGGAGAAATGTAGTTTTGACCAGTCTCAGATAAACTTCCTTGAGTACGTTATTTCTGGGGACGGGTTTAAGATGGATCCGGTTAAACTCCAGTCTATTTTAGATTGGCCTTTGCCCAGGGGACTCAAGGCCATTCAGAGGTTTATTGGATTCTCTAATTATTATAGGCGCTTCATTAAAGGTTACTCGTCTATTATTGCGCCTATTACCAATATGACTAGACAAGGGGCTGACACTAAGACTTGGTCTACTGAAGCTCTCGTTGCTTTCAAAACACTCAAGGATCTTTTTTCTTCAGCACCGATTTTGGTTCACCCTGATACGTCTTTGCCTTTTTTACTCGAGGTAGACGCCTCGGAGACAGGTATAGGTGCTATCTTGTCTCAAAGATTAGGTGTGGATAAACCATTACATCCATGTGGGTTTTTTTCCAAAAAATTGTCTGGGCCTGAAAGCAGATATGACATTGGTGACAGGGAACTATTAGCGGTTATTATGGCCTTAAAGGAGTGGAGACATTTATTGGAAGGGACCTTGCATCCTGTAACTATTCTAACAGATCACAAAAACTTGTCTTATATTGGGGAAGCCAAGCGCTTGTCCGCCAGGCAGGCTCGTTGGTCCTTATTTCTCACTCATTTCAATTATGTGCTCACCTATAGACCTGGTTCTAAGAACTCTAAGGCCGATGCTTTGTCTCGCCAACATGAACCCTCTACTATATCTGAGGCGGTTTTGTCATCTGTAGTTCCCAAGTGCAATATTATCGCCAACACGAATCTCAGGATACACTCTCCGTTGCTTGCCGAGATCATGAAAGTGCAGCATCTGGCTCCCAGACAGGTTCCCGGGGCATGGCACTTCGTTCCTCCTGAACTTCAACCGGAACTGTTGCAATGCTTTCACAACAGCAAAGTGGCTGGGCATCCTGGCATACGCAAGACGTGTTCCTTGATTTCTAAAGATTTCTGGTGGCCTTCGTTACGTAAGGATATTAAGGATTTTGTCGGGGCATGTGAGGTCTGTATGAAGACTAAACAACCTCATACGCTTCCTTGTGGGCTCTTGCACCCAGAGAGACCATGGTCTTGTCTGGCTATGGATTTCATTGTCGATTTACCTTTTTCTAAAAAACAAACTGTTATTCTCACGGTGGTTGACAGGTTTACTAAGATGGCTCATTTCGTACCCTTACCTAAACTTCCATCTTCTCCTGAATTGGCTGAGATATTCGCGAGAGAGATTTTTGGTTTACATGGTATACCCTCCGAAATTGTCTCTGATAGAGGTTCCCAATTTGTTTCCCGTTTCTGGAAGTCCTTTTGTTCTCAATTGGGTATCAAACTGAATTTCTCTACTGCATATCATCCCCAGTCTAACGGAGCTGCTGAACGCACCAACCAAAAGATCGAACAATATTTGCGTTGTTTTGTTTCTGAACACCAGGACGATTGGGTCGGTCTGATTCCTTGGGCGGAGTTTGCACACAACAATCTCGTTTGTGATTCTACTCGTTCTAGCCCCTTCTTCATGAATTATGGCTTTCATCCTCCTATTCTTCCCTCGGTTTCCCCTTCCCAAGGGGTACCGTCGGTTGATGTCCATGTTGCCAATTTGAGGAAGTTGTGGGATCAGACTCGACTAATTCTCCTTCATAATTCCACGTTGTCCAAACGACACGCAGACAAGCGTTGAAGGGCGGCTCCGGTTTTTATTCCAGGGGATAGGATCTGGTTGAGTACCAGAAATATTCGCTTGAAGGTTCCCTCTATGAAATTTGCGCCTCGTTTCATTGGTCCTTACAAGGTTCTGACTCGAATTAATCCTGTTGCGTATCGCCTTGCTCTCCCACCTGGCTTGCGCATCCCCAACTCCTTTCATGTTTCCTTGTTGAAGCCTCTAGTTTGTAACAGGTTTTCCTCCGCTGTACCCTCTCCTCGCTCTGTTCAGGTTGAGGGCCAGGAGGAGTATGAGATCAACTCCATCCTCGATTCTCGAATTTCTCGGGGGAGGTTACAATATCTTGTGGACTGGAAAGGATATGGTCCGGAGGAGAGGTCTTGGGTGGTCCAGGAGGAGGTGCATGCTCCTCGCCTCCGCAGGGCTTTTCATTCCCGGTTTCCGTCTCATCCCGGTTCCTTCCGCCCGGTAGGCGTTTCTGACAGCGGGGGTACTGTCAGGGTACCTGTTGTCTCTACCTCAGAGGAGGTGAGATACTGAGAATTCCGTCCTCTCAGAGGAACTGACTCACTCGTTCCTCGTGGTCCTTTCGGCCGTTTACACGCCGGACGCCTCTGATCCACCTCCTTTTATGATGCGGCTCTAGTAGCCGACGTCATGACGATTAGCCGTTCCGACCTGTCAATCAGTCCTGAGCTCCAATCAGGACTCGTCGGGGGCGTGATCATCTATTTGGAACCAGGGTATATAATGAGGTTTTGTGTATTGGTTCATTGCCCTGTCGTGGTTCTAGCTAGTCTAGTCACTCAGCGCTCTTACCTCTATTTGACTCTTTGGTTCTGATCCGGCTTGTTTATTCTACTCTGCTTACCTCTGTCTCCCTTTTGACCCGGCTTGTCTCTCGTTTACCTGCTCTCTCGTTCCCTCGACCTCGGCTTGTCTCTAGACCATTCTTTGCTTACTCCTTACGTTAGTCCGGCCATTCTAAGGTCCGGTATACGTAACTTCTCCTATTTGTACTCTGCGTGTTGGATCCCTGTCCTGATCCTGACATTACCTCAATACACACTTGTATGGCACATGAAGTCACACATGACTTTCACATACATGTTGACAAGGGGTATGTTTAACTTCTTGCATGAAAAATACAAGTATAACCCAATACGCAAACCTGAGACAGTATACATAGAGAGAACAGAGCGTATTACAGCTCCTTCAAATGGTGAAATTAACAAAGTCAAAACAGGCCAAAGATTACCGAGAACAAACAATTATAATCACAAACACAGTCTCGGGCACAAAATCCACAGCAGGACTTCACGGCAATGATGAGAGGATTTAAAATAGATGCAGCCAGTTCCCCAATGGTCGCCATCACGTTCCTGCGCCATGCAGTAATGGCACATGGCCAGCGAACAGGAATGCCAGCAGGATGGATTGGGGCAAGTATCATGAAAGAAAGGTATAAAGACCTGGCAGGCCATAGGACAGTAAAAATACATCAATGGTATGCTAGATACTGGAGGGAATTTAATAGGTATGCGGAAATTAGGGGTGCACCAACAGGGTTTAGTTACGTACAATAAGGGCTTAAAATGGGGAGAGCTGTACTTAGGATGTGCATGAACTATATTTTGTCTATTAACTGTAGTGCAGAGGCAATATAATCTATGGGAAGCAGTGGAGGGCAGACAAATCTTTTAAGGTGGTGGGGTTTTGGTACCCATAGCTTGGGAATTTCTAGTTGCCTCTAAACTATTTTTGTTCCCTAGATAGTCTAGGATGCCTGCTAGCCTAGCAAATGTTCTCTTAGTGATCCTCACTATAGTTAATCTATCAGGAGTAGGAGACCCTCCATATATTACAGATAACACTACTCTAGGCAGATTTTAGGAAGCATACTGTATGATGCTTATAGCATTTCGAATTGCAATGTTGTAACTCCTTATTATATCAGTCTTCTTAATGTAGCACAAAAAATGAGGTATGATGTATCTGACAATTGAAAAACTTAATTTGTACCTTTACTACTTTACCTTAAAAAAGTGATTGACCTAATAACCACCTACCGTGATTCTGACATATGCCCACAGACACATACCTTCAAATGAATACACTCATAGGCGTGAACCCACTAGCGTATGGGTAACACAAAACCTGCCCGCGTAGCGCTCACATGGAGAAGAGGTGAACGCGGAAGAGGGGGCACCTCTACACCCCTACACCCTTATCTTCCCCACCTTTCCCTTTTCATCTCTCACTCTATTTCTTTGTGACACAACACACAAAACAGATTGAAATACATAGAGGTACTAGCTTAATGACCGACATTGGGTTTACAAAACTTCACGACAGCGGGATAATGACAAAGAGGAACATAAGGGGATAGCCACCTCTACACTGTTATACTGTATGTCACACAACCTTACTGTTACCATATCCACATTGTTAAAGTATTAATGCCTGCACTTATAACTGATATGTTAGGATATAGACATAGTTTGATGACTCGATTGTTATTATGATCATTATTATGCTGTACCGTAAGGGCCTGCGAGCCCAATATACCTTTGACATTACCTCAATAAAAAAGATTAACCAAAAAAAAAAAGTGATTGACAAAAAAGAAAAGAAAAGGTGGTGGACAACAACATTTTGTAGTTGGACCCATGCCATACAACACTTTATATTCTGACTAAATCTTTTCATAAGCAACGTGTTGCTGGAAATTCTATCGGGTTGCTATAAATGCTAAGTGATAAAGTAAGTACTTAATTTACAGTTTGCGAGAATCTCTTGTGTAATGTAGCTGAAAAAATGGAGGGTGTGAGTGTTGGACAATGAATTGCGTAAATGTTCATGGAAACCAACAGTAGTGACAAACGTAAGCTTCGCCAAATGTCTTGAATATTTTAGTGATAATGTAGACTTAACAAAATGTGTATTTTATGCCAAATCAAACGCTAACTCAAAATAAAATGAAATAAAATAAAACGCCACTGTTAAATTCTCAAGAATACTATCTCTTCTATTGCTAAACTCAAAAAGCATTAGATTAATGATTCCATGCTCAATTTATCTTTCAGCCACCAAATTGGTGGAAATGTTCCAAATGCACAATTGAGAATTTGTTTTGATGATAGAAGGCAGGAAGTATTCACGGGACATTAATGCATTGCAGCTGAGTTTTAGCGCACAACCTTCCCTGTTTAGTCATTGGATGTATACAAATCTGCAATCCAAGTGTTATATATATAAAGAAATTAAATCGATTAAATTATGGTGGATGTTTAAGTTCATATACTGTTCCAGAGGCAGGTTATTTTTGCATATATTGTATAGATCTGGCGTTAAAGCGGCACTGTCATGCCGAATTCCGTTTTTTTTTTTAACCCCCCTCCCGCCTCAACTACATCCAATCGACCCCCTAGTTACCCCCAAATGCCCCTAAGCCCCCCACATTACCCATTTTTTATTCTTTATTTTCTGCCCCAATCTATATTCAGGGCGCCGCCATCTTTGTGTGGGTAGGTGAAGTCCCTGTGGGACACGTCATCTACCCACACTAGATAGCCCTGAGATTCCCGCACATGCCCAGTGAAACATCTGGACATGCGAACGGGAATTTCACCTATTCATTAATTCATCAGACAGACGAATGAATGAATAGAAAAAATCAGATGAACAAACTAACTAACACTAACTGATACACTAACTGTGTATCAGTGTCCGTTTGTTTGTTCGGTTTATTACAAGGAGGGAGCTACCGGCTTGCAGCTCCCTCCTTGTAATATGTAACTATAGAAGCGGCAGGGAGCAGTGCTCCCCACCACTTCATAAGCACACCAGGTCCCCTCCTCACTCTATGGGGGTCAATATGACCCCCATAATAGCACAAGGGAGATTAAAATCTCCCCAATGCCCCTACTCGCTATATCGCGAGTAGGGGCATGTCCACTAAACAGTGAGCAGCCTGTGCCTGCTCACTGTAAAAAAAAAAAAGGCTAATAAGGGGGGGACGGGGGACCTACTGTCCTCCCCCGCCGGCCCCCACCCCTGGACGGCGGGTGTGGGCCATAATGGGAATGAGGGGGGACCTACTGTCCCCCCCTCAGGCCCACACCCCTGGACGGCGGGTGGGGGCCATAATGGGAATGAGGGGGGACCTACTGTCCACCCCCCGGCCCCCACCCCTGGGCGGCGGGTGGGGGCCATAATAGTAATAGGGGGCGGGGGGGGACCTACTGTCCTCCCCCCCGGCCCCCACCCCTGGGCGGTGGGTGGGGGCCATAATAGTAATAAGGTGGGGGGACCTACTGTCCTCCACCCCCCGGCCCCCACCCCTGGGCAGCGGGTGGGGGCCATAATAGTAATAGGGGGGACCTACTGTCCTCCCCCCCGGCCCCCACCCCTGGGCGGCGGGTGGGGGCCATAATAGTAATAAAGGGGGGGGACCTACTGTCCTCCAGCCCCCGGCCCCCACCCCTGGGCGGCGGGTGGGGGCCCTAATGGTAAAAGGGGGGGGGACCTACTGTCCTCCCCCCGGCCCCCACCCCTGGGCGGCGGGTGGGGGCCATAACGATAATGGGGGGGGGACCTTCTGTCCTCCCCCCCGGCCCCCACCCCTGGGCGGCGGGTGGGGGCCATAATGGGAATAAGGGGGGGGGGGGGATCTACTGTCCTCCCCACCCCTGGGTGGCGGGTGGGGGCCATAACGATAATGGGGGGGGGACCTACGGTCCTCCCCCGCCCCCACCCCTGGGTGGCGGGTGGGGGCACTAAGTAAATCCCCCCCCCACATCAAGGTGACTAGGGGTGCCCAAGCCCCTAGTCGCCCACCCCCCACCCAAATAAAAATGCCCCTACCTACCCCCCTCACCCGAAAAAATAGTGAGGGGGGAATAAAATTGCTAACCTGTAAAGTAAAATTAAACTTACCATTCGACGTCTTCTTTTTTCTAAAATCTTCACTTTTCAGCCCCAAAAAAGGCCAAATAAAAAACCATCATAGCCGTCAAAAATAAAATAAAAAACCCGAGCGCAAAAAAAAAAACCAGACGAAAAAGAAAAAACCCGAGCGCAAAAAAAATAATCCATCTTCACCCATGGAGGGCTCCGCGCAGACTGAGCTCCGCAGGGCGGGGCAAGGCTTATAAAGCCTTGCCCCGCCCTGCAATTAGGCTAAGAACACTCTGATTGGTGGGTTTAAGCCAATCAGAGTGCTCTTTGTCATTTTACAAGCGTGGGAAAGTTCTTTGGAATTTTCCCACGCTTGTAAAATGACACAGAGCACTGTGATTGGATGGCTTGAAATCCATTACCATTATGGCCCCCACCCGCCTGCCAGGGGTGGGGGCCGGGGGGAGGACAGTAGGTCCCCCCCCCTTTATTACCATTATGGCCCCCACCCGCCGCCCAGGGGTGGGGGCCGGGGCGGAGGACAGTAGGTCCCCCCCTCATTATCTTTATGGCCCCCACCCACCGCTCAGGGGTGGGGGCCGGGGGGGGGGACAATAGGTCTCCCTCCCTTATTTTACTTCACGGCCCCACCCGTCGTTTAGGGGTGGGGGGCAATATTTTTTTTTTATTTTTTTTTTTACAGTGAGCAGCCACAGGCTGCTCACTGCTTACTAGACATGCCCCTACTCGCGGTATAGCGAGTAGGGGCATATTATTTACTAATACCCAGGGGCGGACTGACCACACGGGCATATCGGTCATGGACCGAGGGCCCGAGGCAGCCAGGGGCCCGGCAGCACAGCCATGCTCCAGCTGGAGAGATCAGAGATCTCTCCAACTGGAACGGGAAAAAAATAAAAAATAAATTTTCCTTTATTAGGTTGCTGGGGCCCCTGATGCAGCGCAGGGCCCCAGCAACCTACCGCTCTTTAAATCACCCCCCTCTCACCCTCACCAGACACCTGGCAGCTTCACCAGCTCTCTGCCAGGTCTCCTCTTTCCTGTCCCACGCGGCTCTGTGTGATGAGGAGAGGCGGAGCCAGGAAGTGACATCACTTCCTGTAGGAAGTGACATCACTTCCTGTATTCTCCTCTCACACAGAGATCACAGCCAGCAGGGGAAGGAGCAGCAGCCTGGGAGAGAAGAGGGAGGAGAGAGACAGGTAGGAATCACCCCCCTCTGTCCCTGTCACCCCCCTCTGTCATTGTCACCCCTCTCTGTCACTGTCACCCCCCCTGTCACTGTCACCCCCCTCTGTCACTGTCACCCCCCGTCACTGTCACCCCCCTCTGTCACTGTCACCCATCCCCCTGTCACCCATCCCTGTCACTGTCACCCCCCCTGTCACTGTCACCCCCATCACTGTCACCCCCCCTGTCACTCCCCCCTGTCACTGTCACCCCCCCTGTCACTGTCACCCATCCCTGTCACTGTCACCCCTCCCTCTGTCACTAGTCACCCCTCCCTCTGTCACTAGTCACCCCCCCTCTGTCACCCCCTGTCACTGTCACCCCCCCTGTCACTGGTCACCCCCCCTGTCACTGGTCACCCCCCCTCTGTCACAGGTCACCCCCCTCTGTCACTAGTCACCCCCCCTCTGTCACTGTCACCCATCCCTGTCACTGTCACCCCCCCTGTCACTGTCACCCATCCCTGTCACTGTCACCCCCCCGTCACTGTCACCCCCATCACTGTCACCCCCCCTGTCACCCCCCCTGTCACTGTCACCCCCCTGTCACTGTCACCCATCCCTGTCACTGTCACCCCTCCCTCTGTCACTGTCACCCCTCCCTCTGTCACTGTCACCCCTCCCTCTGTCACTAGTCACCCCCCTCTGTCACTAGTCACCCCCCCTCTGTCACTGTCACCCCCCTCTGTCACTGTCACCCCCCCTGTCACTGGTCACCCCCCCTGTCACTGGTTACCCCCCCTCTGTCACAGGTCACCCCCCCTCTGTCACTGTCACCCCCCCTCTGTCACTGTCACCCCCCCTCTGTCACTGTCACCCCTCCCTCTGTCACTGGTCACCCCCCCTCTGTCACTAGTCACCCCTCCCTCTGTCACTAGTCACCCCCCCTCTGTCACTAGTCACCCCCCCTCTGTCACTGTCACCCCCCTGTCACTGTCACCCCCCCTGTCACTGGTCACCCCCCCTCTGTCACAGGTCACCCCCCTCTGTCACTGGTCACCCCCCCCTCTGTCACTGTCACCCCCCCTCTGTCACTGTCCCCCCCCCTCTGTCACTGTCCCCCCCCTCTGTCACTGGTCACCCCCCCTGTCACTGTCACCCCCCCCCTGTCACTGTCACCCCCCCTGTCACTAGTCACCCCCCCTGTCACTAGTCACCTCCCTCTGTCACTGTCACCCCCCTGTCACTGTCACCCCCCTGTCACTGTCACCCCCCTGTCACTGTCACCCCTCCCTCTGTCACTAGTCACCCCTCCCTCTGTCACTAGTCACCCCCCTCTGTCACTAGTCACCACCCCTCTGTCACTGTCACCCCCCCTCTGTCACTGTCACCCCCCCTGTTACTGTCACCCCCCCTGTCACTGGTCACCCCCCCTGTCACAGGTCACCCCCCCTCTGTCACAGGTCACCCCCCTCTGTCACTAGTTACCCCTCCCTCTGTCACTAGTCACCCCCCTCTGTCACTGTCACCCCCCCTGTCCCTGTCACCCCCCTGTCACTGGTCACCCCCCCTGTCACTAGTCACCCCCCCTCTGTCACTGTCACCCCCCTCTGTCACTGTCACCCCCCTGTCACCCCCCTGTCACTGTCACCCCCCTGTCACTGGTCACCCCTCCCTCTGTCACTGGTCACCCCCCTCTGTCACTGGTCACCCCCCTCTGTCACTGGTCACCCCCCCCTGTCACTGGTCACCCCCCCTCTGTCACAGGTCACCCCTCCCTCTGTCACTAGTCACCCCTCCCTCTGTCACTAGTCACCCCTCCCTCTGTCCCTGTCACCCCCCCTGTCCCTGTCACCCCCCTCTGTCACAGGTCACCCCCCTCTGTCACTGGTCACCCCCCCTGTCACTAGTCACCCCCCCCTCTGTCACTGTCACCCCCCCTGTCACTGTCACCCCCCCTCTGTCACCCCCCCTGTCACTGTCACCCCCCCTGTCACTGTCACCCCCCTGTCACTGTCACCCCCCTCTGTCACTGGTCACCCCCCTCTGTCACTGGTCACCCCCCTCTGTCCCTGGTCACCCCCCCTCTGTCACTGTCACCCCCCCTCTGTCACTGTCACCCCCCCTCTGTCACTGTCACCCCCCCTCTGTCACTGTCACCCCCCCTCTGTCACTGTCACCCCCCTCTGTCACTGTCACCCCCCTGTCACTGTCACCCCCCTGTCACTGTCACCCCCCTGTCACTGTCACCCCCCTGTCACTGGTCACCCCTCCCTCTGTCACTGTCACCCCTCCCTCTGTCACTAGTCACCCCCTCCCTCTGTCACTAGTCACCCCCTCCCTCTGTCACCAGTCACCCCCTCCCTCTGTCACCAGTCACCCCCTCTCTCTGTCACCGTGTCACCCCATCCCTCACTGCCACAAGTCACCACTCCCTCAGTCACTGTGTCACTAATCGCTCACTCCCTCCCTCCGTCACTGTGTCACTAATCGCTCACTCCCTCCCTCCGTCACTAATCGCTCACTCCCTCCCTCCGTCACTGTGTCACTAATCACTCCCTCCCTGTGTCACTGTGTCACCCCCACCCTCCCTCTGTCACTGTGTCACTAGTCACCCCTCCCTCTGTCACCCCCTCCCTCTGTCATTGTGTCACCCCCTCCCTCTGTCATTAGTCACCCCTTCGTCACCCCCTCCCTCTGTCCTTAGTCACCCCCTCCCTCTGTCACTAGTCACCCCATCCCTCCCTCTGTCACTAGTCACCCCACCCCTCCCTCTGTCACTGTGTCACCCCCTCCCTCCCTTACTCTCTCACTATTCACCCCCTCACTCTAGTGACTGTGAGGGAGGGGGAGGGGGTGACTAGTGATAGAGGGAGGGGATGACTAGTGACAGTGTGAGGGAGGCATGGGGTGACTAGTGACAGTGTGAGGGAGGCATGGGGTGACTAGTGACAGAGGGAGGGAGGCATGGGGTGACTAGTGACAGAGGGAGGCATGGGGTGACTAGTGACAGATGGAGGCATGGGGTGACTAGTGACAGATGGAGGCATGGGGTGACTAGTGACAGAGGGAGGCATGGGGTGACTAGTGACAGAGGGAGGCATGGGGTGACTGTCACAAGTCACCCCCTCCCTCCCTCTGTCACTAGTCACCCCCTCCCTCCCTCTGTCACTAGAGTGAGGAAGGGGTGACTAGTGACAGTGAGGGAGGGAGGGGGTGACTAGGGACAGTCACCCTCTCCCTCCCTCACTCTGTCACTAGTCACCCCTTCCCTCCCTTACTCTGTCACTAGTCACCCCCTCCCTCACTGCCACTAGTCAACCCCTCCCTACGTCACTGTCACTAATCCCTCCCTGTGTCACTGTGTCACCCCCACCCTCCCTCTGTCACTGTGTCATTAGTCACCCCTCCCTCTGTCACCTCATCCCTCCCTCTGTCATTACTCACCCCTTCCCTTCCTCCCTCCGTCACTAGTCACCCCATCCCTCCCTCTGTCACTAGTCATCCCTCCATCTGTCACTGTGTCACCCCCTCCCTCCCTTACTCTGTCACTAGTCACCCCCTCCCTTACTCTGTCACTAGTCACCCCCTCCCTCACTCTGTCACTAGTCACCCCCTCACTCTAGTGACAGTGGGGGGGGGGGGGTGACTAGTGATAGAGGGAGGAGATGACTAGTGACAGAGTCATGGGGTGACTAGTGACAGAGGGAGGGAGGGGGTGACTAGTGACAGAGTGAGGGAGGGGTGACTAGTGACAGAGTGAGGGAGTAAGGGTGTGACTAGTGACAGTCACCCTCTCCCTCCCTCTGTCACTAGTCAACCCTTCCCTCAATTACTCTGTCACTAGTCACCCCCTCACTCACTCTTTCACTGTCACTAGTCACCCCTTCCCTCCCTTACTCTGTCACTAGTCACCCCCTCCCTCACTCTGTCACTAGTCACCCCCTCCCTCACTCTGTCACTAGTCACCCCCTCACTCTAGTGACAGAGTGAGTGAGGGGATGACTGGTGACAGAGTGAGGGAGGGAGGTGGTGACTAGTGACAGAGTAAGGGGGACAGTCACCCCCTCCCTCACTCTGTCACTAGTCACCCCGTCCCTCCCTGACTCTGCCTCCAGGTACCCCCTCACTCTGCCACCTGTCACCCTCTCCCTCACACACTCTGTCACCTGTCACATATGCATTCACACTGACACTATATACAAAAAAGCACATGTAGTCATCCAGACATGCACAAGTGCATTCACACGGACTCAAATACAAACATGCATTAATACACAGGTCTTCACAATATACACATCCAAAGGAATGCTGTATTATATGAGAGTTGTATTTAAAGGGACACTATAGTCACCCAGACCACTTCAGCTCAATGAAGTGGTCTGGGTGCCAGGTCCCTCAGGTTTTAACCCTTCAGATGTAAACATAGCAGTTTCAGAGAAACTGCTATGTTTACTTAGCAGGGTTAATCAAACCTCTAGTGGGTGTCATCCTGACGTGCAGAACATCTATAGGAAAGCATTGAGAAATGCTTTCCTATGGACTGTTTGAAAGCGCGCTTGCCGCGCATGCGCATTTCGCTCCACTTGTGAGCTGACGTCGGCGGGGGAGGAGAGGTCACCAGCGCCGAGGGGGCCCGGTGCTGGATAAAGGTAAGCTGCTGAAGGGGTTTTAACCCCTTCAGCGCAACGGGAGGGGGACCCTGAGGGTGGGAGCACCCTTAGGGCACTATAGTGTTAGGAAAACAAAGCAGTTTTCCTGACACTATAGTGATCCTTTAACATTTATTTAATGCACATATATTTGTACATTCAAAGGGCCTGGGATCTAATTTTGCCCGGGGGCCCCAAAGGCTCTCAGTCCGCCCCTGCTAATACCAAGTCATTTTTACTTAGTGTTAGTAAATTTGGCTGAAAGACCAATTTAGGTATTTCAGCCTTTTAGTAGATAGCTCCCTGATACCGTGGGAATTAGGGAGTTATCTACTAAGCGGCTGCAAGATGCAGCCACAGCAATGAATAGGATCGGAGTTTCATTCATTTGAATGAAATTCCGATCCGAACAAAGTACCGAATTGTATCCTAACACCAATGGAGAAACAGTGCTCATTCTGTTAGGATGCAATTCGGCAGTTTTGCCGGCGTTCTGTCTAAGTGACAGGACGTTCGGCAGTACTGACAGGAAGCATTGTGGGAACTGGGAGGAAAGCTAGGGATCATGGGAAAATTGGTCTGACCAGCGGAAATGAAGCACACTTTGCTCCTCCGCTGGTCAGAGCTGGTCAAGCGGAGGAATCCTCCATAAGACAGAGTCCCTACTTTGTCTTATGATTTTAAAGAAAACTAAAGAAGACAGGAAGAAAAGAATAACAGATCCCGAGAGAGGGGGAGAAGAGGAAGAGATTGAGGATAGGTAAGTTCGGCATGACAGTGCCGCTTTAAGGAGAGACCACACATAGCAGTTTTGTGTGCCTTCTTGTTTGCTGTGTGGACCATTTATACCTATTTACCGCAAGATTTTCCTGCCTAAAGTTGTGTCACAATTACGTAATACATAGGGCCACCTTGCCCAAGGGCACTCTGTATAATTGTAATTTTTTTGCTAACACTCTGTATTAGGACAAAGCATATTCCCATCACATTATCATGACAGGAGATTGCACAGAGACTTTCATATTGAAACTTTTAATTCTGTCACATTTGGATGTAATAAGAGCAGATTTTCTTTTTAATTTCAGTTTCTGTTTTGAGACATATACTATATTATAGCACTGTATAATCTATGAAAACCGTTAATCATAATGAAATTATGCAAACAAAAAAGTAAAACGTCTGTGACACCTTTAGTTAAAGGACAAAATCTTATACTGTAGGGAAAAGGCTTAGACTCCTTTGAAGCAGCACATACTGAAGTATGTCCTGTCTAGGCCCTTACGCTCTGCTGAAGACCTACGTCTATCCTCTGCTCGTACTCCCACCTCTGATGCTCACCTCCAAGACTTCTACCTGCACTGTTGCTGTGGAACTTCCTTCCCTGCTCTGTTAGGCTTTACCCTCCAGTTTTTTTAAAAAAATCATTCAAAACTCACTTCTTCAGTAAAGCATATCAATTAAACTATTAACAGCTTTCCCTCCCCGCACCCTGATTCCTCCATTGCAAATGTCATAAAAAAAACAAAAAAACAAAAAAACAAAAAAAAGCCCTCAGTTTTTCAATTTTCTATCCTACCTTTCACTTTTGTATCACTATACCCCACTATATCTACAATGTAAGCTCATCGAGCAGGGTCCTCAACACCTCTCTTCCTGCGCATCCATCTTGTCTGCAGACATCCCAAGTCTCCCGGTAGTTCCGGGAGACTCCCGCATGTTGAATGAGGCTCCCTGACACCCGCAAGTCATACACAGTATCCCGGAAATCACATCAATCTGATGTGTGTGTGATTTCCATTATATTGTGTATGATTTGTGCCCCCTCATACTACTCATTAAACAGGGGCACGGTCGGGTGCCGGCCCTTTAATAGCCGACCGAGCCCCTGTGATATCAGCCACCAGGGAGGAAGTGACAGCTACTTCCTCCCTGCTTCACAGACACCTGCCCGCATGGGAGGAGTGGAGGGAGGAGGCAGCAGCATGGAGGCAGGAGGCGCGCAGGGGGAGGTGGGGGCGCGGTGCAGTAGCTTGTGAAGCCACCTCCCTTAAATACATGTTTGCATGTTGGGATGTCTGTGTCTGGTTTAAACTATGTGTCTGTCAGTCCACCCCTTGTACAGAGCTGCGAAATCTTTTGGCTTTTTTGCTTTATAGATAATAATAATAATAATAATAATAATATTGAGCTCATTTTAAGTAGGGCTTTCTGCACACATTATTTTGTATGTCAATTACTTGCTGTTATATATCCCCACTGTATGATTGTATAGTGCTGTACAATAAGATGGCACTATAGAAAACCTAATAATAATCATGCTCCTGACTTGACACTAAATGTACAGTAAAAATAAAATGCATATAAACTCAATACTGACACGTTCAGAAATACTTCTAGTTTCTTTCTTTTTTTGCCAATTGCTTAGTCTCCATTTTTGTTCCTTTCTATGTATTCTAACTTATTTCTTCCTGATGCCACTTGTCATTCAGGCACCCCATGTGTAAAAAAATAAAAATAAAAAAACAGAAAAACTAACAAACCTGAATAACTCTTTCTCCAAGCGCTGCAGCGTCCTGCACCTCGGATGAAGTCATCCTGGTGGCATGCCTCCATTATGACAGGCCAATACAATGCTCCTTACAGAGGAACGATTGGGGAACGTAGGCGCATGCGCGGTCACGATGCACCTATGATCCCTACATAGAGAGTCATTCTATGCAATAAAGCTGCGTGGGAGACTGTGATGGCACTTCGCATGCACGCTTGACGTCAAGGTTTCTATGGTATCCCAATGTGTGATTAGATATTCCAATGTAACTGTTCACTTAACCAATGGGAACGGCTGATGGGGTTTATATATGCTGGATGTAATTATACGTGTATACGTGATTAAGGTTTGCACATCTAAAACATGTGGCTTCAATAAATATCGTTTTATTTGCACATCTTGCCGTGATGGCCCTTCTTCACTATTTTTTATGGTGTGTTACGGTATGAGACCGGGGAAGTAATATTCCTCGCTCTCATACCTAGAAGGCATGGAGTTATGGCTTGAAGACGCCTTTCCATTACTTCTATACAGTTTAATATAGGGTTTTGGGGGGGAGGAGAGGGGTCGGGGGGTGTAGGACAGGGTGGCCAGCACGGCAGGCAACAGAACAGCTTCCATAAGAGGAAATTGTTAAAGTGCCTACTGTGTTCCTTTAAAAAAACTATTCTAAAAACATAAACTAAATAAATTGCCCACTTTCCTTACGTACATCATATCTAGTAAAACTATGCATTTCCCAATAATGTTCTTCTTGAAATTACAGTACAAGTTGTGTTTACTAGTATATGTTTGGCATTTTACCGTTTACATCTAAAACTGTATTATACTAGAATTATATCTGTCACTCACAGATAAACTCATGTAGGAAAAAAGGAAATGATTAGCTATTTTTTCTGTACCCTTATCCCACAGTATTGTAGAAAAATAGTAGCTCTTCATTAGGTCAATACATTTTAGTGCAAAGTAGTCTTAAAATAATACCAACTGTAAATTGTGTTTGAATGCCATAATACAAATATATTCAACTGTGTGATATACAAGGTTAATTCTATTTTGCTTGTTGTGTCATCCTGCTTGAAGAAAGTTGGTTGATTCCGTATGAGTCATTGTTTTAAATCCATATATAGAGAGACATGTAGATTATTACATACAGAACGATATATGGAATCGTTGGAGCTCTGGTTGTGGAATGAGTAGAGTTGGTGGTGGACTTCTGGTTGTGGAATGAGTAGAGTTGGTGGTGGAGTTCTGGTTGTGTAATGAGTAGAGTTGGTGGTGGACTTCTGGTTGTGGAATGAGTAGAGTTGGTGGTGGACTTCTGGTTGTGGAATGAGTACAATTGCTGGTTGTTATAAGTGTAGACATGGCATGTTTTTTTAATAACAAGAGTTATGACATTTCAATAATGTATCGCAGATATTATATATCTAATTATAAGATTTACGAAAGACTTACAGTGTTAAAACTTTGAAGGTAAGTAACATCAGATTGAAATATTTTTTTTTTTTTTTTTACTACTCTTCACATGTGGATGTAGGGAATCAAAGTCATGTGGACTAGCTGACAATCCCATTCTTCTACATTCACTACATACACCTTTTCTCTGTCCCAGACTGAATAACAGGAGCTTCTGCCTGCTAGTGAAAATGTTAGGAGAGGAGTGGACAAGTGAGTGCTAGAGGACAGTCCTTAGAAAGCATTGAGCAAGCGCATCATTAGACACATTTATGCCAAGCTCGGGGTGCTGTCTGCATACTATGCCCTTAGTTGATCATTCTGCATGATTGGCAGGCAACCTGACATACATTCACACCAGGCTGACCTTCTAATTCCTCGGGCGCTGCTGCAATGGAGAAATACCAGTGAAGGCTCTCCCGCACGCTAATCATATTCCAAGGGAACACTCGGCACCCTATATACGATCTGCAGGAGGCTAAGTGACTGTTGCATACCCTCGGCCTGCCCCCTGAGGAACTAACGCAGGAGACACAGGGCTCAACACTGCAACTCCCCCGCTCTTGGGATCTGGCGAGAGTTTCCCATTTTGTCCGACGACAGCACACCCCTGATCCGTATGCAGCGGTCACAACCTGAGCATGTACCGCTCATTACATATTGTTTTGTTTCATTCTTGTATTGCTTTAAAGTTGTTAAGTAAAGCATGTTTAACCCATCAGGGCAGATTTTAACCATTAAAGCGCCTCTAGGTACTGTAGCTTCATTTAGACAAAACCTGCGGTTGGTTCTGTTGCTGTACCAGTGCTGTAGAACTAATTATCTGCTCACTTATGTTACCAAGCTATATCGACGACACCTATTGCTCAGCCTGCACAGTTATTAACCTGCCCTTTACCTGCACCACTTGCCTTCATCTCACAAGGCTAATTAGCTGACCGAGCACATTACTAGCCACAAGAGGCTCTTAGCAGCTCTGTTATTGCACCCTAATCGACCATTAGAAACGGTTTAAGTCAATTCACCTAGCGGGGTCACATTATGCTAAGTTTGCTAAACTAGATCATATTAACCAATCCTCACCAGGCATGTGTGTCATACACAGGGCCGGCCTTAGGCATTTTGACGCCCTGTGCGAAAAATCTTCACAGCGCCCCCCCCTCCCCCCCCCCCCGTCATCCATGTATGCTGTAATGTTTGTGTTGTCTGTGTATGTGATAGTAGGTGTGATGACTGTGTGTGATATGTATGCTATGTGTGATATTTGTAATGGGTGTATTAACAGTGTGTGATATGCGTGTATTGGTTGTATGTGACACACACACACACACACACAGAGTCAGACGGCCATACACACACACAGGAAGACATCCACACACACACACAGGCAGACAGTCATACACACACACACAGACACACAAAGGCAGACAGTCTCACACACACACACAGACACACACAGGCAGACAGTCAGTCATACACACAGACACAGACAGTAATACACACAGACACACACAGTCATACACACAGACACACACACACGCAGACAGTCATACACACAGACACACACACAGAGGCAGACAGTAATACACACAGACACACAGTGGCAGACAGTCATATACACACACACACACACACAGGCAGACAGTCTCACACACACAGACACACACAGGCAGACAGTCAGTCATACACACAGACACAGACAGTAATACACACAGACACACACAGAGGCAGACAGTAATACACACAGACACACACAGAGGCAGACAGTCATACACACACAGAGGCAGACAGTCATACACACACAGACAGTAATAAACACAGGCAGAGAGTCACACTCACCTGACAATCCCACAGTTACCTGTGGAGTTCATTGTGGAGGCAGTGCAGCTCCTGGTGACTGTTTGGTGGGGAAGCAGGGACTCCTTCCTGCTTCCCCTGCAGCAGTTTTCCGGCGCTTTTAGCTCCGCCCCCGCCGCACGGTAAGCTCCGCCCCCGCTGCAAATTAAAAAAAAAAAATATATATATATATATTTTTTTTTTTTAAATCCACGGCGCCCCCTGCTCTATGGCGCCCTGTGCGGCCGCACAGCTCGCACACCCCTAAGGCCGGCCCTGGTCATACACTTCTCGCTGTCCCTACAGTCAAGGAGTACAGGTATACCCTATTACACATGTTCTAATACACGTTTTGTTTAACACACTGTATTGTCAGTCCGGCATGACCACTCTTGATCTCTCTCTCCCGACATATAGGTCTAAAATGTCACCAATTTCACCTCATCTGCCTGTTTCACTACAGGCTCTTCATACTCGGATGTTAAATGTTATTATATAAAAAAAAAATGTGCCAATATTTCAAATGCCAGATTACTGTCCATCATCTCTATGTCATGATTATGCCTGTCGCTGCTGCTGTGGCAAGACAAGCTTGTGTTATTACATGTGCACAACAAAAAAACAGAATAAAAAAATATATATATTTCTTTCAATCCAGTGATTTAAAGTCCATTTATAGAACCAATTCTTGCTATTAGATGTCTACAGTATACTTTGTTTTGTAGTCTTATGTACAAGCAATCCAATGTTCAATGACTGTATTTATGAATTTTTTGATTAAAAAATACAAATAGACCACGTAGCAATCTACTTACACTTTTTAATTTTGACGTTACAGTAATTTTCTTATGTATTTTCTTTTTCTGTTTGCTAATATTTTCAACAGATTGCTTTTCATTTGCATCTGATTTTAACAATGTATTATCACGATTACTGTTTGTTTTGTTGTTTGATCATGCTTTCATATTCTGGTCCTTGTAATGAGGATGTTTTATTTATTTGTCGTCCTGTGTTAAAATAGAAATATCTCAATAAAGAAATAAAAATATGTTTATTTTCATGCCCTTTTAAGGAACTTTTGTTCGGTTGATTACATTTACCCACTAGTCTTCTAACGAATCAAAAACATTTAGCAAATGAATGGAACAATTCAAACTTAATTGGAGCGTGCAAATGAAACTGCATTTTAATTAAAATACTGAGAGGATGCATACTAGTCAATTTATACTTAAAACATTATTTTGATCAGGCGAGCTTTTAACAGCTTTACACTCTTTGAAATTAAACTTTAGTTTGTAAGAAAAACAACCAATCAAGGATCTGTCTCAGAATGCTAAAACTGTTATACACTTTGCAGATAAGAATAGAGGAAATTACATTTTAATCAGCCTTTTATTACTACACTAAATACAAGTATTGCATTGTATAGAAAATAAAAATTCCAGGAAATTGTGAAAGAAAACAAAAAACAAACAGCAGGCTATAAGGCTAGACACATAACAAAAAAGTCTGTGCGAAATAAGGAGATAGGTTTCTAGTGCTAGTGATGTGGGTAATCACAGAAGGCAGCTGGAACAGCCCAAACCAGAGATTCTCTTGTCCTAGTCAAAGCCCAGCAACTAGTATTTGGGTGGCAGGAACTGGGGTCAAAGGGAACTGGGGACAATAAGTGTCCCTGGGAGGGGGAGGACCCTAGGAGGGGACATTGTATCTTACCTGTGTTACACCCCCTTGCATGGGGAGAGTATAAAGCCAAGTATGGTCAATAAAGCTGTTGTTGTACTCCTGGAACTGTCTGTCGTCCAGTTACTGGGGGGGGGGGGGGGGGAATGGGTCTGGTCCTTTATTAATAGTGGAGGTAACCAGCCGGGTTACCCAGGGCCCACTACAATGCCCCAGGAAATCCATTGCAATCGGGTGTGGGAGTGGGGCGGACGGCCGCTGCCTCGCTCTCCGCCCAGGCTAAAGAGATCCACAATGCGGCTGGGGCCCTCCCAGCCCCGTTCACCCCCCCCCTTTGGACCGGTGGGGGTTATCCCGGTCCCCACCAGGCAAGCAACATCTTGGCGGCACGCCAGGGCGACCCAACGCCGACAGTGAATGGCAACCACGCGGACCCGACTAAATGGCCGACAGCGACACGACTACCTCGCAGGCTGCAACAGAGCTGAAACAGAGCTTGTAAAACACGCAGCCAGAGCTTTGATCGACCCCTGAATACAAAGGTGGTCAAGAAGGGAAGAAGGCAGAAGGCATTTCTAACGCCCACTAACAATGTAGCAGCAGTCACCAGAAACAACGGAGCACTCAGCATTTCCTATCACCAACTCCACAGACAAACATGGAGGGAGCACCTGGAGAAATCACCCACCACGCACCAACTCCAGCATACCGCTACCCACACCTGGACACTACAGCCAGCAGAACAACGCACCCGCACTTACTTACCTACTGGGCAATGTGGGCACAGCGAACCAAGGACACTCTGACAGACAGCGGGTCTGCTGGACTCAGCGGGACTCTTGGGTGCCCAGTGGGAGTTATCCCCAAGCCTGGGAACAGGATGCCTCATAACACCTCTCCCGCAACCAGAACCAACGGTGACAGCAGCTCCTCACGACGAAAGACGGACGCAAAAGACGACACTCTGGCGATGCCTGCAGCAACATGGACGTCTCTGCTATAATTGACACAACCAATGTCACAGTAACTATCAGCTTTATTAGTGTGATCTTTGCAGATGATAACCCAATATGCCACACTCTGCCTGGTGGCACCTTGT
Source organism: Pelobates fuscus (assembly GCF_036172605.1). Lineage (NCBI taxonomy): Eukaryota > Metazoa > Chordata > Amphibia > Anura > Pelobatidae > Pelobates > Pelobates fuscus. The sequence continues at coordinate 353,173,971 of NC_086321.1, forward strand.
TTAAATAAATATTAGCGGGGGGGCGGAGCCTGAACGCCGAAGAGAACGGTCGCATGAACAGGTCGCTCCGAATAACAAACGGAGAATAACACTATTATCCCACCCTACTACCCCTTCAAAACCTACTACAGGGTACTTTAACACAATATGGGGTGCAAGGGGAAAAAACTGACACCAAACAAGCCTGCTTCGGGGGCAATCGGAGCGATGTGGAGTCAAGCACGAGGCGCCAGCGAAGCCAACATGGCGGCACTGCACGGCGGCTGCACTGACTTCTCCGACGACTTGTCTGAAGACATGGAGGAGGAGGTCCAGCTGGCTCCCGCCCCGACACGGAGGGCAAAACAAGGTGACACAGGAGAGGGCTCAGAGCCGGTAACCGCGGCAGCCCTAAAGGCTATGTTAGCTGACCTACGAAAACACATCCACGAGGATGTAATGGCGATACGTGCGGACCTGAGAGGCCTGACAGGCCGCATCACGAAACTGGAGGGAACCTCGCAATCCCAAACCCAGGACATTGCCGCACTGCAAAAAACTGTGCAAACTCTACAAATGCAGACCCTGCAACAAGAACGCCGCTTGGCTGCTCAAGAGGATTCCAGGCGCAGAAATAACCTAAAGGTTAGGGGGGTCAGTGAGGAGATACCGGACGCTGAGCTGCCGAAAGTTATGGAGCGCATACTAGCAGCAATACTGCCGCACAGACGGGACAAACCAATCACCCCAGAGGAGATTTTTAGGGTCCCCAAACCGCTGAAGGCTCCGGCAACCAGCACCAGGGACGTAATAGTCACTTTGCACAACGGCAGGGACAAAACGGCTGTCCTCTCGGCACTTCGGGGCAAAACCCCTCTCCGCTATGAGAACATGGACCTGGCCTTCCTCACAGACCTATCCAACGGCACCCTCGCCTGGCGGAGGTCGCTGCGCCCTCTCACCTCCATACTGCGACAGCACAAGGTTATTTACCGCTGGCGGTCCTCCCGAACCCTGATAGTCATGGAGGGGACCAACACACATAGCGTCCAAGACATCCAAGACGCCCCAGCTATACTGCGAACTCTGGGCCTACCGCAAGACTCTCTCTCTCAAGAGGGGCCATACAACAATGCTTCCCCAACCCACTCCTGGGACCCGGCGAGGGTCACCCCATTCGTGCCTCACGGCTCCGCGCCGAATTCCTATGCAGCGATCACCACCTAGGACTCTATCACCTGATTGGACTGAAGTGACGGCTGACCACCAGCTATTTTGGAGTGCTAGTTATATGTGACAACAACGGTCTGAGAAAGGTACTATAATTTTGGGCCATCCACTGACTACCCTACAGCCACAAACACCTCAACTGGCCACGTATCGGGACTTTACCCACCTGTTTCCATGGCACACCATGGCACTAAATTGTGTATAGTCTAATTGTTTTACCCAATACAAGTTGTGTGTTAGGATTTACTACCTGTGAGTTTCTCCCAGTACGAACCTCTGGACCCATCTTATGGACCAGGAGGCGCCAGGTACTGTTAACCCTCCCCCCCCCCCCCCCCGAGCTCAGGGATACAGAGCGTTACATATAGAAGGCACAGATAGACAGCCCCTTAAGGCACATTTAAACGCCCTACATACTCGACCTGCCAATCTAGACTTCACGAGGACAACATCTTTAATGGCTATTTCTGTAGTAACCACCGGCATATGAAGGTGTTACCTATGTGGATAAGCCAGTACTCACATATCTAGCTACTAGCCAACGACTTTAAAGTAGGCTCACTCATGATCCAGTTCAGAATAAGGCCTTACAGCTTTTTACCATAACAAGACATAATACCACGTCACCTCTACCAGCCATATTCTCTGTGCCCAACGTTATATATATGTTTTTTTTTTTGTTTGTTTTTTATAGATAAGCCAGTTCTCATTCTTTTAACATGGCATGCTAGGTGCCAAACTATTATACTTCTGGTTATTAGTCTGGTTATTAGAATGGAATTGGGCTATGATTACCCACGGTTGATATTCCCTCTCAAAAGCTAAGATTCAGCGACTGTTATGCGCAAACATTCAAGAGAAGAACCGCTAAGATGTAAGCAGATATAGTACCTTTAGTGAGACAATCACAAAAAACGGTCTGCTTAATAGAAACAAGATTAAAGATACGATAGTCCTCATGCTTTGCGTTACCGATTACTACACTTACGTTTTTAATAGTTATTTAAGTTGTGTAATTAAATCATGCAGCCACCAGGTGGCATTCTCCAGTGTCCTTCCGCGGTAATCGCATGAGACGCACCCCTGACTTACTCAAATAGGCATATTACTGGGGGTAATTATTTTGGACTGCTACTGCATCCAGACTAAAACTAAGCTAACTCGAAATTCAGCAGACTAGGCAGACGTATAACCATCTTTCTATGCTTGCGCCCATTCTTATAATTCCTGCGACCAGGATCGCTCCTAGTCATAGTTCCGAGCACCCACCTGCCTAACCCGCAGACTAACATGCAATTAACTTGCTGACTAAACCTGTATGTAACTCACGCTTCAAGAGTAACCGTATGGTTTTTGCTAAGCTACCCTCTTAACTACTCCATTCTACATGTTATTTCAACCTGTTAATTTAATCGCCTACAGCATGTCTACGGTGTTATATAGCTTACAGACTCTTTGTTTTAATAACATACCTAGATAGGCATTGTTTATGGTTATATTTGCTATGCCGTTATATACTTGTTCTTCACATAAAAAAAAAATGAGGCTGACGAATTTTTAAGATAATATGTATTGCGATGTGACATTCCCGACTTTTACAACTTATTATTGTCTTCCCTTCTTTATTCTGTACCCGAAACCTAATATGCCTCAATAAAACAAAGATTGACAAAAAAAAAAAAAAAATCATTAGCATACTAATTTTAGCGAAACAAGCAGTTCATAAAAGCGTCTGTACGTGCATTTGTCTCCTATACAAAATACTAACCACACTCGCAACCTTCTAGTAAAATAATGCTCAGATAGATGCAGAGACTTCACTTCGTATTTGCAACAAGGTCCAACGTGGTAATTAGCATAATGTTTAGCATGTGTTGGAGGCTAACGTGACAATTTGTTTAAAACTGTCTACCATACTATAAAGTACTAACTTGTTACCTATATAGACAATACTAAATTAGCACTGTTAAGCGATGACTAGCTTACTTTACTCTAGCAATTTCACTATTTAGCCAAGCTTGTTAAAATGATATATTATTAATATGGTTTAAACGCAACTACCACAAGGCATGACTTTTTCCCGCTGACCAAACGTTTATAACCTGTTTAAACAAAAAATGTGCAACGGAATTCTATCATGACAATATGAGCTTTGAACCGCCTGATGTTGCTATCGTGGCACCGCAGGCTTGTCTGTTAACCCAAAAAAATAAAGAATAATAAAAAAAAAAAACGTATACCGCAGACAAAAATACAATTCAAATGTATGGTTTGTTTAGAAACAAGGGCTCTTGTAATATACTATCATTTTAAGCCAAGTGCTCTCATATTATGCACCCGTGACTTAATTTGAAACCATTAATCCTTGTATGTGTCCCACTCAATGTAATAATACGCAGTATGAATGGCTAGCGGAATATATTTAAATAGTCTGATCTTGGTTACAGTATGCTGGAAGAGTAATTAAATAGATAATGAGAAACCCACAAGAAATATCTCCCACTCAACCACCAACAAGGCTTCCTGGAATATGTTCTATAGAATTCGATCTCAGTCTCTTTTGCTGATCCCATAAGGTTTTTGTTTCTCTTAGCTCGTTTATCCATTCCCGGAAAAGGGATGTTCGATGATGGTGTCAGCACTCAACATTAAAACCTGTCACTCTATTCATCCCATCTTTCATTTTAATTTATTCCATATTCATCCCATTTTACAAATGCATGAAGACTCTGTTAAGCTAAGAGAACCTGTTGTCTTATTACCTGCAAAACTGTGAAAATGTAATTTTATCACATGACAGGAGGCTTCGGAATGGGCACAAAGGTGTTTCTGTTTCCTAGGGAACACCAACGTAGCCCTCTCTTCGGAGAGGCGCCGAGCAGCACTTTACCGTATCGACGAAAAACTCGTTGAACTGGGGGACAAGGAATTAGGACCCTTAGCACAGGGTAAATTATTTGGAGAGGCCTTCCTTAAGGAATTAAATAAAAGTGTCAATATATTCACGTCCCTTAACAAGGCACAAACTTCAATGCGGAGAGTCTTCCGCGGTTCTCACACCCGTGGTGTTTTTGGAAGGGCTGCACGGCAGAGGGGCCGTGCCGCCAGCCGGTTTTGGCCATCCGGCCCCCGTACAACAAGGACGCAACAAATGTTCTACCCAGACTCATCTAGCCGACATAGATTACACCAATTCAGGGGATCTGATCGTGGCCGAGGCAGCCGAGGACGCTCACGGGCAAGATTCTCCAACGGTAAGTCGGAATCTTACTCTGCCTCTAACCTCCGGTCATATCGCAGGTCGTGTTTCTCTTTTTTTCCAGAACTGGAAAGAACTATCTTCAGACGCGTGGATAATCCAAACGGTACAGGGCTATCGAATAGAGTTCGACTCGACCCCGCTCCAGCTGGCCCCTCCACGTCCGATCCAGACTACACGGGCAGACGCCCACCTCATAGACGCGGAACTCCGAGAACTTCGCTCCAAGGGTGCCATCCAACCGGCTCCGGATGCCACCGGTTTCTACAGCAATATCTTCCTGGTCAGGAAGAAAACTGGCGAATTTCGCCCCGTTATCAATCTCAGGGAGCTCAATTCTCACGTGGTATACCGACATTTCAAAATGGAAGGTATACATCTTCTCCGGGACTTACTTCGACGCGACGACTGGTTCACTCATCTGGACCTCAAAGACCTTACCATTCCGGTACACAGAAGCAGCCGTCCCTACCTCCGTTTCTTCTGGCACGGGACCCCCTGGCAGTTCACCTGTCTCCCGTTTGGCCTCAGTTCAGCCCCGTGGTGCTTTACCAAGATTATGAAGCCGGTAGTGGCGAAGCTCAGATCCCAAGGCATAAGATGCATCATCTACCTCGACGACATCCTGATCTTCGACGAGGATGCAGAGACTCTGTGAAGACACACGGAAGACACACTACACCTTTTGGAGTCTCTGGGTTTCGTCATCAACCGTCCCAAGTCCACATTGACCCCGGCTCAATCAGTTCAATTCCTCGGATTTGTAATAGACTCCACATGCACTCTCCACCTCCCGGCTACCAAAATTACGGCAATCCGCAGGGAGATCCGGAAAGTCCATAGTCGGACTACCATACCCCTACGATTACTGGCACGGATCGTAGGCCTTCTCTCCGCATCCATCCAGGCCATTTTCCCCGGACCCCTGCACTACAGGGCCATGCAACGCCTCAAGGCAAGTTTCCTTCGCAGACAACCGACATACGACCAACCGGTTCCAATGTCGGCCGAAGTTCGGGAAGAGCAACACTGGTGGCTGAATTGCATTCAGGCTTGGAATGGCAGGGCCATATTCGGGAACTAGCCAGACTTCGTGCTGGAATCGGATGCCAGTCGTTCAGGCTGGGGAGCAACAGACGGAACCACGTCCACAGGAGGAGTCTGGACTTCCGAAGAGCTCTCAATGCACATAAATTGCCTGGAACTCTTGGCCAGGTCCTTCGCCATTCGCAGCCTGGCGAAGTATCGATCCAACTGCTGCATCCTACTCCGCATGGACAACGTCTCAGCGATCAGATTCATCAACCGCCTTGGAGGCATTTCTCAAACACTGGCGGATCTCACGAAAGAGATCTTCGACTACTGCCTACCACGCAACATCACCTTGCTGGCAGAGCACTTACCAGGAGACTCCAATACGACGGCGGATTGGTACTCACGCCACTGGCGGGACGCCATCGATTGGCAGCTAGACCCTCATATTTTCGCGCTACTGGATGCACAGAGGGGTCCTCTCTCCATAGACCTATTCGCGTCCCGCAACAATCGACAGACAGAGGCTTTCTTCAGCTGGCTCCCAGACCCGGAGAGCCTCGCAACGGACGCTTTCCTCCAACAATGGCCTCGGGACGGTGCTTACGCATTCCCTCCTTTCGCAATGATAACGAGGGTCCTTCACCGGATCCGTCTACAGGGAGTGAGAATAATTCTCATCACGCCGCTCTGGCAGAGCCAGCCATGGTATCCAGACCTTCTGGAACTTTCAATCAAAGATCCTCTCCTCCTACCAGATGCCCCAACCATCCTCAGGAACCCATTGGGCCTACCTCACCCACTAGTCCTGCAGGAACGCTTGCCCCTTGTGGCCTGGACTCTTTCCGGGGCTCCTGGAGAACCGAGGACTTATCGCAGGAAACTAAGGACCTGCTATGGGATTCATGGGCACCAGGAACAAGGAGGTGCTACTTATCAGCATGGCACTCCTGGACAAGTTGGTGTGTGGGATGGGACCTCAATCCCTTTACTGCACCTACTCACTCCATCATGAATTTCCTGACCTCACTTTTCACTGTCGGAAAATCATACCGTTCCATCAACGTGATACGGTCAGCCATCTCAGCGGCTCATACTCCGACCCAGGGGACTCCTGTTGGTAAGGACCCGCTCATCTGCAGACTTCTCCGCAGCATGCGCCTGCGGCACCCCCCGGAACCCAAATACTCTAGACTTTGGGACGTTGGTGTGGTCCTTCAATTCTTACGAAATTCGCCTCCCAACGAGGAACTGTCACTCCGCCAGCTTACCGCAAAATTCACCTTCCTGCTCTGTCTGGTTTCCTTTCGACGGGTATCGGACGTACGCGCCTTTGACGCCAACGCGTTTACCTTCTGTCCGGCGGGTGTTACCTTTCGGGTCTCACGTCGCACTAAGTCCAACTCTCACTCTGTTTTCTACCCTTTCTTCCCTTCTGACCCTCAACTCTGCGTGGTCTCAACCCTCCGTCAATACGTGGAAGCCACTGCGACGTTGCGGCAGCCTTCGACTCATCAGCTTCTCATCTCTTATGTCCGCCCTTATGGTCCGGTTTCGGTTACTACACTGACCAGATGGGTTAGATGGATACTATCCCTTGCCGGTATTGACCAAGCTTTTGGAGCACACTCCGTACGTGGGGCAGCGGCCTCTTCCGCTTATGCGGCAGGCGCGTCCCTTTCGGACATTTTACGAGCGGCGGACTGGACCAGAGAATCTAACTTTAGGACATTCTACTTTCGTCCTCTTAATAATCCGGCGTTTTCTTTTCTTTCACAGCGTTGAAATTGCAAAATACGAAGCCTCCTGTCATGTGATAAAATTGAAGATTATGCTAGCTTTAGTGTACAGATAATCTTAATTTTAATAATGACAGGAGGCGAGTATTTTCCCTCCCTGTTCTCTTTCGTTCTTCCCTCCCTTTCATTTTCACATCTACCTATAAAACTCTGCTCTCTCATATGGTGGTATAATAACCTAACTTGGTAGCTCTTGTTTAAATGCCTTATTTACCTTCATTTGTAGATCTATATATACTGCTTTGGGTGGGATTCTTATTTAACACCATTAAGGGAGGACGTTTAGTTTATTATTATCATTTTACTAGACAATATTAAGTTGAATTAAGGGACAGACACTCATTGTTTTAAACAATCATTTCTGGACTCTAACACACCTTACACTCTCGTTTCAGCTTAACCAGAAGCCACACGGAATCATTAAAGTCTCCATACAAGATGTCGTCATCATCGCATCAGGGGACTTATCATCAGGTCTTGGGAGACCATCGTTTGAAAATGAGATGCCTTCGTCTGCATTCTACCTGTTCCGGTTCAATTTATTCTGATTAAGTTTCCAATTTCTTGTTCTATGGACTTTTCAGTTGTTCTGTTATTTTCTACATTTATGACCTTGTGATGTCGCAATTTTAAAGAGGAAATTATGTCATAGGTCACACCTCTTATACCCTATTCTACGTTGTGATTGGTTAAAAGTTTTGTCACTCTTTTCTTTGCTGCTATGGCGATAGTAAAGAAAGATTATGCAAAATACTCGCCTCCTGTCATTATTAAAATTAAGATTATCTGTACACTAAAGCTAGCATACTCTTCAATTGACCAATTAAATCTAAACCCCTATTAAAACCTTCATTGAGTTAACAAGGAGGAACCTGGCACTAAAATAACGTTTTCTCACACCAAATGGACATCACTCATGCATACCTCCCAAGTGTCCCTATTTAGAAGGAACAGTCCCTATATTGTGTCCTAATTCCCCTGTTCCACTTTTTGTAAGTAAAAGTCCCTCTTTTCCAGTTGCTCCGTATTGTTGGTGTGTCTGTGCAAATAAGATACATTGATCTTAGTAATTAGTAAGTCACCTAAACTTCTCACACATGATAATTTCCAGCATCAGATTTATCCTCATTGGAAAGCATTGATTCAATGCTTTTTTATGGGGAGGACTAATGTGCGCGCGACATTTTCCAAGCATTGCGCATTAGATCCTGCTTGTCGCGGGACGGAGGAGGGGTTGGAGCCAGGACACAGCGCCGAGGGACATTGGTGCTGGGAAAATGTAAGGAAATAAAGGGTTCGGTAGTGTCAGGAATACAGCTTTGTATTCCTGGCACTACAGTATCCCTTTAACTCATTAATGGAAGATAATTTAGCAGTAAGGCTGCAGGGGCATGATCTATATACAAAAACTGCTTCATTAAGCTTAAGTTGTTTTGGTTTTTCTTTTGTCCCTTTAACCAGTAAGGAAACCCTAGCTAAAAGGTTCCTTCAAACATGGAAATCTTACACCCCTACCCTGGGCAGATCCTTCCTCCTAAGATTAGGGCACACAGCATGGTTTTCAGTAGAGGTGATAGTGGGTTGTAAGCATTTGCAAGGTTTTTCTTTTTTAGGTGGTGGGTGGGCTGGCAAATTTCACAGTTTACAATTTCAATTTATTTTTTAGGTTTTGCTATTTTTGTTATATTCACACGAGACCAGACTGGTTTTGGTTTGCGTCTAATGCCCCCATTTCTTGATCCGAGTGGCCAATACAGCTTCCAGGAATAAGAAAGACTTATCATATGATCATCACTCCTCCAAATTCTTCTATCCATAATGGCAAATGCTTTCTCTTCCTTGAGATGGGAAAGCACAAGGGATGGTATGAGGAAGTTGATTGGATTGGGAGTTTGCTCATTGATTAAAGGTTATAATTGCCTTTAATTTTAAGAATTTTATATTTAATAAATGTTTAGAGTGTTGATTTCTATATTACATTGCACACTACGATCTTTATTAACCTCTCCTACTGCTTACTATTCTGTGTATGTTATCAGTGTATTTGACAATATCTGACATTCCTAATAAGACATTTTTTTTCCTTTAAATTTCTTATTATGACAGGTTAGACAGCATTACAACCAGAGCTAGAGCTGTGATGTCATAATGCAGTTTATTGTGACATCACTAGTTACGGGAATGAAAGTTCCGTACACAGACCTTACCTCATCACACTGGTTGGCTTTGGTTATAGGTTAGGAGTTATACCTCAGTGTAAACTATTACTCTTTGGCTATTGAGACATTGTCAGTACCATTTTACCAACGTTCTGTGATACTACACATAGCATAGCGCTACAGTTACTGACTGTATATTTCGTACATTTTGGATCACCTGCCTTTTGAGAATCTCCACGTGACAGATAACTCTCAGCAAGTGTATAGACTGATACTATATAGACAGCTGATACTGTGTATGTTAGGATGGAGCGTGGGAGAAGGCATTGGGCGTCAAGGGAACCAAGGGGCACAGAATCCTCAAATTCAGGTAAGTGAAACCACAGCATAAAATCCCATATACAGCTGATCATAGCCTAATTTTTTTATCTCATTAATCAGTGTGTTCTTAATTATTGGACTACTGCTAACTATTTACATTAATCAGATGAATTTACTATTTGAATATTTTTCTGCAGGATACGGGGATGATGATGTCATCGACTTAACCGGTAATGACGAGACAGAAAGCGTGCAGGATTCGATAATTGATTTAACTGGCGAAGATGACATGGAAAGTGTTCAGAGTGAAAGACTTGGATTGACGGGACAGAATTTTGGGGGAAGCCATCAACCTGTGGTGATTGACCTAACAGGTGAGGAGAATGAGAATATACCTGACGATGGCAGGTTGGAGAGAGGTATAAACAGAATCCACCATCGCAGGAGAGAACGCGACCAGGGCTGGAGGTCACGGAGCCGCTCCCCTCTCCGTTCCCCCATTAGTCCATCAAGGGAGGAGATGGCTGGGCCACGTCAAATAGGGAGGTCACGGAGCCGCTCCCCTCTCCGTTCCCCCATTAGTCCATCCATGGAGGAGATGGCTGGGCCACGTCAACCGATTTCCGGGTATTTCATGCCTAGCTTAAGACAATTAAGACATGCAAGGGCTGTAGAAATATGCAGAATGAGGGAACGGGACCCTCCAGGTACCTGCTCTATCTGCCTGGAGGAGTATGGAATTGGGCAGCACTTACTAACATTACCATGCAGGCACCATTTTCATACTGATTGTATTCTAACTTGGCTGCAGCAGAACGTCAGCTGCCCAATTTGCAGGGATCGGGTTTTTTTTGCCAATGCAGGCCAGGTTTGCTTGATGAGAGTATCACGTTATTGACTTCTACCCAGATGGCAGTGCACATGCGTCATTACTTGCCAGATACTACAAGTGAAGTGGGATTGTCCTCCTCGCAAACAGTTCACTGTGCTGGAACCCGCCTTTCCAAGATCACCTTCGGGTTGTGTTGTATTGTATATATTTATTAGAACCATTTAAGCTAAAAATAATAAACGTTATGTCTTATGTTGAACGCTGGCATTGTGACCTTGCCTTTTTATCTGGAGTCTGTTTACTGGCTGCTTTGTGTTCACCTTTTCTAAACTTATCTCTATATGCCAATATTACACCTGGTTTTAAATAAAGATAAAAAAACATTGACAATATTAATACAGCTGTAATCAAAATTATTCAACCCCCTGAAAATCAGGTTTATTGTGAAAAATGTACAGACTTTCAGCTGTTTGCAATTAAGAAATTAAACAAAAGCAATTGAAATAGCATAACGAAGTCTTCAAGAGAAAATGCATTATAAGTTGCTTTTTGGGTTGAATTTGGGGAATTCTACTTGAAAGCACTTGTTGTGTTGAGCAATTTCAATTGCTTTTGCTTGATTTGTTAATTGTTAACTGTTAATTAACCGTCGAAAGTCTGTAGATTTTAACAATAAACTCGATTTTCAATGGGGGTTGAATAATTTTGATTACAGTTGTGTATGTGTGTAACGTGTTTATTATGAGAACTACAGGACAGTACTTACAAACCACTAGAAAGCTTTACAACTTTTATGACTTGGCTTAGTTACGCACAGAATTAAGGGTTTATGCCATGAGATCAGACATCATACATTAGAATGAGAGGCTGATTGGTGGAGCCCCCTCCTGGAGAGAAAGGGGTATATCGGCTACTCACACTCGCTGTTTTAAATGCAGTAGCTTTAGTGACCTTAAATAGTTTTGTGGGATTTTTTAAAGTAATTTTGTTTTTGTGTATTCCCAGTTGTCTTACCATTATAGGAATTGAGTGTTTAGAGGCAGAAGCCATATTGATATTTATGCTGGGAACTCAGGGTGTATAGATCTATCTATCTATCTATCTATCTATCTATCTATCTATCTATCTATCTATCTATCTATCTATCTATCTATCTCTATCTCTCTATGCTGCCAGAAGTTGAAGAAAAAAGCTTAGGTTACCAAAACCTGAAAAATTATGACCATATCAGAGTAATTCACCCCTTGCTATAGATGTGCTATGTAGTTCTGAAAAAGGTGAGCGTTAAAGACGTTAGGGCGGCATAGCACATCCTAAAGATCTTCTCCTCCCTCTCCCCCATAGTGCAATGCAGCCAATCGCCACAATCTGTGTCATGTGATCATGGTGACGGCCTGCCACCGCAATCACTGAGGCAATGTCTCCGTAATGACTACAATTTCTTCAAATTATGCAAATCCACTACTGGTTACATCTCGCCATTTGTCATTTATCAAGGAAAAGATAGCCACCCTGACCCACCAGGATACCCTATTTCTGTGGGCAGAAATGGCAAGATTGTGTTGGATCTTCTTCGTGCCTTGATAAATAAAGGTCATCATCTATGGGTTGATAACAAATACAGCAGTATTCATTCAAAATTATATGTTTTGAAACTATAGCATTTGGCACAGGACAAGGTGCTGGCCCTTTGGTACACCGATCAAAACATGTGAACATGCTGTCTGTCTACAATGCACGACGAAAGTACAGTCCCAGTGTCTGTCAAAGGAAAAAATGAAGAGATAGAAAAAACAAAGAACATTGGAGAGTACATCACACATACAACGAAAGTAGAGTTGGTCGATCAGTATATAAAACGATATCTAGTTATCCGAAAGACTAAATCCTGGTAGAAAATTGCCATCTACTTCGCCTTGATTGCAATTTACAATTCCTATGTGCTGTACAAAAGAACAACAAAAGCCTTACCCTTTCCTTGATTTTAAAATAAAACTTTTATCCGATATTTTATTTACCCACTCCCCTAATTCTTCTACTTTTGAAGCAGAGGATGTCCAGAGACTTTGTGGCAAACACTTTCCTTCCAGGATCCCCCCACAGCATGCAAAAAATCCCCCCAGAGAAAGTGACACGTTTGCTAAAAAAAATAGTTAACAGCAATGATTCTAGCTATTACTGCCCTCTATGCACATCTCTACCTGGCCTTTGTATAACTGTTTCAGAGTCTACTATACGGGGCTTAACTATTGAGTTTAATGACTCAGTATGTGACACAGCATGCACATGGTTGTGGTTATGGTATTTGGAGTGTTCCTTAAAGGAGTTCATTAACTTCTCCAATTGTATAAGTTATTAAGTAATTATAAAATTCATTTATTATCTTTTTTTTTTCTAAAGAACAGCACACTTAACCTGCTGAAAGTGGTCTTTCTAAAATTTATAATTGTCCTGATTTTTATTATTTTATTTTCATTCTTCCAATGCTTTTTTTTCCAAATACTGTTAAAATGTAAACAACAAATGTGTTTTGTTGCGGTAGAAACTTATGGTATGTAAGAAAAGTCATATGTCATGAATGTCACGCAGTCTGGTGGCTAGATTCGTTTTGGAGAAACGTATTGTACAGCATTATGAAACCTGTCTGAAACCACTTGCACTGTGTTATGTGGAGAAGGATGTTTTGATTGAAATAAAAGTTGATCTGTTAAATGGTGTGTGGAGTTATGCTAAGACACTGTTTTCAACATATACTGAATGGCCAATAATAAGATTCACCAACTCTTAAAATATGAACTTTGTAGAACCTCACAAGAGTCAGCACCATACTATAGAATGGTACCTTTTACTTTATTTCTTCAGAAAGCCCATTGCACTGATAAACAGAAGCTTCTTTATATTTAATAACCACAAACACAGATAAAAGTTTAATTGATAGGAAAAAGAAAATTGAATGAAGATTTAATTATTTAAAATTTTAAAGTGTGGGGCTGGGCCTGACAGCCAAGATGGCTGGACATGTCACATGGTAGCTCCGACCTGTTCACGCATAAACTAAGTTTGTATGCTCATAACCAAGCTGAAAGTAACCACGCACTAGCTATACTCTGACCTCTGCCAACAGGGAACATGGAGATACCAGATTTGTGCCGTTACACTGAGAAATCCAGACGCCCGACCATGCAACCTAACTGGCGACCTGGTGTCTGGGGGAGACGATCGATCCCCTAATACTGGAATAGGCTTTCACAAAGATCAAATGATTGCCCCTCAGCCCCCCTCTTTGGATTGGTGGGGGATATCCCGATCCCCACTGGGGAAACTTACCTATCTGCAACAGCAGAATCTCCTGCCAAAACAAGCACCACATGGGGTGGCCAAGATGGCATGCTCAAATGCTCACTGACATCCTCGACATTTGAATAGATATGGTTCTAGCCTTTTCAAGAAATAGATTATATTTCATAAAGCCTGCAAACACTTGAGATCAGAACTAGTTCATTTTGGAGGTTTCTGTGAGAGTGATGTTCAGACGGTGGTGTCAATTGGGTCTTAGGTATGCCAATGTCAAAAGTCAGCAGATGGTGGTCAGATAGAGGAAAGGAATATTGGAGAGATTAGAGGCAGTACAGAGGTTGGTGAAGGCAAGATCAAGAGTGTTTCCCACTGTATGGGTTGCTAAATTGCACCATTGCGTAAGGCCAAAGGAGGAGGTTACAGAGAGCAGACGAGAGGCATCAGTGCAATTAGGGTTGTTGATTGGGATATTGAAATCCCCAAGTATAAGGGAAGATGAGAGGAAGTAGGGAAGCAAGGAAGAAAAGTGCTTAATGAATAGTCTAGGATAACCGGGGGGGCGGTAGATGATAGCAATTCTTAAAGGAGTGGGTTTAAATAGACGGACAGTGTGAACTTCAAAAGAAGAAAAGAATAGGGCAGGGGGAGTTATGATTGGTTGAAAGGTACATTGAGGGGAGAGAAGGATGCCTACGCCACCTCCTTTACAGTTGAGTCTGGGAGTGTGAGAGAATTGTAGCCCACCAAAACATAAAGAGGCAGGAGTAGCGCTATCAGAGGGGGACAGCCAGGTCTCTGTAAGTGCAAGCAGTGTGAGTAAGTTTGAGATGAAAAAGTCGTGTATGGTTGTTAAATTTAAATTACTGCAGATGGAGCGGGCATTCCAGAGTGCACAATGAATTTTGGTAAGTGAGGGTAAAGGGCAGGGTTTTGTGATGAGGTTTGTGGGGTTTCTGGTTGTCTTAGTGTGTGTAGAGAAGGTGAAGGGCCCTGGATTGGGAGAGACATCACCAGCTGCTAGAAGTAGGAGGAGAGAAAGTGACAGGAGGTGTGAATGGGTTTTGTATGCATGGGGTCTAGAATGAGATCGATTGTGGGTCGGAGTGAGAGAGTAGAGAAATTAGTGTAAGGCATGAGATGAGAGAAGGAGGGAGTGTAGCAGAGAGGGGCATATGTAAATATGAATGGGGGATGAGTGAAGTGGGTGTAAGGAGAGATTTTTGTACTGAGGGAGACTGAGGAAATAAAGAGGAGGAGAAAACAGATCCCTTTTGCATTTTTTTACCCTCTTTATTATATTTTATCCCCCCTTTACTATGTCTTACACCCACTTGTGTATCTCTTACAACCCCTCTTGTGTATCTCTGCCCCTTTGTGTGTCTCTTTCTCCCCCCCAGGGGCTGAGAGGGGTGGACAGGGTCTGTGGTGGGGGGGAAATCAGGTTACATGGGCTGAGAGAGGATACAGGGGCTGTGGTGAGGGACGCGGGCCCTGAGAATGGGTGACACAGGGGCTGAAAGAGGGACACAGGAGCTGTAGCGGGGGGAGACAGGAGCTGGATGGGGAGGGGCAGGAGCTGGAGTGGAGGGGGCAGGAGCTGGAGAGGGGGACACAGGAGCTGTAGCGGGGGGGAGACAGGAGCTGGATGGGGTGGGCAGGAGCTGGAGTGGAGGGGGTCAGGAGCTGGAGAGGGGGACACAGGAGCTGTAGGAGGGGGACACATGAGCTGTAGAGTGGGGGGCTGGAGGTGAGACAGGAGCTGGAGAAGGGGGGACAGGAGCTAGAGAAGGAGGTACAGGAGCTGGCATTTGGGGGGCTGTGGTGAGGAGGGGGCACAGGGACTGAGAGAGGGGGCACTGGGGCTCTAGAGGGGGAGAGTAGCTGTGGCTATGGGGGACACAGGGGCTGTGGTTGGGGCACAGGGAGGGGGTTGGAGAGGAGCTGCCCCAAAACATTTGATTAAAAAAAACCAAAACCAAAACGTACCCCCCCCCCCCCACCTGAGGCTTACCTTTGGCCAGGGAGGGGTGAGAGAGGAGCTGGAGCCTGCAGCCATCACAGAGCAGCCAGGGAAGTCGGCCTCTACTGATGATGTCAGGAGGAGGGGGCGTGACTTTCACTGCTCTTCTCCCATCCGCTGGGCAGTCTGGGAAAAGAGCAGAGGAAATCACGCCCCCTCCTCCTCCTGACATCATCAGGAGAGGCCGACTTCACTGACTGCTGTGTGCTGGCTGCAGGGAGAGCGGGGTAATTTGAAAAATCTGAATCCCCAGCCAGAGGCAGGGCTAGAGCCAGAGGCAGGGCCAGAGCCAGAGGCAGGGGATTTGGAGTTTTGCACTACTGACAGCTCAGCTTGCGGTCTTTGCCCGCCCCCTCTCCTCTCTGACAGAGGAGTATTTTAATACGTCTGACGTGTACAGGGCCTTTTTAGGGCCCTACATGATAGGAAGTACCTCTGGTGGCAGTCTGAGTGACGGCCACTGGAGGTATTCCTATCAATCAATGTAAACACTGTATTTTCTCTGAAAATACAGTGTTTACATTAGATTGCCTGCAGGAAGCTATAGATCTCACCTGAACAAATACATTAAGCTGTAGTTGTTCAGGTGACTATAGTGTCCCTTTAATATTTGTTTTATTGCTAGGAAGCTCTGCGACAGAAAGCTTTCCTAATAGAAAATAAAGGACAAAGGAGTTTAGGTCCTAAATAGATAATATTTTTATACCGTCTCTGCTTATAGTGCATTTTGCAAAGGATGTGAACGTACAGAGCTTTTACACTTCATATTAATAACCTTGATGCTTTTCCTCTCCCCACCCTCTGCCGGCGCTGAGCCTCCGATAGACTGCTCCGGGATCTAGCTGCTCAGTACACCGCCGCCATGATCATCTACAGGGATATCATGTCCGGAGACGAGATGTTCGAGATGTTCTCAGACATCTACAAAATCAAAGAAAGCAGTTGTAGACTTTGCTATGAAGTTGAAGGCAAGATGGTCTCTAGAATAGAAGGTCCAATTGATGATGCTCTGGTTGGTGAAAATGCATCTGCTGAGTGCCCAGACGAAGGGTCAGATTTAACAACAGTCACAGGAATTGATATAGTATTAAATCACAAGCTTCAGGAAACTGGCTTCACAAAGGAATCTTACAAATCTTATATTAAGGGTTACATGAAACTAATCAAAGGAAAGCTTGAGGAAACAAATCCAACCCATGTTAAACCTTTCATGACTGGTGCTGCAGAGAAAATCAAAGACATCCTTGGCAACTTCAAAAACTATCAGTTCTTTACAGGAGAAGGCATGAACAGAGGGCAAGGTGGCTCTGCTGGATTTCCGTGAAGATAGTATTACTCATGATCTTCTTCAAGGATGGCCTGAAGCTAGAGAAATATTAACAATCACATCTTGGATCGGAACTGGCTGCTGCTTCTCATCTATAAAGCACCTGGATAACGCAAAGTCTTAAGACTCAAACTGGACTGATAACATTGAGCTTCACGATTTACTTTGCCCCTAAATTATTCCGGTGGAGGCACGTTTTTACATGTTCATACTTTCATTTATAGTTGAAATAAAGTCCATCATTCTCCACTGTAGGTAATGGTTCTTGGTTTCCTACAGTCCATACATGATGTTGACTTTTGAGTGCATTTGAGAGGACCCAACTTCGCCTGTTTGCACAGAGGTCTTGTGCTTCATGAACATCTTTTGCCTGAACATGCAAAGAAGTGGACAACCTGCCTATCAAGTAAACCAGGGGATACACTATGCTGCTGGCCCTTTGAAAATTGTTCCTCCACTGCCAGAGGACCTTTCTGTTCTGTTGTAAGAACCTCTGGCTCTGAAGGGGTTATGTTGGTTACACTTCAGTTGCCCTGCATTACTCAACATCGGTTGTGTTGAATGGGGAGAGCATAAATGACTGCTGCCTGCTCTGCACAGGCTTATGATCATCCTTGAACTTTTTTTAAAGTGTCGATTGGTCCTGATAAGTGTATAGTCTCTCTTTACCTCTACACAAAATAATGCAATATTTGGCATCTAATTTATCCTGCTGTTTTTAATTGCAATCAACCTTGATTTGCACCAGATTAAGGGACTGTCACTCAACCTAGAACAACATCATTAAGGAAACTTGCATGGATTATACCAAATATCTTGCTATATTAATATACTTAAGGGAACACTCCAATCACCACATAAGCAGGCTACTCCTGGCATTTTAACCACTGTAGTGGTTTTGGTGTTTTACTTTAATAAGAAGTAAACCTCTAGACATAGCTAACATTTGCAGCTGTTAATGGTCCACTAAATCTAAAACTGACTGGATTTGTCATCTAATGTGATCTAAGCCTTGTAGGAGGTAATCCAGAATATGAATTGTCTTGTTAGCAGCTTGGTCCCTTCTGAGAAATCTTAAAGGAACACTATAGTCACCTAAATTACTTTAGCTAAACAAAGCAGTTTTAGTGTAAAGATCATTCCCCTGCAATTTCACTGCTCAATTCACTGTCATTTAGGAGTTAAATCACTTTGTTTCTGTTTATGCAACCCTAGCCACACCTCCCCTGGCTATGATTAACAGAGCCTGCATGAAAAAAAAATGGTTTCACTTTCAAACACATGTAATTTACCTTAAATAATTGTATCTCAATCTCTAAATTGAACTTTAATCATATACAGGAGGCTCTTGCAGGGTCTAGCAAGCTATTAACATAGCAGGGGATAAGAAAATCTTAATTAAACAGAACTTGCAATAAAGAAAGCATAAATAGGGCTCTCTTTACAGGAAGTGTTTATGGAAGGCTGTGCAAGTCACATGCAGGGAGGTGTGACTAGGGTTCATAAACAAAGGGATTTAACTCCTAAATGGCAGAGGATTGAGCAGTGAGGCTGCAGGGGCATGTTCTATACACCAACACTGCTTCATTAAGCTAAAGTTCTTCAGGTGACTATAGTGTCCCTTTAAGTGCCATGAATTCAAGGTTTACCGTGTATTCCACAGAGTTTCTTGCTAGACAAATGTATTGGAAACCAAAGTATTAAAGGTTCAATAAAGTTGTAGTAATTTAAAAAAATAAATAACCTTGATCATATTGTATTCGTTGCGGAGTCCATTTTTTCCATATAAAATTCCGGGTTATAATTTCAGTTTATAAATTATATAATTTCTATTCACCTGACCTACACTGAGCCAGACAACCTCCATGTTAATATACATGTACGAATTTTATATGGAAGAGAGGACACATCAGAAAAACCTAATAAATGCAGATAACCAGCTTGTCTAATCTTTCTTTCTTTCTGAAGAATGGAGAAAACATTCAGACCCATTCCTGAAAGTTTTGAGCATAGGGTCATTCTTGTTTTTGAATTTCTGGAATGTAAGATACGGTTTACATGATAAAAGGTTTAAAACAGAATATTGCTGCTGTTGCTAAGTATTGCCCTGGCATATTAACCCCTTAAGAACACATGACGGAAATATTCCGTCTTGATTCCAGAAGTTGTGTCCTTAAGGGGTTAACCGAGTTGGGATAAATGGTGACTTTTCATACAAATATCCCTATTGTAAATGTATTTAAATATAATTGTAATAAGATCAACAGGGTTATTCGCTAAAGTATGAAATGGATTTTAAGTAAATTACAAATTTTGGCAAGTCAATTATGTTTTTGGATCGGTTATTTTGGGCTACAATATGAAATTGTCACGATTACTATTTGACCCAACATGCAAAACTATGTAATACACAATGAACAAGGATAACGTATACCGGGCCATAGAATGGCCGGACTTAACGTAAATAAAGAATAGTCAAAATACTCGCTGAGGTCAGGGACACAGAAAGAGACACAACGAGGAAACAAGCCGAAAGTCCAGGTTACCAGAAATACGGGGAAGTCAAAATACAAGCCAAAGTCAAATACCAAAAAGAACTAGAATAGGAACGCACTCTCTGTTAACCAACTAGTGGAAACCACAACAGGGCACTGACCAAATGCTATTTTGAGTTTAAATAACCCTGCTAAGGCTATGATTGGTTGTACATAGCCTTTGACCCCAAAACGTGCGTGTGCGCCGTTTGCGTGACGTGACACGCACGTCAGCGCCATCTTTGTTGATGACGGAGGCGGGGCTACATAGTTGCTTTGGACCGCAACGGCCAGCGAGTATTAGAACGCCGCACCGGTCTGGGATTGCGCCACTAGGGTGCTGAATGGCACGCTGACTTGCCTTAGGTGAGTTTTTATTATTTTCGATCAGATGCAGTCATGCTGCATGGAGGCGCGGGGGACGTGACAGGAATTCACTTTGAATTCCCGATAATACGCATTTTGATTAATAACCTTTCAAGTCTGCAGATTGATAATGTTTGCACCTGGGATACGGAAAATACAACAGATAATTGTTGGAAAATAAATTTAACATCTAATTGGTTTTACGAAAAAAACTCAAAAAGCATAAAGGTTTTTAAATACTGGGATGTTTTAGTTTTGATAAAAAGTGATGGATTAATGACAAAAAAAAATCAGACCTTAATGGAGAAATGTCACCTCAACACTAACTTTTAATATAATGATCCTTTCATCAAGTTTTGTTAACCAAAGTATATGTAAAAACAATTTGAAAAATTATATCCCTGCCTTTAGTATATGACAGGATCTGTCAGCCATATACATACACCTTGGGTTAGACAGTGTTTGTATTTGATAATTAATGGGTCTGATGATGTCACTGCACTACGAATCAGAGAGGACCATAGAGACTAAACAGAGGTTTCCAAACACTGTCTGACCCAAGCTTTATGTATATGTCTGAAGGATCCTGACATATACTAAAGGTAGGAATTAGTTGGGTTTTTTTTTAAACTTTTTTCTAAATATATTTTATTTAACACAGTATCAATTTCCTATGAAAACTTGAAACGATTATCATATGAAAAAATATTGTACAGGGGACAGTTGTCCATTAAATGCTGCACATGGGTTTCAAAGGACAGTGTGGCTGCAATAAATGTTTGTAGCTAGGAATGAAATAATGCTTTAGGTTTTATCGTATGAAACTGGGAAGATTTCTGTAGTTTAGTTGCTCTGATGGGTTTGTTTGTTTTTCACCTCTCTCCCTTCTTCACCAGCCTAGTCGGAATTCTGTGAATCCGTCTGTAGCCTGGAATGCAAACACATATGTTAAGGCACATTTTCAGTTAATACCGTTATGTCTTGTTTCCCAGAGCAAGGAACCTCTTCTAGGAGAACGTGTTATGAGAAAACTGGACACAGACCTCCCCTCCTGGTCGTATTCGCAGGAAAAGCTATCTTCGTTACGTCATTTTTACTGTGGGTAACTTCATTACTAAACAGGAATTTGCAAACTGAAATTCGTATTGTAACATTTTAACAAAATTAACCAAGTGCAAGGATATTTTAAATGTTTGATTTGAGAGTTTTGTTTAGAAAACTCAACCTAAGTGTAACGCATTGTCCCTTTAACCTCTGTGGAACTATAATTAGAGAATCTGGGAGAAGGATTCATACTCAGCTGACAATCGAGTATTAATTCGCGTAGCTGTTCATAATTTAGGTTAGCTCTTGGCAATAATCTTGATTCTGGGAAGCTACAAAGTGGTGTTGAAATGTACTGCTGATTCTAATTATTGTGATTAAGACAAAGGACTTTAAACGTTTGTCTGGCAAACGATTAAGATATTGAAATTGCTTAAATCTTGAAGGAGGATATGAACCGAAACTCCTGATTATGTATGACCATATTTAGGAAATAACTTGCTGTAATACAAGATATTTGCCTCTGAATCTTGACTCTTAGGAAATGATATCGCACAGTTCCTCACAGGAAACCCAACAGCACATGCAGTACCTGAACACGTCACTGTTATCATTCTGTTACATTCAGACTGACTCCAATTAAGACGTGGGGCATTGGTCAGAATGGAAGAAGCAGGGTTTGTCTAAACATATCTAAAAACCTTTACCAACAAAAAACAAAAACAAATGTGAAGTACAAAAAATATATAAATTAACTTAACTTATTAAAATTGTACAGCTTGCTACTTACCGCACAACATCATCGGGGGCAGCACCTTTAAGGCAATACTAATTCCACCACATTGCGAGTGTTACCAGTAAAACGTTTCATTTAAAATTGATTTGGACATATTACACTATTTATTATTTAATTTTCTTTTAACAGCTGTATCCCCGTTTTTGTGTGATATATTACTGCTCTGTTTGTAACTAATTGTATATAGCGTGTGGATTTTTTCTTTTTTTCTTCTCCCTCTCCCTCTCCCTCTCTCTCTCCCAGAAAGGGAAGAGAAGAAGGAAGTGAAGGTGGGAAGGGAAGAGAATGGAAAAGAGGGGGAAAATATGTCCTCTAAACGAATGCAGGACTCTAAAACCCCAGACAAAACAGAAAATAAAACGAACACAAACCAGACCACAAACCCCCACAGAAGCAGAAGACAGATCCTTCACAGAGATGTCTTCACATTACCCTCAAAATACCACTGACCAAGATCTCTTCAGCATTGTTAATGATATAAAAAAAATAAGTTTAAAAAAATTAAGTTTACGGATCTAAAAAATTAACTCTCGGCTATTAGTCGAAGAATCCAAACCATAGAAGAATAAGAAGAGGCACTCAACCTCCAATTACAAGTTCTAAAATATTCACATATTGCCTTGGAATTAAAGTTAAACAATTAGAAGAAAAAGATTCAAATTTACAAGATAGATGGCACAGATCCAACTTAAGGTTCACTTTATATATGTCGTGATTAGTTGTTCTGATTGGTTACATTTTTATGATTGATCTGTGCTGCTAGAGTTTGAGTAAAGAAAGGTAATGCAGGCCAAGGTGGTCAGGTAAGAATTCACCTGGCCTGTGGGTCTGTGCACGGGGGCTGTGCAGGATGAAGTACCAAGTCGCAGGACAGGCAAGGACTGAACCAGCAGGATTGTCAAGGGATAGCCGAGGTCAAAGGATGCCAGAGGACATGAGCAATGAGGAGTAGGATGATATTAGATATTGAACATTATGTTACGGTTCTACAATTAAGAGATAATTCATTTTATTTCTCTCTCTTTCTTTCTGGTTTGACTTAAATTTGACATCAGCAGGTCTCCTTCCTACGAGTACCACTAGGTACCGAGATATTAGGTACAGCTATGTTCCCAATGACCTTTGGAATCAACACCTTGATGTCTTTGGTCTTGTACGTGGAGTTAAGATATTTTATTCTATTCGATTTAATAGAATATTGTTGCATGTTGTGTATATGTGTGATTGTATGGGCCATCCTAAAATGTTTTTTCTTATTTAGTTTTTAGTTTACAATTCTGTGTTTATAGTTTTATTTTTTTTAATTTTTTTATTCTTTATTTTTCAGTGCTTGGATAAGCTTGTCCAATATTATAAGTATAACATAAGAGACACTTTGTATTATAACATTACATAACAATAGCAGGTTCATAGACATAGTCATTCTATGCTTGCGGGGTTAAGCACATTTCCGAATTTTGTGATACAAATGAGGTTTCATACCCGGGTCTGGTATTGGGCTTATTAAAATGGGTCATGGCCATTCATATCGGATTACCCAGGATACGCCAAGTAAGTGGTGTGGAGAGTGTTGGGTAGAACGTGCCAGCATGGGGGGGGGGAGGTCAAGAATATGTGGGCGGTCGGCGGATGTGGGCCCAAAAGGAAAATGGGGGGGACCTATTGTCCTTCCCCTAGCCCCCACCCATGAGCGGCGGTTGGGGGCCGTAAATGAAAATGGGGGACCAATCACAGTGTGATGAGTCAAATTACATAGCATGGGAAAATTCCAAAGAACTTTCCCACGCTGTGTAAAATGACACAGAGCACTCTGATTGATTGGTTATATTTCAAGCCAACCAATCAGAGTGCTGTGACAGGTAAATGTAGAGACTTACCTGTCAGTCTCTTCGTTTACCTGTCAGGGCACGCTGATTGGTTGGCTTGGAATGAACCAATCAGAGTGCTCTAAGTCAAATTGCAGGGCGTGGGAAGGCTTTATAAGCCTTTCCCCGTCATGCGGAGCTCAGCCTGCGCGTTGCCCTCACGGGGTGAAGATGGATTACTTTTTTAGCGTCAAGTTTTTTGCGCTCTGGTTATTTATTTATTTATTTAACAGTTGCAACGGATATTGTGGATTTAAGCACATGTAGAGACTTACCTGTCATACTTACCTGTAAATGTAGAGACTTACCTGTCAGTCTCTTCGTTTACCTGTCAGGGCACGCTGATTGGTTTGATTGGAATGAACCAATCAGCATGCTCTAAGTCAAATTGCAGGGCGTGGGAAGGCTTTATAAGTCTTTCCCCGTCATGCGGAGCTCAGCCTGCGCGTTGCCCTCACGGGGTGAAGATGGATTACTTTTTTAGTGTCAAGTTTTTTGCGCTCTGGTTATTTATTTATTTATTTAACAGTTGCAACGGATATTGTGGATTTTTATTTGGCCTTTTTGGGGCTTAAAAAAGAAGATTTTAGAAAAAAGAAGACATCAAATGGTAAGTTATTTTTTATTTACAGGTATATAGATTTCTTGTCCCCCCTCACTATTTTTAGGGTGAGGGGGGTAGGTAGGTCTTTATTAATTTTTATTTGGGTGGGGGGGGTGACTAGGGGCTTAGGAACCCTTAGTCACCTGGGGTTGGTTTACATTTAGGCCCCACCCGTTGCCCATATGTGAGGGCCCTGGGGGGAAGGACAATAGGTCCCCCCATTTTCATTTAGGGCCCCCACCCGCCACTCATGGGTGGGGGCCGGGGCGGGGAGGACAATAGGTCCCCCCATTTTCATTTAGGGCCCCCACCCACCTCTCATGAGTGGGGGCCAGGGAGGAGGACAACCGGTCCCCCCCACCTTTTCATTTAGAGCCCCATCCTCTGGGGGTCGACACTAGAGTGTTTTTTTTTTTTTTTTTTAAGTACAGCCTTTTGGTAGATAGCTCCCTAATACCGTGGGAATTAGGGCATTATCTACTAAGTGGCTGCAAGATGCAGCCGCGACACAAATCGGATCGGAATTTCATTCATTCGAATGAAATTCTGATCCGAACAAAGTCCCGAATTGCGTCCTAACATGAATGGAGAAACTGTTTTCATTCTGTTAGGACGAAATTCTGTAGTTTCGCCGGCGTCCTAAGTGACAGGACGTTGGGGAATACTGACAGGAAGCATTGCGAGATCACGGAGGAAATGTGAGAAATGTGGGAAAATTTCTCTGACCACAGGAAACGGAGCCCACTTTGCTCCTCCGCTGGTCAAAGCTGGTCAGGTGTAGGAAACCTCCATAACACAAATAGTCCCTACTTTGTCTTATGTTTTAAAGAAAACTAGAGCAGACAGGAAGAAATGAAGAACAGATCCTGACAGAGGGAGAGAAGAGGATTGATTGGGGAAAGGTAAGTTGGGCATGACAGTGCCGCTTTAAAGCTGAACCTGGCTTGCTGCACATAAGAGAAAGCTATCGTCAGATTTTTACCTTGACATAGAAATTTATTGAAGATAGAATTAAATATGTTTGATGGAAAGTAATATAGGAAGCATGTGAAGAGGCCATAACAGTTTTGGGAATTGTTTAAACAATCCCTTCCCAAATGAGCCAAAAGACAGTTAGTTTCAGGTGGTTCTGCCTCTAGGCATAGGCGTGCACAGCCTATTGCATTAGGGTGTGCACCATAAAGCACAAACACAGGCCGCGTGTATATGTATGTATGTATATATATATATATATATATATATACACACACACATATATACACTGCTGTGTGTGTGTGTGTGTGTGTGTGTGTGTTGTGTGAGGGTGCTGTTAGTGTGATGTGTGTGTGAGGGTGCTGGTAGTGTGCTATGTGGGTGAGGGTGTTTGTGTGTGTTTGTGAGGGTGCTGTTAGTGTACTGTGTGTGAGGGTACTGGTAGTGTGCTGTGTGTGTGTTTGTTAGGGTTCTGTTAGTGTACTGTGGTAGGGTGCTGTGTGTGTGTGTTGTTTGTGTGCTGTGTTTGGGTGTCGTGTGTTTGTGAGGGTACTGCTAGTGTTCTGTGTGTGAGGGTGCTGTTTGTGTGTGTGAGGGTGCTGTTAGTGTGCTGTGTGTGAGGGTGCTGTGTGTTTGTAAGGGTGCGGTGTGTGTTTGTGAGGGTGCTGTTAGTGTACTGTGTGTGTGAGGGTGCTGTGTGTGTGAGGGTGCTGTATGTGTGTGGGTGCTGTGTGTGTGTCAGGGTGCTGTGTGTGAGAGGGTGCTGTATGTGTGTGGGTGTGCTGTGTGTGAGTGTGCTGTATGTGTGCGAGAGTGCTGTATGTGTGTGGGTGCTGTCTGTGTGGTGTATGTGTCTGGGTGCTGTATGTGTGTGAGGGTGCTGCATGTGTGTAGATGCTGTGTGGGTGCTGTCTCTGTGTTGTATGTGTGTGGGTGCTGTATGTGTGTGAGGGTGCTGTATGTATGTGGGTGCTGTCTGTGTGCTGTATGTGTGTGTGTGCTGTATGTTTGGGTGATTTGTGGGGTGGAGGTGGGGGCAGATCAGTTAATATCCCCCTCCCTTCTTACCTTATGTAGGGAGGGGGCTCCTTTCTGCCTTCCCTGGTGGTCCAGTGGAGAGTGAACTCTAGCCTGCGGGGCTAGAGTTCACTCTCGCGAGATTTGAGCGTTGCCGTGGCAATGCTCAGATCTCGTGAGAGCAACCCGGCGGAGCTGCTGGCTAGAGCTCCCCGGGTCCTCTCCTGCCTCTCTCACTGCCTGTGGGTCGGTGAGGGGAGGCTTAGAGCAGAGCCGGCGCTCGGATAGCGCCGGCTCTGCATAAGCCGACAGGGGAAATCCTGAGATCTCCCCTGCCGGTCTCAATCCAGAGGCGTGCCGCGGGGATTAGGGTGTGCCCAGGCACACCCGGCACACCCAGTGCGCACACCTATGTCTCTAGGGATGAAGACTCCCGGATATTTTATGTGACCAGATCTCTAGTGTAGTACCAGTGTAAGCATGTATGACACGCTCAGGGCCGCCATCAGGGCATGACAACCGCAACGTTCAGTGGGTACATACCGGGTCGCAGGGGGCCCTGCGACCCCGGTATGTACCCACTGGGCCAGCCTCTTCTCCTGGGGGGCCCAGTAGCCGGTCACCTCAGGGCCGCCCAGAGGCTGGCCCTGCTGCCAACCGGCGGGCGCGCGAGGGAGCACTCTCCTCTGAGTGCTTCCTCTTCAGCTCCCTCGCGCACCGTACTGATGCCGGAGCCGGAAGATGACGTAATCAGCGAGGGCGCGCGAGGGAGCTGAAAAGGAAGCACTCAGCCAGGGAGAGTGCTCCCTCGCGCGCCCGCCGGGTGTCAGGGAGAAATTGGAGTGAGTGGGGGTGGGGGAGAGGGAGGGAGAAATTTGAGTGAGTGGGGGTGGGGGAGAGGGAGGGAGAAATTTGAGTGAGTGGGGGTGGGGGAGAGGGAGGGAGAAATTTGAGTGAGTGGGGGGGAGAGGGAGGACATTTAAGTGAGTGGGGGGAGAGGGAGGAAATTTGAGTGAGTGGGGGGGAGAGGGAGGAAATTTGAGTGAGTGGGGGGAGAGGGAGGAAATTTGAGTGAGTGGGGGGCGAGAGGGAGGAAATTTGAGTGAGTGGGGGGGGAGAGGGAGGAAATTTGAGTGAGTGGGGGGGGAGAGGGAGGAAATTTGAGTGAGTGGGGGGGAGGGAGGAAATTTGAGTGGGGGGGAGAGGGAGGAAATTTGAGTGGGTGGGGGTGGGGGGGAGAGGGAGGAAATTTGAGTGGGTGTGGGAGGAAATTTGAGTGAGTGGGGGGGAGAGGGAGGAAATTTGAGTGAGTGGGGGGGAGAGGGAGGAAATTTGAGTGAGTGGGGGGGAGAGGGAGGAAATTTGAGTGAGGGGGGAGGGAGGAAATTTGACTGAGTGGGGGGGGGAGGGAGGAAATGTGAGTGGGGGTGGGGGGGAAGAGGGAGGAAATTTGAGTGAGTGGGGGTGGGGGGGAGAGGGAGGAAATTTGAGTGAGTGGGGGTGGGGGGGAGAGGGAGGGAGGACATTTGAGGGGGGGAGAGGGAGGGAGGACATTTGAGGGAGTGAGGGGGGGAGAGGGAGGGAGGAAATTTGAGGGAGTGAGGGGGGGAGGGAGGGAGGAAATTTGGGGGGGGAGAGGAAGGGAGGAAATTTAAAGGGGGTGAGAGGAAGGAAATTTGGGGGAGTGGGGGGGAGTGGGGGGGAGAGGAAGGGAGGAAATTTGAAGGGGGAGAGGAAGGAAATTTGGGGGTGGGAGAGGAAGGAAATTTGGGGGGGAGCGGAAGGAAATTTGAGGGAGGGGAGGGAGAGGTAGGAATTTGAGGGGGGAGGAAGGGAGGAAATTTGAGGGAGGGGGGAGAGGAAGGGAGGAAATTTGAGGGAGGGGGGAGAGGAAGGGAGGAAATTTGAGGGAGGGGGAGAGGAAGGGAGGACATTTGAGGGGGAGAGGAAGGGAGGAAATTTGGGGGGGAGGAAGGAAATTTGAGGGAAGGGGGGAAATTTGAGGGAGGGGGAGGAAGGAAATTTGAGGGGGTGAGGGAGGGAGGAAGGAAATTGGAGGGGGGAGAGGAAGGAAATTGGAGGGGGGAGAAGAAGGAAATTGACAGGGGTAGGGGCAGAGATTGACATCCATCACACACACACACAATGCACCCCTTGCACACAGAAAAACACACAATGAATGACACACAGACACGCATACACAAGCAATGCATCCCTTACACACAGCAACACACAATGCACCCCTTCCACACACTCAGTGCATCCTTTACAGACACACACACTGCATCCCATACATACACAAACTCACCTTGCAGCCCTTACACATACAAACACAGATTCACACAATGCATTCCTTACACACATCAGGACATCCCCCCACACATACACACCCGTGTGAACAAACTCATTGGTGGAACATGAAGGTGGACCCTGGGACCCAGACCTTGAGCTGTGTAAAGGGCCCTCAAAAAATGGAGCTGCTTCCCGTTCTCCCAGAACATTGATTTTTGTGACCACAGTTACAAACCGCCTCCAGAGAGCCTGTTCTACACCAGACCAGTGGAGCCAGACGGCAGCTGAAACCCATCATCATCCTCATCTGGTTGTAAGTAGGCAATCTAGTATATTATTCGTGGCACTAATCTCTAATTGACCTCACATTAAAGGGACACTATAGTCCCCAGAACACTGCAGCTTAATGTAGTGGTTCTGGTGTCTATAGCATGTCCCTGCAGGTCTTTTATTGTAAACACGGCGGCACTGCAGCACTGTGTTAGTTAACATGGCAGATCATATGAGTGGGGCACTGTGATGTTACATGGGGGGCGGCAAACTTTACTTTTGCCTAGGGCGGCAAAAATCCTTGCACCGGCCCTGCAGACACTGCATCCCTGTGGGCGGACTCGGGGGGGGAGGGGGGGAGGACTCGGGTGCAGGCGCCGGGGGGCCCAGACCTTGAGCTGTGTCAGGGGCCCCAAAATTTCTGATGGCAGCCCTGGACACGCTTAATGGGAAACACAGTCCCAGAGCTACAGGTATGGAAAGATTTGCTTCAAGATTTACTCCACATGCCTAAAGCACTGAATCTTGCTGAAATGCTTTATGTGTGAAAAGTGTGTCCTTTTTAAAAAAGTTTTTACAAAAAGTGAAGATTTCAATAGAACTTGGCATTTTTTCCATTACCTTGTTACACCCCCTGCCTATCAATCAGATAACCGGTCCTGTTACTTCCTGGTAGTTTAGCTCAGAGGCAAGTCATTTTGAAGAGCACTTGCCTTGCAAAGACTTCTCCTTGAGCTGCATTGGGAAGTCTGTGATTGGACAGACACAGAAAGTCTGGGCGGGATTAAAAGGGGAGGGCATGCAAAGGCTTCAGACAAGACATCCACAGCATTTGATAGCTATTTTAGTTATACCCTAACTAAAAAAACATAATTAAATGCATGCATGTTTTAATTGGGGTATATCTACTAAATTGTTAAAAAATAATATATATATATATATATATATATATATATTATTGGTGTGCTCCTTTAAAAGGAATACGGCAGTATCATTAAGAATCTTGTGCTAGGTTGAATTAGATGAGAGAAATTAATTATTCTTGCCTAAACCGCAACGCAGTCTATGCAGCTAATTCCAAAACACAACTCTGAAAAATGTTGGATCCCACTTAAAACCAATTAATATAATCATTGTTCTGAAAAAATAAAGACTAAACAAATGTCATTAAATTTGTGCTGAAAAAGCAAGAACGACCGTTCATCTTAAATGCAAATTTGGCTCAGCTCGAAGTAGCTCAATCTGTAAACTAATGAAAACATTAGCAAGCTGAGGTAGACAAGTTGTGTACACAAATGCATTCTAAACAGATATTTGCACCCATGTAAGGCACGTTTCACTCAATCATAAACACTTTTTGCTTCAAGGCTAGCCAGTATTACATTCTTTCACAAAAGACATAATGGTATGAAGAATTAATAAAAAAGGAAAAAAATAGCAAAATGATGTCAAAATATTAAGTAATGATAATTCTTCTGCAAGAGTGCATAGATTTGAGCATTAGTGCTTAATCTGCCCTCTGGGGTAGGAAGGACAGAGGTAATTGGAACGTTTAGAATGGCGGATCTGAATAATATTTCTTCATTCTATGAATAGAAGTAAGAACTAAGAGCACAAATCCCCTTACGCTCCACTAGAACGGACACACACACACACACATCCGTACAGATCACACAGACAGACAACCAGCTGTTTCAAATAGTTAAGGATTCATCTCATAACGAAACCGTGCGGCTTCCTGCAGAACAGGATCGTGCAAAAAAGCAAGTAAGTTCCACTTCTAACCTTTATATTATTTCTTCTTTATCATCTAATAGATGTTTTCGAAGAGGGAACCCAAGTTTACTGAAATGGAGCATGGAGGAATAATAAAACTCTTAGACAAATTGATCATTTTAGAACATATGGTTTGTAGACACAACTGTTTTGTTTGCCCCTTTATGCTTGCTATATATTCTTAACCCCCTCATTTTTTTGATATCCTTATATACTGTATAGGAAAAGAAGTGCCATTGTTCTGGTAATTGGTAAAATTATTAGTTCATAGCTGGTTTAATGGTATAACTATCAAAACTGCAGGAGAAACAGACAAATATAGTTTAATTGTTTTTGTTTTTTCTAATTGAGGATGCATATCACTTGTTTTAGTTTCTTCAGTAAAATCTCTGGAGACATTTCTAACTTTGTGTTCTTGAAATTAGTTAAAAGAGCTAATAGTCCCGGGACATTAGGGTTTGCGTCTTATACAAAGTCCATATTAATTTAATGTTAAATCATAAAGAACATATGTTTAAATTTACTAGGCAAACTTCAATGTGGTTTTTTTTTTTACTTTTTGTTTTACGTAAAAATATATATTGAAAAGTGCAGGTATGAATGTAACTGGGGTATACGGAGGACCATCTGGTCCTACATTAAGATGTAGCTGGACACATCCCTTGTACATATAATAAGTTCAGTGTGACATCTTTCCTTTCTGTTCTTATTTTGTACTTAAAAGTCAAATTATGCTTCTCGAACATTATTTCAAGCTCACATTCCATACTACTTGTGATTGAATTCTGGAAATAGGACACAGCGCTGTTGAATTTAAAAGTTAAGGTAAGACTAGCCAAATTGAAATTTTACCTTAAATTTGAAATTCACTTTAAATTCTCAGTATAGTAAATAACCCTGTTTGTTTAACGCTGTATCCTTACAGTGTTTTAACTCATTGGATGCCACATTTGAGACATGCATATGCTATGGTATATGTCTGGTATGCATGTGTGATCATACTGCTCTGTTATTAGGATCACAGATATATAAATGTAAAATTAGATGTGTTTAGCAGCTGTTTTACATCTGTAGTAGTTTCAAGTAACATTTTAACTGCAAGGTTTTCTTATTTTTAGACGTTTTATGACACATCAGTCAATAGGGAAGCTAAAGAATCATGTTACTATGCATCCTCTACGGTAGCTGTTATTTGCTCGATGTGGGCTTTCAAATTAATCTCTGGGGTTTCTTCTCTAAACTGGTGTTGCTCTTAGATTTGTACAACAAATGTACTATAACGTGACCTAAGAAGTGAAGATGTGCTATCACCAAGAGTGTTCCTCACTCACTCAAAATGAAATGTATAAAAGAACAACAGATTAGCTGATATAGCTGCAAAAAGCCAAAGGAGCTCAAAAGGTGGGATAGCACATACAATATAACAGGTGCAAGTAAAGATACAACGTGTATAACAGGACGTGATCTGGAACAAATCTAAAGGATAATAAATTATATATAGTGAAGTATGTAATGGCAAGTGGAAACAGCGCCCACGAGGTAGAGAACTTACAAGAAGTACAGATGGTCTGCGCTCATCTCCCCTTAGGGGTATCTGTATACAGGGAACTCTTCAAGTGGAAATCCTCAAAAGGATAAAAATATATACATAGAAAAGTACTGTTAAAATGTAAAACAATTTTTATTGCACTGATTGCACTTACATTCAGGTAGCAATCAGCAAGCACATCTCCACTAGCAAGTGGAACAGGATGGTAAATGAATCTGTGCAGAAGGTGGAACAGCAGCTGGTCACAAACCACTAAGTGCCAGAAATAATAAATAAACAAATACAATCATAAGATAAAATAAATAAGAACAAAAAGTCTTTAGAATACTCAATTGAGTATTCTAAATACTTTTTGTTTTTATTTTATTTAAAATAATAATAAATTAACAAATACAATCATAAAATAAAATTAAAACAAAAAGTCTTTATAATGAGTATTCTGAAGACTTTTTGTTTTTATTTTATTTTATGATTGTATTTGTTAATTTATTATTTTTTTTGGCACTTAGTGGTTTGTGACCAGCTGCTGTTCCACCTTCTGCACAGATTCATTTACCATCCTGTTCCTATGGCTTTTTGCAGCTATATCAGCTAATCTGTTGTTCTTAGATTTGTCACCCATAGAAATCGGTCACCCCAATCTTTCAGAATGCCCAAGGTATCAGCCAAAGATGGCTGCTAAGTGAGGTGCTGCAAGGTGAGTTAAAGCACACAGAGGTTTAGAGGGTGCTCTGCAGCACCAGGAGGTACACAATTTAAGGCTAGGGTGCAGATGTAGGCAACCTTTGGCACTCCAAATATTGTTGACTACATCTCCCATAATGCTCTTATGGCCATTAAGCTGGCAAAGCAGCAGGGGAGATGTCCAAAACACATTGAGCGCCTGGATTGCCTACCCCTAGATTATGGTTATACATGTCTGATTAATGATTCAATAAGCCTACCCCAAAATCTTAATCTTACCCATTAATATTACTGTAACTGTAAGTGTAATGAATCGTAGTCAGTTGCTAAATCTAACCCTAATTTAACCCAGTTTCCAATTGCACCCTAGTGCTGTGTAACCCAGATTTTACTTACACTGCAAGTTCTGGTAAAGCCCTCTTCAATCAGTGTATACGTAGATTCCTGTGAGATCACGTAGACCACCTACCTTCGTTTGCATAGGTGAAAGACGAGAAGGGGTAAATGCCTCTGTCACCACCGATGTACAGGCTGTATTTAAAGGAAAGACATACAACCAGCTTCAGGTGATTTTTCAAGGAATCGAAAGCAAGATTAGAAAAGGAGGACCGAACCTGGATATTGGGTATTGGGAGAGTCTCCTGCAGCAGCTTAGGGCTTACATGGCCAGAGCTAGGTAAAGAACATTTTGCGTGATGGGACTCCACAAAGACACGTTGTATGGCTTGTTAAGTATGCAGTAAAATTGGCAGACTGATTCATATTTATTTATCTTTTTCGTTGATTTTTAGGCTTCGAGAGAGACACCATGACGTCTTGCGTCAGAAACTCTTCAAACTGAAGCAAGAGCAGGGTGTGGAAAGCGAGCCTCTCTTCCCCATTATAAAACAGAACATTCCTAACGGATAAGAAGTAAGGCAAACGGATTTTATATAATTATAGTGCAATAAGTGTGTTTTCTTGCATTTCCTTTTGCCCTCTTTTACAGGCCTACCCCCTACTTCGGTTCCGGCACACAACACCGACTTAATTCCAATCACAAGGTATTTCACTATACGATATTAACCGACCACAAGTTTAAGGCCGTAAGGCCTGTATTTGTGGAGGAGTTAGCGTTCCTATATAAACGCTACTCCTCCCCCCGCCCCCCCCTTCCTACCTTGCCGTACGCACGCTGTTCACCCCACCCACCTCTCCCTCTTATACAATTCATTCGGGGAGACCCTCTTTTACAGGCCTACCCCCTACGTCGGTTCCGGCACACCACACCGACTTAATTCCAATCACAAGGTATTTCACTATACGATAGTAACCGAGCACAAATAATAAATATATATATATGTGTGTGTGTGTGTATATATGTATATGTGTGTGTGTTAACTGGTTTGTTCCAACACTGAAAATATAACATTTGTAATTGACTATCTCATATACAGTAAACATTTCTTGTCTTCCAAGGCCAGACCAGGGAGATTCTGTCTCAGAGCAACCTGGCTCATCCTCTGCAGCCAATGCCCCAGAGGATTCTAGCAGTGCCCAAGAAGGTGATGGCAAGGGTGAAGGTGGGGAGTCTGTACTCATGGAAGAAGACCTAATCCAGCAGAGCCTCAATGATTATGATGCTGGAAAATACAGCCCCAAGCTGCTGAGTAACCAGGAGCTGCCTTTTGATGCTCATGTAGTAGACTTTGAAGAGGACCAACAAAGACTGGTGCTCTGCAGGCAACAACTACAAGTCACAGGTATTTACTAATTGAATGTAACAACATTTATTTAAATGTTGTTGTTACGTGCTATTAAATGTAAAATTTTGCCATGACTTAATCAATGCTTTAAAGTGACACTGTAACTGCCTCGTCTCATTAAAGTGGTTATAGTGTCTGGAGTTTCCTGCCACTGTCCTTCTGTTTCTGGAAGTCCATCATACTGTGTGCTGTTAGGGCTGATGAGTAAGCCGAAGCCTGAGCAGAAGTGACTGGCTGAGAGTGACAGATGGCAGCTCTTAGCCTATCACAGTCCCCATTGCTGGTATGAATTGGTGTGTCTAGAAGGAAGTGCGTAATCTGTCTTGGCCACAATTCCATTAGGGGTCAGGCTGTGGCGGCCAGTGACCCTCGTTCAGTACTAAACATCATGAACATAGTTTAACACTGAATGGAATGGCCGTTCAGAGGAGACCAACATGATAACCAATTTAATGCTATGAAATAGTTCTAGTGCCCCTTTAATGGTTCAAACAAACAGTATTAGAACTCTGATACATTCTGAGATGTTGTGAATCCAGCTTGGCTCTTAGAGGGATACTATAAGTGCTAAAACAACTTTAGAGTTAGGAATACAAACACTATAGTGATCCCTTAACCCCTTAAGGACACATGACATGTAGTTGTTCTGGTGAGTATAATCGTTTCCTTAAGGCATTTTCATGCAAACACTGCCTTTTCAGTGTTTACTTTTCCCCCTAGGGACACCTCCAAGTGGCCACTCCTCACATGGCCACTGGAGATGCTTCCTGGGGCAGTGCTGCAAAGTAGGCAACACTGTTGTTCAGTGTCTCCACGCTCTGCATGGGGACGCTGAATTTTCCTCCTATAGATGCATCTCTATCAGGAAATGCTGATTGGCCAAAATGGCATTTGGCCCCATCTCCTTCTGATTTCCGCCAATCAAATGCTTTCCCTATGGGGAAAAAAAGCGGCAATGCTGATGATGTCACCAAGGAGGCGGATCGGTGCGGGGCCAACGCCGGGACCCATGCGGCCCTTCTAAAAGGGGTTAGGGGGGGGGGGGGGGGGGCAAGCCACCCAAATGGTGGATTTAAAACTATAGGGTTAGGAAAACATGTTTGTATTCCTGACCCTATAGTCTTCCTTTATCCCCTTAAGGACTGCTGACGGTTCAGGACCGTCATCGGAAAAATCCCCTTTAGGACTAATATGGTCCTGAACTGTCATAACGGTAATAATTACTTACTCGATCGCAGCCGTTCCCCCGCCGGCGATCGGCATTGCTCCCGGTCTGGAAGGGCTGCCTGACAGCCCAGGCAGTCCACCCTCGGCGAATTAGGCCCCCGCAGCCATGTGATCTCGAACGGAGCAGTCACATGCTGCAATAGACTTCCGTGTATCTGCCTGCAGGGGGACTGCTTGAACTGACAGGCAATTTAAATTTTACGTGCATATTTATGTAATATTTTACATAATTAAGTAATTTTATTGATTGCAATTTGAGGGACCTGCCTGACAACCAAGGCCAAAAGTCCAGAGAATTTAATTTGCTAGCACTGTATTTAACCCTGTAACGTTCCAAGACACCCTAAAACCTGTACATGGGGGTACTGTTTTACTGTTTTTATTGTCTGTGAAAGTGCAGTTTTTTGCATTTTTTCACAGCCAAACTGATATTGTTGTGATACGTTTTACTGTTTGTGTCCAGTGAAGTCTCCTGAGTATAACAGTACCCCTCATATACAGGTTTTATAGTGTTTTTGAAAGTTACAGGGTCAGATATAAGGGTCACATTTTTTTACATTGAAAGTTGCCAGGTTGGATATGTTACCTTTGAGAGCATATGGTAGCCCAGGAATAATGATTACACCCATTATGGCATACCATTTGCAAAAGAAGACAACCCAAGGTATTGCAAATGGGGGTATTGAAATATGTTCAGTCTTTTTTAGTAGTCACAAATACTGGCCAGAGTTAGCGTTCATAATAGTTTTTTGCATTTTTACAAGTTGCTGGGCAGCTTTGTTACGCTCTCCACGGGGTCGCCGTTTTGCAGGATGCATGTGGGGTGAGCTTGTGATCAGCCCCACTGTAAGGACACCATGCTCCGCTTCAGGGTTGGTGATCTTTGGCAGAGGTAGACAGTGCGTGGTGTGGCTATCTACGAGAACGGCAGTCATTGTGGGTCCTGCTAGGTCTCCGGCTCCGCTTGCCAGTGTCATGGCTCATGGAGTGGATAGGTGAGTAGTCGCTTGTGGAGTTGCTTGGGGGATTCAGCTAGGCAAGGACTCTTCTAGCTCCTTAGACCCGTGTTTCGGTACCCCGCTGGTTACTCTGGTTGTTGTGGAAGGGACATCCCCTCTGCCGGTTTTAGCGCACATGGTCACCGCCATCTTGGGTGTCGTGCTCGGGCCCTCAATCAGAATGTTGGTGTCTCTGGGGTCCGGTTGCACAGCCCCCGGGTGTGGGCCGGGATCACCCCAACCAGCCCATGGGCAGGATAGTGGGGCAGTGGCAGTCTGCCCCTCTCACTGCTGGTTTAGGCCCCAACTCTGTCGTCGGTGGCCTCACCTCCTGGGGACTGAAGCTCATGGAGCCAGCCTCTCCCTGGATCCGGTGTCTCTGTGGCATCGAAGACCCACGCTGTCGGTCCGTTTTCAGGTTGTTTTCTTTGTTTTTTATGCTTGATTAGGAATGGGTTGCAGGAGCTGAACTCTCTTGCGACCGTCCAGCTCGGCGGTCCGG
This sequence comes from Pelobates fuscus, assembly GCF_036172605.1. Lineage (NCBI taxonomy): Eukaryota > Metazoa > Chordata > Amphibia > Anura > Pelobatidae > Pelobates > Pelobates fuscus. The sequence continues at coordinate 353,211,467 of NC_086321.1, forward strand.
CCCCGCCCCCCATTTTTTTGCATTTTAAACACACAAATATAAATGCTAACTTTGGCCAGTGTTTGTGACTAAGTGGCTACAAGAAAACATACCCCATATGGATACCATGGGTTGTCTACTTTAAAAAATAAAATAAAAAATATATGTACATGTGAGGTGTGATTTAGAGATTTATGACCGATAAGTGTTACAATGTCACTATTGATAAATTTTAAAAATATATATTTTGAAACAGCAATTTCCTACTTGTGCTTATAGCCCAATAACTTGCAAAAAAAAGCATGTAAACACTGGGTGTTTTTTTTTTTTTTTTTTTACTCAGGACAAAACTTTGAATCTATTTAGCAGTTTCTTTCATTAGCTTTAGTAGTTAAGGGGACACTCCAGTGCCAGGAAAACCACCCGTTTTCCTGGCACTGCAGGTCCCCTCTCCCTCCCAACCCCCAGGGGAAAATTACAGCTTAACACAAACACCACAAAAGTGTTAAAACAGCTCTGGTCCTTAACGTAGAACATGGCCCGAACAGTCCGGTCCTGAAGGGGTTAAGCTAAAGTGTTCCTTTAATTGCTGTTGCAATTTCTCTTGATCCACAACTGGAAATCTCATTTAATTACTTTTCTATAAGAATTGAGCATGCATTAAAATGAACATGCATATTTTTATGTATTTTTTCTTTACAGTAGAATGATTGCGAAGTACAATTACTATTTCTGTCTTTTATTATTGTTATTGCATTATTCAGCTGTAGATTTATAGGAAAGAACCCTGTGCTCAGATTAAAAACAAAACTCAAATCTTTCTCCAGTTTTTATAAAGAAATACTTCAAAACTATTTGCTGCTTTTCAGCAGTGACCAATAAGCTGTTTGCATGCTGTATTCTGTCCATTAGATGGCAGCATTGCGCTGAAACCATAGACATGGTATAGGGTTTTTCCAAAGACCTTATGAAGAATGTTTGCAGGTGTTACCTGAACTTTGAGGAACAATCTAAAGTAGTGAAACTCGAGCACATGGATAGTGCTCAGGCAGGAGAAAGCACTTTAAAGAGTTACTCTTCACCAGACAACTTTTATTTACTCCAAACAAAGTAGCTTTTAGTGCAATTTTATGATTACATTTGACAAGATCATTTTGTTTTGAATGATGCAGTTTAATATTCATGTCCTCCTACATTGGAGGTTTAATAAATGTATAGTTAAAAAATTCTCTGGGGTTTATCAAAGTTTAACTCTATAGCCTAATCAACTAGGGTAAATAAAATACCTACATTTGGGGACCTTACATTTCTGTGAAGCCCCAGGATATACATGTCCATGCCTGCCCTAAATTTAGTGGATGTCTCACTCCTAGAGCACTCTCTGACCCGTCTTGAGATGTTCAATTTATATTATTCTCCTATAATATAATATTTGCGTATAACATTTTTACGGTAGAGGATGGATATTGGCAGCCAAACCTGATTCGGCAGCTGGATAAGGCATTGAGGAGTTGAGCCAAGAAGCTAATAGGCATTGAGACGTAGAGTAAATGGACAGCTTGGATTATCCCACTCTCAATGATCACCTAGGGAAAATGACCCAGCATATGTGGTGGTGGGCAAACTGGGTTGGATTGAAGGAGAGGTTTCTGATAATGTTCTAAATTGCTGGCCATTTGGAGGGCAGCTGTTAAGCTGTACATAGTAGAAATAAATGTAGATAATGGAAAAGTTAAAGTAACTATAATAGTTTGTGATCCTCTAATCATTTAGAAAAATAAAGTTTCAAGCTTGTGGTTTTTCTTAATGATCTGTAAATTACAAACTTAACTGCTCAAAGTCATTTAATCACTTTGAATGATATAATGATTTTAAAGACTGTGTGAGTAAGAAGTGAAATACATTTTGTGGGATGCTGCTTTGTGTTTATATTTGTACTGCATAGCGTATATTAAATTACAGAAGGAAGTACTGATATTTTTTTCTTTGTTCTCCCCAGGTGATGCCAGTGAGAGCCCTGAAGACATCTTTATCAGGAAAGCGAAAGAAGGTATGGATGGTGATGAGGCCCAGTTCAGTGTGGAGATCCCAGTCACAAGCAAAGCTTACCTATGGGCGGACAAATATAGGCCTCGAAAACCTCGTTTCTTCAATCGTGTCCATACAGGCTTTGAGTGGAACAAATACAACCAAACACATTATGACTTTGACAATCCTCCCCCCAAAATTGTCCAGGGCTACAAATTCAACATATTTTATCCAGACTTGATTGACAAACGATCTACTCCGGAATATTTCTTGGAGGCTTGCCATGACAACAAGGACTTTGCTATATTACGTTTCCATGCTGGGCCTCCTTATGAAGACATTGCTTTCAAGATTGTCAATCGCGAGTGGGAGTATTCTCACCGACACGGCTTCCGTTGTCACTTCTCTAATGGTATTTTCCAGCTGTGGTTCCACTTTAAGCGCTACAGATACAGAAGATGAGCCATGACCTGAAATTAGACCATTTCTTTCCTGTTTTTGTATAGCAACAAAAATCAAATTTGGAGTTTTAGTGTTAAATAAAAAATATGGAAACAAACCAAGACTTTTTAGAAATTCCACCCAAGACCATAATAAATGTTTGGCCAAATATCCTGGGTGCCCTCACTGGTGGGTGAGATTGTAATACTTTTGTACAAATAAAAATGTTTGTTTGTTTATTGTTAGCCATGGGGTTAAATGGAAATTATCCAAACACAACTTATTTGCAACTTCTTTTAACCGTATTGGCACCTGAATTAGTCTCAATTGAGATATTGCCCAGAATCCTTAGCTCTATTGTTTACACTCAGCTCATGTGCACGTCCATCACCTATTACACCGTTTTATATCCAGATTTTGTTTGTCACGTGCCCACTAACTGTAATTTAATTATAGAGCATCACATGGGGGTGGGGGGGGGGGGGGGGGGGAGAATGGTTAACCTGAGTTATGTGATTTTTTATAATTTATTGAATGGTATAATTTCTAGAGAAGTGGTAGTTAAATGTTAAAAAGAAGAAAATAAATTAGATTTAGCATAGTAAAAAAGAAAACATTTCGAAGGATGATGTCCAAATATAAACAATTAACATTTAGCTCATGCCAGTGATTTGTGGAAGGAGAAGCAAAGGGGATTTCTGGATAGTTCTTACAGACTTGTCCATTAGTGAACATATTTCTAGGAAATGTTTAGTAAGACATAGTTAAATTTTAGCCTCCTATACTTCCCTGGGGCATATATTGTTACATTATGTTTGTTAATCAAACACTCAAAGCACCATAACCACTGCAGTGTTGGTACCCTGCCCCCCATTAGGAGTTAAAACATTTGCAGATGGTTTCAACAACTTATCTGGGGTCTACTGGGTGCCCGCTGACTTCTCCCTGAGTGCCAGACGCTTTCTGTATTGAGATAATCCTGCCTGCAGGGCTTAACTCATTGTCTGACTGTGATCCACTTACCAGTACTTTCAACCAATGAGGTGGCTCTGTACAGCAGGATTCTGAGGGAGAGCTAATGGGAGGAAGTGGATGCCAGGTAAGTTGTCAAACCATTAGTAAACTGTTTAGGGCAGCGATGCCCAAAAAGTAGATCCACAGTTAGAATTACAACTCCCTTGATGCTTTGCATTCCTTTTTGAAAGACAAAGCTTCATGGAAGCTGGCGTTTTAAAACATCTAAGGATCTATTTTTGGGGCAGCCCTGGTACCATTACTGCTCCAGTCCGCTGGTCTGGAAATAGTGCATAGGAAGGGCAGGTAGAGGACCAAAACAGCAAACACTACAATGTACCTGGTGAGTACTATTGGAACAATAACTCCCAGTCCCTTGAGTAAATTAGTGGAAATGCAATTGCGTGTTGTCCTCTGTTAAAAGCTTCTCAATCCAGATATCAAATGAAGGTTCTCTGCTGTGGTAACAAAGTTCCATGGTAACTTACAAAAGACGTAATAACACACATACCATCACACTTTTAATGAGTGATTTGTGAGTGCAATTCTAAACTATGAGAGTGTTTCTATATCTCTTCTCCTAATGATCTTCAAGCTAAAGTAATTGATCGAAAACTACAATTATTGGACCATGTGTGCTATCTCCTAGAGCAGTGGTTCCCAAACTTTTTTTTTGCTTGAGTACCCCTTGTCAGCACATTTCTATAAATTGTACCCCTCAAATTAGCGACATGTTTGTTATTACTCTAGTTGCTGTTATTTCAAATGTATACATGTTTCTCTGTCCGATCTCCCTCTGCTTCTCCTCTGTCCCAGGTCCCTGCTTCTCACAGTGCAGATACACACTGACACACATGCAGACACACTGACATGTGCATATACAAATATAGAAACACTGACACAAAAACAAACACTGAAGCAGATGCCCAGATACACACACTGAAACACATACAGATGTACAGACACACAGATCCAAACCATTACACAAAGATACTAACAAGGACACTCACAAAGATACAGACACACAATGACACTCACATAGATAGATATACACACTGACACACATGTAGATATACAGGCACACAGATACACTGACACACATGCAGATGCACAGACAAACACTAGGCCGGTTCAAGACTATTTTGTGCCGTTGGCAAGACCAGCTACTTGTGCGCCCCCACTTCAAATTAACAAAACTTGCCAACTTTGTGTGTCTTTCTTCTCCCAGCCACTTTGTGTGTCTTCTCTCCCCCCCCCTCCTTAGCCCCTATGTCTCTTCCACCAAGCCCCTTTGTGTGTCTCTTTCTCTTCCCATGCCCTCTGTGTGTCTCTTTGTGCTCCCCAGCTCCTCTGTGTGTGGGTCTCTTTGTCCCTCCCAGCCCCTCTGCGTGTCTTTGTCTTCCCCAGCCACCATCTCCCTAGCTCTTCTGTCTATTTGTCCCATTGCACCTCCCTATCACCCAACCCCTTTGTGGGTCTCTTTCTCCCCCCACACCCTTTGTTTCTCTCTTCACCCCCAGCCCTTCTGTGTGTCTCATTGTCGTCCCCCAACCTAGAACTCTGTGTGCCTCTCTATGTGTCTCATTAGCCCCCAGGTCCTCCATGTGCCCAATTAACCATTCCCAAGCCCCTCCATGTGTCTCATTAAACCCCCCAGCCCTTCCATCTGTCTCTATAACCCCCATCCCCTCCATGTGTTTAATTGACTTCCCCAAGCCAATCAATGTGTCTCAGTAACCGTGCAGCCCTCCGTGTGTCTCAGTAATCCTCCCCAGCCCCTTCATGAGTCTCAGTAATCCCCCAAGTGTCTCAGTAACTCCCCCATCCCCTCCATGTGTCTCAGTAACTCCCCAGCCGTCCATGTGTCTCAGTAACTCCTTATTGGCAAACTTTCAAAATGATTCTTACTTTTGACATTGTACAGTATTTGTACAGAATTGTATAAATGTCACATTTGACAGGCTCTGGAGCCTTTGAACCAAATACATTTCTTTGACACAATTGCTTTGAGAAACTGTGATGAATCGAGGGCTCAGCATAGACTGTCGCCATAACCTGTTTCGCAAAAGAAGTTGTTAATAAACACAGCCAGAGTTATGTTAATTCTGAACTCCTTGTACCTTATTTAGGATTCGCATTTGCCAACATCAGCCACTAAACTATTCAATAAACATTGACTCCAGCACAATACAGAGCTGAAAACATTTGCAGTTCTCCAGTACATATTTGCAGGATGAGTTTTAGCAGCGAGTCCCGAGCCAAATATTAATTTACTTGGGAACTGTTTGCATTAGACCAACAAAAAATGATTGCTACTCTAAAGTGCCAAATGCACATCTCTGCCCATGAGAGTTTAAAGTCTTTTACTACATCAGACTTGATGTGATCCTTGACTTTATTTGATGTTATCTTATGTCAGATAATTATATTAAAAGAGAACTATTATCATTTGTAATATAAAATGATTCCTTACTGTTAGAAGAAATAAATGACATGAAATAAAAAAAAAATCCATAGATTTCTACAAATTCTATGTAGAAATTCAAACCACTGTATTTACCTCCATCCCTGGACCTGAGTGCCTGCCTCCATCTTGTCTCACTATTAAATCATTTTGGAGTTCATTTGTCCGCAGTGGCCACTAAAATTCTCCAGGAAAAGAAATAGAGGAAGAGTAATTTTGAATGGTAGAAAAGGAACTTGAGCAACGTCAAGGGGCATGGCACCCACATAATGACATTAAGAAACAGAGGAAGAAACTCCTTCACAATTACTTCAAAATCTTCTTGGAAATGGAAGACAACATTGATGGTTATTTGAAAGATTTTGAGAGGCAAAGCATGCTCCAAGGAAAAGGACTGGGTACTGGGGACTAGCTGATGGGGAAGAGGCTCAAAAGCTTACAGGGTAATGCCAGACAAGTGTATCATGGACTATTCTGTAGCAAAGGAATATTTATTAGACCGGTATGCTATGACACCTGAGGCCTACTGACAGAGATTTAATGACCTGCAGAAAAGGGAACAGGACTCCACGAAGAAAGGATTTAGTAGTCAAACTGGTGGAAAGTGTGCCAGGTTACCATAGTGGAAGAGGTATTACAAGTAATACTTATGGTGCAGTTTTATGTACATTTTCTTCCTGAAATGTCCCCTTGTGGGAGAAGAAGCTGCTTAGTGCGCAAGTATGTGGACACAAGGAAAGGTACACACACCGTACAGCCATCACCCTGACTACAAGATTAGACACCTCTACCCACCATGATCCAATTGGGTCCCAACCTACACCAACCTTTCAGGGCAGGTTCCTGTCAGCTCTAGGGAGAAGTGCATTACTCACTTACAACACTTGTAATTAACCAGAACACATTAAGACTAATTGCCCACGCTATAACTCTCGTAGTACCTGTGGCTCAAGGAATACCCTCAACAGGCCTTCCAAGTCTGCCCTGTCAGGTCAAATAGTAGGAATACGCTGTTACTCCTGTCAGCAGGATGGGCTCATTAGGAGCACGGAATATTGGTAGCAAGGGGGAGCACAGATTGCATAGAAGGTCCAAAGCTAGATCAGATAACAAATCACAGTACAAGTCCATGTATGAACTCTCAAGCGTTGCCACCTACTGAAGAGGTGGTTTGGTCAACCGTACATTCCCATGAATCTTGTACAAGCGCCAGAGAGGCTACTATATTCATGCCTCGGACGGGGATGGCTCTTTTTATCAGCTGATACTTTAAGACAATCAGTAGTTCCCTTCACAAAATGTCTTAAATTCAACATGAATAGTTGAAGCCTTCATGGTAGGGACCTTCTGGCACCATAACTTATTACAGTGAAGTTGTTATTGTGCCCAGATGTTCCCTTTAAGTAAAGGGAACTAACTATTTTAAGTATTAAGAAAGGCTGGAGAGGTTGGAGAAGTTTATACGAGACAATACATTTCCTTAGGTGGATGTGATTGATTATACAAATACATACAATGTCAACACAATCATCTCTTGACACGTACATTAACACGACAAGAGAAACCATGGTCATCCATTGCAATATTACCATGTTGATCTAGGGGTAAAAAGAACTACATTGAGGTGTTTTCCCTTATTTTGGGGGGAGTGTGGAATGTTGAACTAGATGTACGTCTCACAGATTTGTTTTGATTTTTTTTTTCAATAATTACTGTGTTTTTTTCTGCTATTGACATATGAGACCTAAGTTAAAAAAAATCCTGAAAATAAAACAAGAGTTAGATTTAGTGTAGAAACACAAATGATGTGACAAGCAGTTATTATCTGATGGAACAATCGATGATTATCTATGCTTTTAGTCTGGTTTCATGGAGACAATGGAATTGTTCCCGCTAGTAAATTTGTTATGATCCTTCTACTGTAATGTCTGCCTTGTTTTTAATTCTAACTTAATGCTTAAAAAAAGTGAATTAGGCTATCGAATGTTAATCTGTTTCCTGAAATCAGTCACTGATTAGTGATGCACAATGTCAGTGCTCTGATAGAATAATCATGCCGCAATTAATGATTGGTCGTAATTGTTTCAGTACTCCCTATTGCCACTACTGTAGGGTTATATGGTATTGGGATAATGGTTGGTGTACATACTTGAAAACCACTATTTTAGTTTAAGAAAGAGAACATTAATACATTGCTTAGTTCTTATCCCATAGACTTGGGGCTATTCCCAAAGAGTTCCAGATGGGCATTTGGATGGAGATAGCATTTTAAAGTCTTCTACAAACCCAGCTAGGGCAAATTTATTTATAGGTATTTTATCACATCAGTCTAAAGTATGTATTTTACATTAGAGCAACTTGATCAGGGGTGCCCGAAAGGTAGATCCCCAGATGTTGTAGATCTACAACTCCTAAGATGATTTGCATGCCTTTAGTATGACAAAGCATCATGGGAGTAGTAGTTTTAAAACACTTGGGGATGTACCTTATGGGCACCCCTGAACAAGATCTCTGACTAGGCTGATAGGTGACAACTAAAAAAAGATTTGCTTGTAGCCTATGGTCAGTGCTGAAATGGCCCGAACTTGTTAAAATATCTCAAGTAAATTGCCCCGTGTAGATGGTCACTATTCAAACATATGTGTTACCTCAATACACACTTGTATGGCACATGAAGTCACACATGACTTTCACATACATGTTGACAAGGGGTATGTTTAACTTCTTGCATGAAAAATACAAGTATAACCCAATACGCAAACCTGAGACAGTATACATAGAGAGAACAGAGCGTATTACAGCTCCTTCAAATGGTGAAATTAACAAAGTCAAAACAGGCCAAAGATTACCGAGAACAAACAATTATAATCACAAACACAGTCTCGGGCACAAAATCCACAGCAGGACTTCACGGCAATGATGAGAGGATTTAAAATAGATGCAGCCAGTTCCCCAATGGTCGCCATCACGTTCCTGCGCCATGCAGTAATGGCACATGGCCAGCGAACAGGAACGCCAGCAGGATGGATTGGGGCAAGTATCATGAAAGAAAGGTATAAAGACCTGGCAGGCCATAGGACAGTAAAAATACATCAATGGTATGCTAGATACTGGAGGGAATTTAATAGGTATGCGGAAATTAGGGGTGCACCAACAGGGTTTAGTTACGTACAATAAGGGCTTAAAATGGGGAGAGCTGTACTTAGGATGTGCATGAACTATATTTTGTCTATTAACTGTAGTGCAGAGGCAATATAATCTATGGGAAGCAGGTATCGTCCTTTATGGACACAGAAGAGTGGGGGATGAACAACAGCAGTGGAGGGCATACAAATCTTTTAAGGTGGTGGGGTTTTGGTACCCATAGCTTGGGAATTTCTAGTTGCCTCTAAACTATTTTTGTTCCCTAGATAGTCTAGGATGCCTGCTAGCCTAGCAAATGTTCTCTTAGTGATCCTCACTATAGTTAATCTATCAGGAGTAGGAGACCCTCCATATATTACAGATAACACTACTCTAGGCAGATTTTAGGAAGCATACTGTATGATGCTTATAGCATTTCGAATTGCAATGTTGTAACTCCTTATTATATCAGTCTTTTTAATGTAGCACAAAAAATGAGGTATCATGTATCTGACAATTGAAAAACTTGATTTGTACCTTTACTACTTTACCTTAAAAAAGTGATTGACCTAATAACCACCTACCGTGATTCTGACATATGCCCACAGACACATACCTTCAAATGAATACACTCATAGGCGTGAACCCACTAGCGTATGGGTAACACAAAACCTGCCCGCATAGCGCTCACATGGAGAAGAGGTGAACACGGAAGAGGGGGCACCTCTACACCCCTACACCCTTATCTTCCCCACCTTTCCCTTTTCATCTCTCACTCTATTTCTTTGTGACACAACACACAAAACAGATTGAAATACATAGAGGTACTAGCTTAATGACCGACATTGGGTTTACAAAACTTCACGACAGCGGGATAATGACAAAGAGGAACATAAGGGGATAGCCACCTCTACACTGTTATACTGTATGTCACACAACCTTACTGTTACCATATCCACATTGTTAAAGTATTAATGCCTGCACTTATAACTGATATGTTAGGATATAGACATAGTTTGATGACTCCATTGTTATTATGATCATTATTATGCTGTACCGTAAGGGCCTGCGAGCCCAATATACCTTTGACATTACCTCGATAAAAAAGATTAACCAAAAAAAAAAAGTGATTGACAAAAAAGAAAAGAAAAGGTGGTGGACAACAACATTTTGTAGTTGGACCCATGCAATACAACACTTTATATTCTGACTAAATCTTTTCATAAGCAACGTGTTGCTGGAAATTCTATCGGGTTGCTATAAATGCTAAGTGATAAAGTAAGTACTTAATTTACAGTTTGCGAGAATCTCTTGTGTAATGTAGCTGAAAAAATGGAGGGTGTGAGTGTTGGACAATGAATTGCGTAAATGTTCATGGAAACCAACAGTAGTGACAAACGTAAGCTTCGCCAAATGTCTTGAATATTTTAGTGATAATGTAGACTTAACAAAATGTGTATTTTATGCCAAATCAAACGCTAACTCAAAATAAAATGAAATAAAATAAAACGCCACTGTTAAATTCTCAAGAATACTATCTCTTCTATTGCTAAACTCAAAAAGCATTAGATTAATGATTCCATGCTCAATTTATCTTTCAGCCACCAAATTGGTGGAAATGTTCCAAATGCACAATTGAGAATTTGTTTTGATGATAGAAGGCAGGAAGTATTCACGGGACATTAATGCATTGCAGCTGAGTTTTAGCGCACATCCTTCCCTGTTTAGTCATTGGATGTATACAAATCTGCAATCCAAGTGTTATATATATAAAGAAATTAAATCGATTAAATTATGGTGGATGTTTAAGATGTTTAAGTTCATATACTGTTCCAGAGGCAGGTTATTTTTGCATATATAGATCTGGCGTTAAAGCGGCACTGTCATGCCGAATTCCGTTTTTTTTTTAACCCCACTCCCGCCTCAACTACATCCAATCGACCCCCTAGTTACCCCCAAATGCCCCTAAGCCCCCCACATTACCCATTTTTTATTCTTTATTTTCTGCCCCAATCTATATTCAGGGCGCCGCCATCTTTGTGTGGGTAGGTGAAGTCCCTGTGGGACACGTCATCTACCCACACTAGATAGCCCTGAGATTCCCGCACATGCCCAGTGAAACATCTGGACATGCGAACGGGAATTTCACCTATTCATTAATTCATCAGACAGACGAATGAATGAATAGAAAAAATCAGATGAACAAACTAACTAACACTAACTGATACACTAACTGTGTATCAGTGTCCGTTTGTTTGTTCGGTTTATTACAAGGAGGGAGCTACCGGCTTGCAGCTCCCTCCTTGTAATATGCACTTCATAAGCACACCAGGTCCCCTCCTCACTCTATGGGGGTCAATATGACCCCCATAATAGCACAAGGGAGATTAAAATCTCCCCAATGCCCCTACTCGCTATATCGCGAGTAGGGGCATGTCCACTAAACAGTGAGCAGCCTGTGCCTGCTCACTGTAAAAAAAAAAAAGGAGGCTAATAAGGGGGGGACGGGGGACCTACTGTCCTCCCCCGCCGGCCCCCACCCCTGGACGGCGGGTGTGGGCCATAATGGGAATGAGGGGGGACCTACTGTCCTCCCCCCGGCCCCCACCCCTGGGCGGCGGGTGGGGGCCATAACGATAATGGGGGGGGGGGACCTTCTGTCCTCCCCCCCGGCCCCCACCCCTGGGCGGCGGGTGGGGGCCATAATGGGAATAAGGGGGGGGGGGGGATCTACTGTCCTCCCCACCCCTGGGTGGCGGGTGGGGGCCATAACGATAATGGGGGGGGGACCTACGGTCCTCCCCCGCCCCCACCCCTGGGTGGCGGGTGGGGGCACTAAGTAAATCCCCCCCCCACATCAAGGTGACTAGGGGTGCCCAAGCCCCTAGTCGCCCACCCCCCACCCAAATAAAAATGCCCCTACCTACCCCCCTCACCCTAAAAAATAGTGAGGGGGGAATAAAATTGCTAACCTGTAAAGTAAAATTAAACTTACCATTCGACGTCTTCTTTTTTCTAAAATCTTCACTTTTCAGCCCCAAAAAAGGCCAAATAAAAAACCATCATAGCCGTCGAACTAAAAATAAAATAAAAAACCCGAGCGCAAAAAAAAAAAAACAGACGAAAAAGAAAAAACCCGAGCGCAAAAAAAATAATCCATCTTCACCCATGGAGGGCTCCGCGCAGACTGAGCTCCGCAGGGCGGGGCAAGGCTTATAAAGCCTTGCCCCGCCCTGCAATTAGGCTAAGAACACTCTGATTGGTGGGTTTAAGCCAATCAGAGTGCTCTTTGTCATTTTACAAGCGTGGGAAAGTTCTTTGGAATTTTCCCACGCTTGTAAAATGACACAGAGCACTGTGATTGGATGGATTTCAAGCCATCCAATCACAGTGCTCTGTGTCATTTTACAAGCGTGGGAAAGTTCTTTGGAATTTTCCCACGCTTGTAAAATGACACAGAGCACTGTGATTGGATGGCTTGAAATCCATTACCATTATGGCCCCCACCCGCCTGCCAGGGGTGGGGGCCGGGGGGAGGACAGTAGGTCCCCCCCCCTTTATTACCATTATGGCCCCCACCCGCCGCCCAGGGGTGGGGGCCGGGGCGGAGGACAGTAGGTCCCCCCCTCATTATCTTTATGGCCCCCACCCACCGCTCAGGGGTGGGGGCGACAATAGGTCTCCCTCCCTTATTTTACTTCACGGCCCCACCCGTCGTTTAGGGGTGGGGGGCAATATTTTTTTTTTATTTTTTTTTTACAGTGAGCAGCCACAGGCTGCTCACTGCTTACTAGACATGCCCCTACTCGCGGTATAGCGAGTAGGGGCATATTATTTACTAATACCCAGGGGCGGACTGACCACACGGGCATATCGGTCATGGACCGAGGGCCCGAGGCAGCCAGGGGCCCGGCAGCACAGCCATGATCCAGCTGGAGAGATCAGAGATCTCTCCAACTGGAACCGAAAAAAATAAAAAATATATTTTCCTTTATTAGGTTGCTGGGGCCCCTGATGCAGCGCAGGGCCCCAGCAACCTACCGCTCTTTAAATCACCCCCTCTCACCCTCACCAGACACCTGGCAGCTTCACCAGCTCTCTGCCAGGTCTCCTCTTTCCTGTCCCACGCGGCTCTGTGTGATGAGGAGAGGCGGAGCCAGGAAGTGACATCACTTCCTGTATTCTCCTCTCACACAGAGATCACAGCCAGCAGGGGAAGGAGCAGCAGCCTGGGAGAGAAGAGGGAGGAGAGAGACAGGTAGGAATCACCCCCCTCTGTCCCTGTCACCCCCCTCTGTCATTGTCACCCCCCTGTCACTGTCACCCCCCCGTCACTGTCACCCCCCTCTGTCACTGTCACCCCCCCGTCACTGTCACCCCCCTCTGTCAATGTCACCCATCCCCCTGTCACCCATCCCTGTCACTGTCACCCCCCCTGTCACTGTCACCCCCCGTCACTGTCACTCCCCCTGTCACTCCCCCCGTCACTGTCACCCCCCCTGTCACTGTCACCCATCCCTGTCACTGTCACCCCTCCCTCTGTCACTAGTCACCCCTCCCTCTGTCACTAGTCACCCCCCCTCTGTCACCCCCCCTGTCACTGGTCACCCCCCTGTCATTGGTCACCCCCCCTCTGTCACAGGTCACCCCCCTCTGTCACTAGTCACCCCCCCTCTGTCACTGTCACCCATCCCTGTCACTGTCACCCCCCCGTCACTGTCACCCATCCCTGTCACTGTCACCCCCCGTCACTGTCACCCCCCGTCACTGTCACCCCCCCTGTCACTGTCACCCCCCCTGTCACTGTCACCCATCCCTGTCACTGTCACCCCTCCCTCTGTCACTGTCACCCCTCCCTCTGTCACTGTCACCCCTCCCTCTGTCACTAGTCACCCCCCCTCTGTCACTAGTCACCCCCCCTCTGTCACTGTCACCCCCCTCTGTCACTGTCACCCCCCCTGTCACTGGTCACCCCCCCTGTCACTGGTTACCCCCCCTCTGTCACAGGTCACCCCCCCACTGTCACTGTCACCCCCCTCTGTCACTGTCACCCCCCCTCTGTCACTGTCACCCCTCCCTCTGTCACTGGTCACCCCCCCTCTGTCACTAGTCACCCCTCCCTCTGTCACTAGTCACCCCCCCTCTGTCACTAGTCACCCCCCCCTCTGTCACTGTCACCCCCCTGTCACTGTCACCCCCCCTGTCACTGGTCACCCCCCCTCTATCACAGGTCACCCCCCTCTGTCACTGGTCACCCACCCCTCTGTCACTGTCACCCCCCCTCTGTCACTGTCACCCCCCCTCTGTCACTGTCACCCCCCCCCCCCCTCTGTCACTGGTCACCCCCCTGTCACTGTCACCCCCCCTGTCACTGTCACCCCCCCTGTCACTAGTCATCCCCCCTGTCACTAGTCACCCCCCTCTGTCACTGTCACCCCCCTGTCACTGTCACCACCCTGTCACTGTCACCCCCCTGTCACTGTCACCCTTCTGTCACTGTCACCCCTCCCTCTGTCACTAGTCACCCCTCCCTCTGTCACTAGTCACCCCCCCTCTGTCACTGTCACCCCCCTCTGTCACTGTCACCCCCCTGTCACTGTCACCCCCCCTGTCACTGGTCACCCCCCTCTGTCACAGGTCACCCCCCTCTGTCACTAGTTACCCCTCCCTCTGTCACTAGTCACCCCCCTCTGTCACTGTCACCCCCCCTGTCCCTGTCACCCCCCTGTCACTGGTCACCCCCCCTGTCACTAGTCACCCCCCCTCTGTCACTGTCACCCCCCTCTGTCACTGTCACCCCCCCTGTCACCCCTCTGTCACTGTCACCCCCCTGTCACTGGTCACCCCTCCCTCTGTCACTGGTCACCCCCCTCTGTCACTGGTCACCCCCCTCAGTCACTGGTCACCCCCCCCCCTGTCACTGGTCACCCCCCCTCTGTCACAGGTCACCCCTCCCTCTGTCACTAGTCACCCCTCCCTCTGTCACTAGTCACCCCTCCCTCTGTCACTAGGCACCCCTCCCTCTGTCCCTGTCACCCCCCCCTGTCCCTGTCACCCCCCTCTGTCACAGGTCACCCCCCTCTGTCACTGGTCACCCCCCCTGTCACTAGTCACCCCCCCTCTGTCACTGTCACCCCCCTGTCACTGTCACCCCCCCTCTGTCACCCCCCTCTGTCACTGTCACCCCCCTGTCACTGTCACCCCCCTCTGTCACTGGTCACCCCCCTCTGTCACTGGTCACCCCCCTCTGTCACTGGTCACCCCCCCTCTGTCACTGTCACACCCCCTCAGTCACTGTCACCCCCCCTCTGTCACTGTCACCCCCCTCTGTCACTGTCACCCCCCCTCTGTCACTGTCACCCCCTCTGTCACTGTCACCCCCCCTGTCACTGTCACCCCCCCTGTCACTGTCACCCCCCTGTCACTGTCACCCCCCTGTCACTGTCACCCCCCTGTCACTGGTCACCCCTCCCTCTGTCACTGTCACCCCCCCTCTGTCACTGTCACCCCCCCTCTGTCACTGGTCACCCCCCCTCTGTCACTGGTCACCCCCCCTCTGTCACTGGTCACCCCTCCCTCTGTCACTAGTCACCCCCTCCCTCTGTCACCAGTCACCCCCTCCCTCTGTCACCAGTCACCCCCTCTCTCTGTCACCGTGTCACCCCATCCCTTACTGCCACAAGTCACCACTCCCTCAGTCACTGTGTCACTAATCGCTCACTCCCTCCCTCCGTCACTGTGTCACTAATCGCCCACTCCCTCCCTCCGTCACTAATCGCTCACTCCCTCCCTCCGTCACTGTGTCACTAATCACTCCCTCCCTGTGTCACTGTGTCACCCCCACCCTCCCTCTGTCACTGTGTCACTAGTCACCCCTCCCTCTGTCACCCCCTCCCTCTGTCATTGTGTCACCCCCTCCCTCTGTCATTAGTCACCCCTTCGTCACCCCCTCCCTCTGTCCTTAGTCACCCCCTCCCTCTGTCACTAGTCACCCCATCCCTCCCTCTGTCACTAGTCACCCCACCCCTCCCTCTGTCACTGTGTCACCCCCTCCCTCCCTTACTCTGTCACTATTCACCCCCTCACTCTAGTGACTGTGAGGGAGGGGGAGGGGGTGACTAGTGATAGAGGGAGGGGATGACTAGTGACAGTGTGAGGGAGGCATGGGGTGACTAGTGACAGTGTGAGGGAGGCATGGGGTGACTAGTGACAGAGGGAGGGAGGCATGGGGTGACTAGTGACAGAGGGAGGCATGGGGTGACTAGTGACAGATGGAGGCATGGGGTGACTAGTGACAGATGGAGGCATGGGGTGACTAGTGACAGAGGGAGGCATGGGGTGACTAGTGACAGAGGGAGGCATGGGGTGACTGTCACTAGTCACCCCCTCCCTCCCTCTGTTACTAGTCACCCCCTCCCTCCCTCTGTCACTAGAGTGAGGAAGGGGTGACTAGTGACAGTGAGGGAGGGAGGGGGTGACTAGGGACAGTCACCCTCTCCCTCCCTCACTCTGTCACTAGTCACCCCTTCCCTCCCTTACTCTGTCACTAGTCACCCCCTCCCTTACTCTGTCACTAGTCACCCCCTCCCTCACTGCCACTAGTCAACCCCTCCCTACGTCACTGTCACTAATCCCTCCCTGTGTCACTGTGTCACCCCCACCCTCCCTCTGTCACTGTGTCATTAGTCACCCCTCCCTCTGTCACCTCATCCCTCCCTCTGTCATTAGTCACCCCTTCCCTTCCTCCCTCCGTCACTAGTCACCCCCCCTCTGTCACTGTCACCCCCCTCTGTCACTGTCACCCCCCTGTCACTGTCACCCCCCCTGTCACTGGTCACCCCCCTCTGTCACAGGTCACCCCCCTCTGTCACTAGTTACCCCTCCCTCTGTCACTAGTCACCCCCCTCTGTCACTGTCACCCCCCCTGTCCCTGTCACCCCCCTGTCACTGGTCACCCCCCCTGTCACTAGTCACCCCCCCTCTGTCACTGTCACCCCCCTCTGTCACTGTCACCCCCCCTGTCACCCCTCTGTCACTGTCACCCCCCTGTCACTGGTCACCCCTCCCTCTGTCACTGGTCACCCCCCTCTGTCACTGGTCACCCCCCTCAGTCACTGGTCACCCCCCCCCCTGTCACTGGTCACCCCCCCTCTGTCACAGGTCACCCCTCCCTCTGTCACTAGTCACCCCTCCCTCTGTCACTAGTCACCCCTCCCTCTGTCACTAGGCACCCCTCCCTCTGTCCCTGTCACCCCCCCCTGTCCCTGTCACCCCCCTCTGTCACAGGTCACCCCCCTCTGTCACTGGTCACCCCCCCTGTCACTAGTCACCCCCCCCTCTGTCACTGTCACCCCCCTGTCACTGTCACCCCCCCTCTGTCACCCCCCTCTGTCACTGTCACCCCCCTGTCACTGTCACCCCCCTCTGTCACTGGTCACCCCCCTCTGTCACTGGTCACCCCCCTCTGTCACTGGTCACCCCCCCTCTGTCACTGTCACACCCCCTCAGTCACTGTCACCCCCCCTCTGTCACTGTCACCCCCCTCTGTCACTGTCACCCCCCCTCTGTCACTGTCACCCCCTCTGTCACTGTCACCCCCCCTGTCACTGTCACCCCCCCTGTCACTGTCACCCCCCTGTCACTGTCACCCCCCTGTCACTGTCACCCCCCTGTCACTGGTCACCCCTCCCTCTGTCACTGTCACCCCCCCTCTGTCACTGTCACCCCCCCTCTGTCACTGGTCACCCCCCCTCTGTCACTGGTCACCCCCCCTCTGTCACTGGTCACCCCTCCCTCTGTCACTAGTCACCCCCTCCCTCTGTCACCAGTCACCCCCTCCCTCTGTCACCAGTCACCCCCTCTCTCTGTCACCGTGTCACCCCATCCCTTACTGCCACAAGTCACCACTCCCTCAGTCACTGTGTCACTAATCGCTCACTCCCTCCCTCCGTCACTGTGTCACTAATCGCCCACTCCCTCCCTCCGTCACTAATCGCTCACTCCCTCCCTCCGTCACTGTGTCACTAATCACTCCCTCCCTGTGTCACTGTGTCACCCCCACCCTCCCTCTGTCACTGTGTCACTAGTCACCCCTCCCTCTGTCACCCCCTCCCTCTGTCATTGTGTCACCCCCTCCCTCTGTCATTAGTCACCCCTTCGTCACCCCCTCCCTCTGTCCTTAGTCACCCCCTCCCTCTGTCACTAGTCACCCCATCCCTCCCTCTGTCACTAGTCACCCCACCCCTCCCTCTGTCACTGTGTCACCCCCTCCCTCCCTTACTCTGTCACTATTCACCCCCTCACTCTAGTGACTGTGAGGGAGGGGGAGGGGGTGACTAGTGATAGAGGGAGGGGATGACTAGTGACAGTGTGAGGGAGGCATGGGGTGACTAGTGACAGTGTGAGGGAGGCATGGGGTGACTAGTGACAGAGGGAGGGAGGCATGGGGTGACTAGTGACAGAGGGAGGCATGGGGTGACTAGTGACAGATGGAGGCATGGGGTGACTAGTGACAGATGGAGGCATGGGGTGACTAGTGA
This sequence comes from Pelobates fuscus, assembly GCF_036172605.1. Lineage (NCBI taxonomy): Eukaryota > Metazoa > Chordata > Amphibia > Anura > Pelobatidae > Pelobates > Pelobates fuscus. Next base: position 353,230,055 of record NC_086321.1, read on the forward strand.
CAGAGGGAGGCATGGGGTGACTAGTGACAGAGGGAGGCATGGGGTGACTGTCACTAGTCACCCCCTCCCTCCCTCTGTTACTAGTCACCCCCTCCCTCCCTCTGTCACTAGAGTGAGGAAGGGGTGACTAGTGACAGTGAGGGAGGGAGGGGGTGACTAGGGACAGTCACCCTCTCCCTCCCTCACTCTGTCACTAGTCACCCCTTCCCTCCCTTACTCTGTCACTAGTCACCCCCTCCCTTACTCTGTCACTAGTCACCCCCTCCCTCACTGCCACTAGTCAACCCCTCCCTACGTCACTGTCACTAATCCCTCCCTGTGTCACTGTGTCACCCCCACCCTCCCTCTGTCACTGTGTCATTAGTCACCCCTCCCTCTGTCACCTCATCCCTCCCTCTGTCATTAGTCACCCCTTCCCTTCCTCCCTCCGTCACTAGTCACTCCATCCCTCCCTCTGTCACTAGTCATCCCTCCATCTGTCACTGTGTCACCCCCTCCCTCCCTTACTCTGTCACTAGTCACCCCCTCCCTTACTCTGTCACTAGTCACCCCCTCCCTCACTCTGTCACTAGTCACCCCCTCACTCTAGTGACAGTGGGGGGGGGGTGACTAGTGATAGAGGGAGGAGATGACTAGTGACAGAGTCATGGGGTGACTAGTGACAGAGAGAGGGAGGGGGTGACTAGTGACAGAGTGAGGGAGGGGTGACTAGTGACAGAGTGAGGGAGTAAGGGTGTGACTAGTGACAGTCACCCTCTCCCTCCCTCTGTCACTAGTCAACCCTTCCCTCAATTACTCTGTCACTAGTCACCCCCTCACTCACTCTTTCACTGTCACTAGTCACCCCTTCCCTCCCTTACTCTGTCACTAGTCACCCCCTCCCTCACTCTGTCACTAGTCACCCCCTCACTCTAGTGACAGAGTGAGTGAGGGGATGACTGGTGACAGAGTGAGGGAGGGAGGTGGTGACTAGTGTAACGAGTATATACCCCTACACGCAGGATCCAGCCTAACAGAAGACAGTACAGAGGAGAGATACGTCTACCGGACCTTAGAGTGGCCGGACTCGACGTAATAGGATAAGACAGAGTCAGGAACGATCCGAGGTCAAGGGCACAAAGAGACAGCGTAAACGAAAACTAGCCGGGGACTGGTACACAGGGATCAGCAAGCCGGCAAACAGTACAGAAAAGGATAAAGCGAAAACGAAGTCAGAATACAAAGCCAAGGTCAAATACGGAGAAACACAACTGAACACAACAAGCACTAAAGGGAACTGTAGCAGAAACCACGATAGGGCAAGGAACTAAGGGAAAAGGGTAAGTATAAGTAGCCTTCAAACTAATGTGATTGGCTCCTGTCACTTCCACTCCCCCAACAGGTAAGTGTATGGGGTGATTGGCATGACAGGAGCCAATGGGAGCCTTTTTGCAATTTAGGCTCCCACTGTCTCTTTAAGAGCGCGCCCGAGATTCGCGGCGCGCTCTTAGCTGCAGGCGGGACACGTGACCGCTTCTCGCGGTCACTGCCCGCCTTCCTGTCAGAATAGTCGGACGAGCCGCGCGCGGCTCGTGCAGCCGCAGGACCGCGCGCGGCTTGAAGAGAGGACCGCGTCCGGCCCCCGGATAAGGTAAGTACCGCTACAGTACCCCCCCCTGAGGACACGCCCTCCGGGCGGGCAGGACCAGGCCTGGCAGGAAAACGCGAATGGAAAGAACGTACAAGGCGGGGAGCATGAACAGCATCCGCAGAAATCCAACTGCGCTCCTCAGGCCCATAACCCTTCCAATGTACCAAGTACTGAAGCCGACCCCTAAGAAAACGAGAGTCAATAACAGCAGATACTTCGAACTCCTCATGACCCTCCACAGAGACAGGAGGGGGAGGGGGAGTATGCCGGGTATAGCGGTTGTGTACGTAAGGCTTCAACAAAGAGGTGTGAAATACATTGGGTATACGCAGATTCTTAGGCAGACCCAAGGCATAAGAAACGGGATTAACCTTATGTATAATGCGATAAGGACCAATGAAGCGGGGAGCCAATTTCATAGAAGGCACCCGGAGGCGAATATTCCGTGTGGAAAGCAAAACCCTGTCCCCCACAACATAGGAAGGAGCCGCTCTGCGATGCTTGTCAGCCTGAGCCTTCTGGCGGGCAGCAGAGTCCACCAAAGAACGCTGAACCTGCTCCCAAGTATTACGCAAACCAGCCAAATGCTCATCCAGAACTGGCATGCCCTGAGAGGAGAATGCAGCCGGAAGAACAACGGGATGCTGGCCATAGACAACGTAAAAAGGGCTTTTGCCGGAAGAATCATGAGTGGCATTATTCCGAGCAAATTCAGCCCAAGGAAGCAGGTCAGACCAATTGTCCTGATGGTGAGACACAAAACAACGGAGGTACTGCTCTAGAGACTGGTTGGCACGTTCAGCAGCTCCATTAGACTGGGGGTGGTAAGCGGAAGAAAATGAGAGGGAAATACCCATCTCCGAACAAAAGGCTTTCCAGAACCTGGAAATAAATTGGCTACCCCTATCGGATACAATAGATAAGGGAATACCATGTAATCGAAACACTTCTCTAGCGAAGATAAGAGCCAATTCCTTGGAAGTGGGCAACTTGCGAAGAGACACAAAGTGAGCCATTTTGGAAAACCGATCTACTATCATTAGGATGACTGTGTTACCATTCGAAGGGGGTAATTCAACAATGAAATCCATTGATAGATTAGACCAAGGTCTCTCGGGAACGGGCAACGGATGCAACAGCCCACAAGGAACTCTACGAGAGGTTTTCATACATGCACAAGTAGTACAAGCACTTATATAGTCAGTAACATCCTTACGTAAGGTATCCCACCAGAAATACCGAGAAACGGCTGACACTGTTTTGGAAATACCAGGATGTCCAGCAGTCTTAGTATCGTGATAAAGTGACAGAATATCCCGTCTCTCGGGAATGTCAACGAACAATTTATCATTAGGCCTCTCGCTGGGTGCCATGCCTTGTTTCGCTTGTATGGCCTGCAAGAGGGACGAGGAAATAGACAATATAGTAGTTGCTATTATCCTGTCTGGGGGAATGACAGGAGTGACATCAATCTCCTGTTTGTCAATAGTCTCGAATTGTCTGGACAGGGCGTCCGCTTTAGTGTTCCGGTCACCTGGCCTATAGGTGATTATATAATTAAAATGAGACAAGAACAGTGACCACCTAGCCTGCCTTGAAGACAATCTTTTAGCTTCGCTAAGGTAGGATAGGTTCTTATGATCTGTAAATATGAGAATAGGATCCTTAGTTCCTTCTAGCAAATGTCTCCATTCTTTGAGTGCTAAAATGATAGCAAGGAGTTCGCGATTACCCACATCATAATTCCTCTCTGCCTTGGACATTTGTTTAGAAAAGAAGCCACAAGGATGCAATGGCTTGTCAGGAGACTCTCTTTGGGATAAGACAGCACCTACCCCTATATCGGAAGCATCAACCTCAAGTATATATGGCAATGAGGGGACAGGATGCTGTAAAATAGGGGCAGAGGCGAACGTAGTCTTAAGAAAGTCAAAAGCCTGAAGTGCCTCAGTAGACCAGACACGTGTATTGCCATCCTTTTTAGTCATACGAGTTATAGGCGCTACTATAGACGAAAAACCTTTGATAAAACGTCTATAATAATTAGAGAACCCCAGAAAACGCTGGATGGCTTTCAGACCTTGCGGCAGAGGCCATTCTATGACTGCAGCGAGCTTCTGGGGATCCATCCGAAAACCCTCGGCGGAAATCAAATACCCTAAAAACTGGACCTCGGACTGGTCGAATAGACATTTTTCTAATTTGCAATAAAGACCATTAGCAAGAAGGGTCTTCAGAACTGTTGTAACATGTCTGTGATGAGCGTGAATGTCTGTAGAATATATTAAAATGTCATCCAAGTACACAATAACAAATGAGTGAATAAAATCCCTTAAGACATCATTAATAAATTCTTGGAATACTGCTGGGGCATTGCAAAGCCCAAATGGCATGACGGTATACTCATAATGACCTGACCGAGTGTTAAAGGCTGTCTTCCATTCGTGGTCCTTTTTAATACGTATCAAATTGTATGCTCCTCTAAGATCTAATTTGGTGAATACCGTAGCATGTTTGAGCCTGTCAAACAATTCTGTTATTAGAGGTATAGGGTAAGCATTTTTGATGGTGATCTTGTTAAGACCTCTATAATCAATGCAAGGTCTTAAATCACCTTCTTTCTTTGATACAAAGAAGAACCCCGCTCCAGCCGGAGAAGAGGATCTTCTAATAAATCCCTTGTCTAATGACTCTTTAATGTACTCCTCCATGACACGGTTTTCTTGAACCGATAGGGGGTACACCCTGCCCTTAGGAGGTATAGTACCAGGCAACAAATCAATAGCACAATCGTAGGGTCTGTGAGGCGGTAATTTGTCAGCCTCTCTTTTATCAAAGACAGTCTTTAAAGTTAAATACTGAGAGGGTATAGTCGTAGATAAAGGAGGAACAGTAGGAACGTTAATAGAATTCACAGGCGTGACTTCAATAGTACATGACTCATGGCAGGCTTCACTCCATGATTTTATCTGCCCTGTCTCCCAGTCAAAAATGGGATTGTGGGCACGTAACCATGGATACCCTAACACCAACTGTGAAGAGGGAGAGGTGATGACCTGGAACCGAATGGTTTCATAGTGTAGAACCCCTGTGTACATGTGTAGCGGTGCAGTCTCGTGAGTAACAACAGGAGATATCAATGGTCTACCATCTATGGCCTCAACGGCCAAGGGTATCTCCTTCTCTCTGATGGGAATATTGTTTCTCTTTACAAAACCAGAGTCTATAAAGTTCTCGGCTGCCCCAGAATCAACCAGGGCGTCTATGTTTTCAACTATACAACTCTCTCCCATATGTAAAGAAACAGGGAGAAGCAGTCGGTTAGGAGGCAAAGTAGGAGACTTAGAAATCACACCCAAGGCCAGTCCCCTATAAGGTCTTAGGTGCGAGAGTTTTCCGGGAGCAGAGGACACTCCTTTACCATATGGTCTCTCTTACCACAATATAGGCAGAGTCCCTCCCTTCTCCTATGTAATTTCTCAGTATCTGAGAGTTTGGCAACCCCTAATTGCATAGGTTCCTCTTCAGGTACTTTAACACTCTCCGGTATATTAACTCTGGGTTGAATAGGTGTAACAAAACGTCTATTCCTGTTCTTAGTATAGAGCCTGTCACGAATCCTATTATCTATATCGATGAGGTAGTCAATAAGGTCCTCTAAGGCAATAGGAAGCTCCTTAGCTGCTACCTCATCCAATATAGAGTCTGATAAACCTTCCATGAAGGCCGTAGTTAACCCATTATTGGTCCAATCGACCTGTGAGGCAAGGGTACGAAACTGTATAGCGTAATCAGCCACAGACCTAGAACCCTGTTTAACCCTCATTAATGCTCTAGCGGCATTCTTAGACCTTTTCATAGTATCAAAAGTTCTGCGAAAAGCTGTTAGGAAACTGTGAAAGTTATGCACCATAGGTCCATTAGCCTCCCAAATAGGGTTTGCCCATTCAAGTGCTTTGTCGGTAAGTTGGTGCATAAAGAACCCAACTTTAGACCTCTCTGTGGGAAATGAACGTGGATACATTTCAAAATGAAACTCTATTTGGTTAATGAACCCTCTGCATGTCTTAGAATCCCCTCCATACCTAGGAGGAGGCGTTAAATGTGCTGTAGCGTTAGGCATAGTCGATACTTCAGGAAGCAGGGGTGCAGGAGGGTTAGGTGCGGTTGCTGGAATGGTTCTAGCTAAGAGCGTCTGGAGAGCCTGAGCTATTTGATCCATACGGTGATCCTGCTCTACAAATCTAGCCTCATGGGTCGCCATCTGTTGAGCTAAATCTGCGGGGTCCATGGCCCTATCGTAATGTAACGAGTATATACCCCTACACGCAGGATCCAGCCTAACAGAAGACAGTACAGAGGAGAGATACGTCTACCGGACCTTAGAGTGGCCGGACTCGACGTAATAGGATAAGACAGAGTCAGGAACGATCCGAGGTCAAGGGCACAAAGAGACAGCGTAAACGAAAACTAGCCGGGGACTGGTACACAGGGATCAGCAAGCCGGCAAACAGTACAGAAAAGGATAAAGCGAAAACGAAGTCAGAATACAAAGCCAAGGTCAAATACGGAGAAACACAACTGAACACAACAAGCACTAAAGGGAACTGTAGCAGAAACCACGATAGGGCAAGGAACTAAGGGAAAAGGGTAAGTATAAGTAGCCTTCAAACTAATGTGATTGGCTCCTGTCACTTCCACTCCCCCAACAGGTAAGTGTATGGGGTGATTGGCATGACAGGAGCCAATGGGAGCCTTTTTGCAATTTAGGCTCCCACTGTCTCTTTAAGAGCGCGCCCGAGATTCGCGGCACGCTCTTAGCTGCAGGCGGGACACGTGACCGCTTCTCGCGGTCACTGCCCGCCTTCCTGTCAGAACAGTCGGACGAGCCGCGCGCGGCTCGTGCAGCCGCAGGACCGCGCGCGGCTTGAAGAGAGGACCGCGTCCGGCCCCCGGATAAGGTAAGTACCGCTACACTAGTGACAGAGTAAGGGGGACAGTCACCCCCTCCCTCACTCTGTCACTAGTCACCCCGTCCCTCCCTGACTCTGCCTCCAGGTACCCCCTCACTCTGCCACCTGTCACCCTCTCCCTCACACACTCTGTCACCTGTCACATATGCATTCACACTGACACTATATACAAAAAAGCACATGTAGTCATCCAGACATGCACAAGTGCATTCACACGGACTCAAATACAAACATGCATTAATACACAGGTCTTCACAATATACACATCCAAAGGAATGCTGTATTATATGAGAGTTGTATTTAAAGGGACACTATAGTCACCCAGACCACTTCAGCTCAATGAAGTGGTCTGGGTGCCAGGTCCCTCAGGTTTTAACCCTTCAGATGTAAACATAGCAGTTTCAGAGAAACTGCTATGTTTACTTAGCAGGGTTAATCAAACCTCTAGTGGGTGTCATCCTGACGTGCAGAACATCTATAGGAAAGCATTGAGAAATGCTTTCCTATGGACTGTTTGAAAGCGCGCTTGCCGCGCATGCGCATTTCGCTCCACTTGTGAGCTGACGTCGGCGGGGGAGGAGAGGTCACCAGCGCCGAGGGGGCCCGGTGCTGGATAAAGGTAAGCTGCTGAAGGGGTTTTAACCCCTTCAGCGCAACGGGAGGGGGACCCTGAGGGTGGGAGCACCCTTAGGGCACTATAGTGTTAGGAAAACAAAGCAGTTTTCCTGACACTATAGTGATCCTTTAACATTTATTTAATGCACATATATTTGTACATTCAAAGGGCCTGGGATCTAATTTTGCCCGGGGGCCCCAAAGGCTCTCAGTCCGCCCCTGCTAATACCAAGTAATTTTTACTTAGTGTTAGTAAATTTGGCTGAAAGACCAATTTAGGTATTTCAGCCTTTTAGTAGATAGCTCCCTGATACCGTGGGAATTAGGGAGTTATCTACTAAGCGGCTGCAAGATGCAGCCACAGCAATGAATAGGATCGGAGTTTCATTCATTTGAATGAAATTCCGATCCGAACAAAGTACCGAATTGTATCCTAACACCAATGGAGAAACAGTGCTCATTCTGTTAGGATGCAATTCGGCAGTTTTGCCGGCGTTCTGTCTAAGTGACAGGACGTTCGGCAATACTGACAGGAAGCATTGTGGGAACTGGGAGGAAAGCTAGGGATCATGGGAAAATTGGTCTGACCAGCGGAAATGAAGCACACTTTGCTCCTCCGCTGGTCAGAGCTGGTCAAGCGGAGGAATCCTCCATAAGACAGAGTCCCTACTTTGTCTTATGATTTTAAAGAAAACTAAAGAAGACAGGAAGAAAAGAATAACAGATCCCGAGAGAGGGGGAGAAGAGGAAGAGATTGAGGATAGGTAAGTTCGGCATGACAGTGCCGCTTTAAGGAGAGACCACACATAGCAGTTTTGTGTGCCTTCTTGTTTGCTGTGTGGACCATTTATACCTATTTACCGCAAGATTTTCCTGCCTAAAGTTGTGTCACAATTACGTAATACATAGGGCCACCTTGCCCAAGGGCACTCTGTATAATTGTAATTTTTTTGCTAACACTCTGTATTAGGACAAAGCATATTCCCATCACATTATCATGACAGGAGATTGCACAGAGACTTTCATATTGAAACTTTTAATTCTGTCACATTTGGATGTAATAAGAGCAGATTTTCTTTTTAATTTCAGTTTCTGTTTTGAGACATATACTATATTATAGCACTGTATAATCTATGAAAACCGTTAATCATAATGAAATTATGCAAACAAAAAAGTAAAACGTCTGTGACACCTTTAGTTAAAGGACAAAATCTTATACTGTAGGGAAAAGGCTTAGACTCCTTTGAAGCAGCACATACTGAAGTATGTCCTGTCTAGGCCCTTACGCTCTGCTGAAGACCTACGTCTATCCTCTGCTCGTACTCCCACCTCTGATGCTCACCTCCAAGACTTCTACCTGCACTGTTGCTGTGGAACTTCCTTCCCCGCTCTGTTAGGCTTTACCCTCCAGTTTTTTAAAAAAATCATTCAAAACTCACTTCTTCAGTAAAGCATATCAATTAAACTATTAACAGCTTTCCCTCCCCGCACCCTGATTCCTCCATTGCAAATGTCATCAAAAAAACAAAAAAACTAAAAAAAGCCCTCAGTTTTTCAATTTTCTATCCTACCTTTCACTTTTGTATCACTATACCCCACTATATCTACAATGTAAGCTCATCGAGCAGGGTCCTCAACACCTCTCTTCCTGCGCATCCATCTTGTCTGCAGACATCCCAAGTCTCCCGGTAGTTCCGGGAGACTCCCGCATGTTGAATGAGGCTCCCTGACACCCGCAAGTCATACACAGTATCCCGGAAATCACATCAATCTGATGTGTGTGTGATTTCCATTATATTGTGTATGATTTGTGCCCCCTCATACTACTCATTAAACAGGGGCACGGTCGGGTGCCGGCCCTTTAATAGCCGACCGAGCCCCTGTGATATCAGCCACCAGGGAGGAAGTGACAGCTACTTCCTCCCGGCTTCACAGACACCTGCCCGCATGGGAGGAGTGGAGGGAGGAGGCAGCAGCATGGAGGCAGGAGGCGCGCAGGGGGAGGTGGGGGCGCGGTGCAGTAGCTTGTGAAGCCACCTCCCTTAAATACATGTTTGCATGTTGGGATGTCTGTGTCTGGTTTAAACTATGTGTCTGTCAGTCCACCCCTTGTACAGAGCTGCGAAATCTTTTGGCTTTTTTGCTTTATAGATAATAATAATAATAATAATAATAATAATATTGAGCTCATTTTAAGTAGGGCTTTCTGCACACATTATTTTGTATGTCAATTACTTGCTGTTATATATCCCCACTGTATGATTGTATAGTGCTGTACAATAAGATGGCACTATAGAAAACCTAATAATAATCATGCTCCTGACTTGACACTAAATGTACAGTAAAAATAAAATGCATATAAACTCAATACTGACACGTTCAGAAATACTTCTAGTTTCTTTCTTTTTTTGGCAATTGCTTAGTCTCCATTTTTGTTCCTTTCTATGTATTCTAACTTATTTCTTCCTGATGCCACTTGTCATTCAGGCACCCCATGTGTAAAAAAATAAAAATAAAAAAACAGAAAAACTAACAAACCTGAATAACTCTTTCTCCAAGCGCTGCAGCGTCCTGCACCTCGGATTAAGTCATCCTGGTGGCATGCCTCCATTATGACAGGCCAATACAATGCTCCTTACAGAGGAACGATTGGGGAACGTAGGCGCATGCGCGGTCACGATGCACCTATGATCCCTACATAGAGAGTCATTCTATGCAATAAAGCTGCGTGGGAGACTGTGATGGCACTTCGCATGCACGCTTGACGTCAAGGTTTCTATGGTATCCCAATGTGTGATTAGATATTCCAATGTAACTGTTCACTTAACCAATGGGAACGGCTGATGGGGTTTATATATGCTGGATGTAATTATACGTGTATACGTGATTAAGGTTTGCACATCTAAAACATGTGGCTTCAATAAATATCGTTTTATTTGCACATCTTGCCGTGATGGCCCTTCTTCACTATTTTTTATGGTGTGTTACGGTATGAGACCGGGGAAGTAATATTCCTCGCTCTCATACCTAGAAGGCATGGAGTTATGGCTTGAAGACGCCTTTCCATTACTTCTATACAGTTTAATATAGGGTTTTGGGGGGGAGGAGAGGGGTCGGGGGGTGTAGGACAGGGTGGCCAGCACGGCAGGCAACAGAACAGCTTCCATAAGAGGAAATTGTTAAAGTGCCTACTGTGTTCCTTTAAAAAAACTATTCTAAAAACATAAACTAAATAAATTGCCCACTTTCCTTACGTACATCATATCTAGTAAAACTATGCATTTCCCAATAATGTTCTTCTTGAAATTACAGTACAAGTTGTGTTTACTAGTATATGTTTGGCATTTTACCGTTTACATCTAAAACTGTATTATACTAGAATTATATCTGTCACTCACAGATAAACTCATGTAGGAAAAAAGGAAATGATTAGCTATTTTTTCTGTACCCTTATCCCACAGTATTGTAGAAAAATAGTAGCTCTTCATTAGGTCAATACATTTTAGTGCAAAGTAGTCTTAAAATAATACCAACTGTAAATTGTGTTTGAATGCCATAATACAAATATATTCAACTGTGTGATATACAAGGTTAATTCTATTTTGCTTGTTGTGTCATCCTGCTTGAAGAAAGTTGGTTGATTCCGTATGAGTCATTGTTTTAAATCCATATATAGAGAGACATGTAGATTATTACATACAGAACGATATATGGAATCGTTGGAGCTCTGGTTGTGGAATGAGTAGAGTTGGTGGTGGACTTCTGGTTGTGGAATGAGTAGAGTTGGTGGTGGACTTCTGGTTGTGGAATGAGTAGAGTTGGTGGTGGAGTTCTGGTTGTGTAATGAGTAGAGTTGGTGGTGGACTTCTGGTTGTGGAATGAGTAGAGTTGGTGGTGGACTTCTGGTTGTGGAATGAGTACAATTGCTGGTTGTTATAAGTGTAGACATGGCATGTTTTTTTAATAACAAGAGTTATGACATTTCAATAATGTATCGCTGATATTATATATCTAATTATAAGATTTACGAAAGACTTACAGTGTTAAAACTTTGAAGGTAAGTAACATCAGATTGAAATATTTTTTTATTTTTTTTTTACTACTCTTCACATGTGGATGTAGGGAATCAAAGTCATGTGGACTAGCTGACAATCCCATTCTTCTACATTCACTACATACACCTTTTCTCTGTCCCAGACTGAATAACAGGAGCTTCTGCCTGCTAGTGAAAATGTTAGGAGAGGAGTGGACAAGTGAGTGCTAGAGGACAGTCCTTAGAAAGCATTGAGCAAGCGCATCATTAGACACATTTATGCCAAGCTCGGGGTGCTGTCTGCATAGTATGCCCTTAGTTGATCATTCTGCATGATTGGCAGGCAACCTGACATACATTCACACCAGGCTGACCTTCTAATTCCTCGGGCGCTGCTGCAATGGAGAAATACCAGTGAAGGCTCTCCCGCACGCTAATCATATTCCAAGGGAACACTCGGCACCCTATATACGATCTGCAGGAGGCTAAGTGACTGTTGCATACCCTCGGCCTGCCCCCTGAGGAACTAACGCAGGAGACACAGGGCTCAACACTGCAACTCCCCCGCTCTTGGGATCTGGCGAGAGTTTCCTAATTTTGTCCGACGACAGCACACCCCTGATCCGTATGCAGCGGTCACAACCTGAGCATGTACCGCTCATTACATATTGTTTTGTTTCATTCTTGTATTGCTTTAAAGTTGTTAAGTAAAGCATGTTTAACCCATCAGGGCAGATTTTAACCATTAAAGCGCCTCTAGGTACTGCAGCTTCATTTAGACAAAACCTGCGGTTGGTTCTGTTGCTGTACCAGTGCTGTAGAACTAATTATCTGCTCACTTATGTTACCAAGCTATATCGACGACACCTATTGCTCAGCCTGCACAGTTATTAACCTGCCCTTTACCTGCACCACTTGCAGGGCCGGCCTTAGGCCTTTAGGCACCCTGTGCGAAAATTCATCACAGCGCCCCCCCCCCCCCCCGCCAGTCATACCCCATCATCCATGTGTAGTGTGTGGCAATATTTGTTATGTTTATATATAATATTTATTAAATTAATAATTATTTAAAAACAAAAATGTATTCCCTCTTCCCTGTTACCTTGCAGGGAGGGGGGCATGATGATCTCTGGTGATTCAGTATGCTAAGAATCTGGTCGGCGCCTCTACCAGGTGCATAATAATATTATGTAGTGTGCGTGGTGTCTGTGTGCGATAGGCGTGTAGGTTGTGTGTAATATTTGTAATGGTTGTATTGTGTCATATATGTGTGTGATATTTGTGCTGCACACAGTCCCAGGGGCACAGTGGATAGGTAAGGGGGAGCAGGGGCACAGTGGGTAGGTGGGGGGGAGCAGGAGCCCAGTGGGTAGGTGGGGGAGAGCAGGGCAGTGTGAAGCTATGTGAGGGAGCAGGCACTCCTTCCTGCTTCCCCCTCTCACTTACCAAGCAGAGGGTTCAGTGTGTGTAGCTCCGCCCCCGCCGGTCGTGTAGCTCCGCCCCAGGCTCTCTAATACACCAGAGTGGAGGATAATAAAATCCGGGTGCTGTGTTAGGGGTGCTCAGAGCACTCCTATAATGCTGGTTTTGCTGTGCAGCGTGACCAGCATTAGGAGAGAGCTCTGACTGAGCATTCACTCACAGCTTTCACTGGGGCCACGTGTGAGCTGTGTCAGCAGCATGGCGCCCCCTACTGGCATGGCGCCCTGTGCGGCCGCACAGCTCGCACACCCCAAAGGCCGGCCCTGACCACTTGCCTTCATCTCACAAGGCTAATGAGCTTACCGAGCACATTACTAGCCACAAGAGGCTCTTAGCAGCTCTGTTATTGCACCCTAATCAACCATTAGAAACGGTTTAAGTCAATTCACCTAGCGGGGCCACATTATACTAAGTTTGCTAAACTAGTTCATATTAACCAATCCTCACCAGGCATGTGTGTCATACACTTCTCGCTGTCCCTACAGTCAAGGAGTACAGGTATACCCTATTACACATGTTCTAATACACGTTTTGTTTAACACACTGTATTGTCAGTCCGGCATGACCACTCTTGATCTCTCTCTCCCGACATATAGGTCTAAAATGTCACCAATTTCACCTTATCTGCCTGTTTCACTACAGGCTCTTCATACTTGGATGTTAAATGTTATTATATAAAAAACAATGTGCCAATATTTCAAATGCCAGATTACTGTCCATCATCTCTATGTCATGATTATGCCTGTCGCTGCTGCTGTGGCAAGACAAGCTTGTGTTATTACATGTGCACAACAAAAAAACAGAATAAAAAAATATATATATTTCTTTCAATCCAGTGATTTAAAGTCCAATTATAGAACCAATTCTTGCTATTAGATGTCTACAGTATACTTTGTTTTGTAGTCTTATGTACATGCAATCCAATGTTCAATGACTGTATTTATGAATTTTTTGATTAAAAAATACAAATAGACCACGTAGCAATCTACTTACACTTTTTAATTTTGACGTTACAGTAATTTTCTTATGTTATTTTCTTTTTCTGTTTGCTAATATTTTCAACAGATTGCTTTTCATTTGCATCTGATTTTAACAATGTATTATCACGATTACTGTTTGTTTTGTTGTTTGATCATGCTTTCATATTCTGGTCCTTGTAATGAGGATGTTTTATTTATTTGTCGTCCTGTGTTAAAATAGAAATATCTCAATAAAGAAATAAAAATATGTTTATTTTCATGCCCTTTTAAGGAACTTTTGTTCGGTTGATTACATTTACCCACTAGTCTTCTAACGAATCAAAAACATTTAGCAAATGAATGGAACAATTCAAACTTAATTGGAGCGTGCAAATGAAACTGCATTTTAATTAAAATACTGAGAGGATGCATACTAGTCAATTTATACTTAAAACATTCTTTTGATCAGGCGAGCTTTTAACAGCTTTACACTCTTTGAAATTAAACTTTAGTTTGTAAGAAAAACAACCAATCAAGGATCTGTCTCAGAATGCTAAAACTGTTATACACTTTGCAGATAAGAATAGAGGAAATTACATTTTAAGCAGCCTTTTATTACTACACTAAATACAAGTATTGCATTGTATAGAAAATAAAAATTCCAGGAAATTGTGAAAGAAAACAAAAAACAAACAGCAGGCTATAAGGCTAGACACATAACAAAAAAGTCTGTGCGAAATAAGGAGATAGGTTTCTAGTGCTAGTGATGTGGGTAATCACAGAAGGCAGCTGGAACAGCCCAAACCAGAGATTCTCTTGTCCTAGTCAAAGCCCAGCAACTAGTATTTGGGTGGCAGGAACTGGGGTCAAAGGGAACTGGGGACAATAAGTGTCCCTGGGAGGGGGAGGACCCTAGGAGGGGACATTGTATCTTACCTGTGTTACACCCCCTTGCATGGGGAGAGTATAAAGCCAAGTATGGTCAATAAAGCTGTTGTTGTACTCCTGGAACTGTCTGTCGTCCAGTTACTGGGGGGGGGGGGGGGGGGGGCGGAATGGGTCTGGTCCTTTATTAATAGTGGAGGTAACCAGCCGGGTTACCCAGGGCCCACTACAATGCCCCAGGAAATCCATTGCAATCGGGTGGCCCCAAGAGCATGGGCCACCCGATAGGTCCCAGTCCCTTCATTGCGGCCACAGTGGTTGCTCCATGCGGTCTGGGCCGCACCACAAGGCACCCATGTCACAGAGGGCGGGCGGGCCCCCTGCAGTGATGAGCCAAGTCGCCACTGCGACCCCTGCGACCGAGGTAGTTCCGCCACTGATTATAGCCATTTGTGACACATTAAAAATGTATACCGCGGGGGGCGGGGCCGGGCGGCCATGCTAGCAGGCTGCAAGTCACTATGGCTCCTGAGGAACCCAACTAATATCGGGGAAAAACCCACTTTACTCAGCCTGGAACACCCTGGAATTTTGTGGTACATGGCCCTGGAGTGTCCCGGTGGCGCTGGGTCCTGGTGTGATGCTCTGGGGCTGGGAGACTGAGGCCTATCCGGGAGGGGAGTGGGGCGGACGGCCGCTGCCTCGCTCTCCGCCCAGGCTAAAGAGATCCACAATGCGGCTGGGGCCCTCCCAGCCCGTTCACCCCCCCCCCTTTGGACCGGTGGGGGTTATCCCGGTCCCCACCAGGCAAGCAACATCTTGGCGGCACGCCAGGGCGAACCAACGCCGACAGTGAATGGCAACCACGCGGACCCGACTAAATGGCCGACAGCGACACGACTACCTCGCAGGCTGCAACAGAGCTGAAACAGAGCTTGTAAAACACGCAGCCAGAGCCTTGATCGACCCCGGAATACAAAGGTGGTCAAGAAGGGAAGAAGGCAGAAGGCATTTCTAACGCCCACTAACAATGTAGCAGCAGTCACCAGAAGCAACGGAGCACTCAGCATTTCCTATCACCAACTCCACAGACAAACATGGAGGGAGCACCTGGAGAAATCACCCACCACGCACCAACTCCAGCATACCGCTACCCACACCTGGACACTACAGCCAGCAGAACAACGCACCCGCACTTACTTGCCTACTGGGCACTGTGGGTACAGCGAACCAAGGACACTCTGACAGACAGCGGGTCTGCTGGACTCAGCGGGACTCTTGGGTGCCCAGTGGGAGTTATCCCCAAGCCTGGGAACAGGATGCCTCATAACACCTCTCCCGCAACCAGAACCAACGGTGACAGCAGCTCCTCACGACGAAAGACGGACGCAAAAGACGACACTCTGGCGATGCCTGCAGCAACATGGACGTCTCTGCTATAATTGACACAACCAATGTCACAGTAACTATCAGCTTTATTAGTGTGATCTTTGCAGATGATAACCCAATATGCCACACTCTGCCTGGTGGCACCTTGTTTAAATAATCATTAGCGGGGGCGGAGCCTGAACGCCGAAGAGAACAGGTCGCTCCGAATAACAAACGGAGAATAACACTATTGTTATGGTACTTTTTAGCAGTAAACCAAAATGTTTAAATGTCTATCTGTTCCTGTCCAAATTAGAGAAAATTGAATTGCGTATATACGCTGAAGTAATTCAGTCTGACACACGGAGTTCAGGTTAAAATAACTTCGAGGAAATTTATTGGCAAGTGGAGCAAGAGCGGGCTCGCAGGCCATTTTAAGAGGCATTTTGCGTCATCATTGATTATCAAGATATCAGTAAATAAACATCATTAATTGGATTAATTGTTAAGTGTCTGGGTTAGTGTCCACCTATCAATATAATTAATTGGCTCAAAAACTAAGTGGTTAGCTAAGTGTCCACCCACCGAGAGGTGGTATTGTTTTGGACACGGGTGGGGACAAGGTGCTCAAACGCCATCTTCCCTAGCATGAGGTTTACTCGGTGGAAAGGGGGGCTTGAGCGTCATTTTACACAGTCAGTGATGTCAGGTCTTGTGGTCAGGTGCAAGGTCTCTTATGAATAGAACATTTCATTACTACAGTGTTCTCATGGCCTTCAAATTATACTATGTTGCGAGTTAGGGGAAATTCAGCAGTTTCTGAGTTAGTCATGTCTTTATAGAAAATACAGTCTTTGTCCATTGTGTTAGATGTGCTGGGAAATTCTGTCATGTAATGTAGTTTTAAAATGGAGAAGTCAGGTTATGAGGACAAAATGGAGGATTTGTCACAGTATGAGGTTAAAATGGAGTTAGTGCAATAATTCAATACAAGTTCAACAAAGATTTTTAATAATTCTACATCAGTCCCCCCTATGAAATTTTAGATTCTAAGAGATAAAACTTTATTTGTTAATAACAGAAGACGTGTTAGCCCAAAGGCACAGAAACCCCGTGGCCGCTAGCTAGGTGTTAATGCAAAGTGCAAGACTGTCCCTAATTCTGACCCTAATAGGCTAACTCATCGTCAGTATGGCTCTCGAACACTTCACACCCATGGGTGGCCCATGGTGGCTTGCCCACCACTTCTCCACACGGGGCCTTTACCATTCACTGACAGATGCTGTCCCTAAACTGGTCCCTTCCTAGAACTCTCGCACTTTATCAACGAAAGGGATAGTTTGCAGCGGCAAGCAGGGTGAGTTGAGATCCTGGAAATCTTGGTCATCAACTTCAAGATGGGTGAAAGTGGGTGCCGCTTGGTCAACAGTCTTCGTGAGGGATTTTCTCAAACAAGGGAAGACACAACAAAAGAGAAGAGCAAAGATAAAAAGAAAAAATAGTATTGCCAAACCAATATGCATTAAAGCCTTTTGCCAACCTGTCATCCAACCAAACCATCTGTCCCAGGGATCTTTTATCCCAGAATTCCTTTTCAATTCTTCAGAGAGGTCATTTAATTTCGCTATGGCTAATGTAACTTTACCATTAGGGCCTGTGTTTTCTGGGATGTAAGTACAACATGTCATGGTGTCGGGCAAAATTTTACATACTCCTCCTTTTTCGGCTAGGATCATATCTAGGGCCATTCTATTCTGGAAGGCCATTTGGGATGTGGCCTGCAACTGTTCGGCTAATCCCTGGAGGGCATCTCTGGTATAATTAACAAAACGCTGTTGGTTGTAATAAATGTAATTTATCCAATTTAAATTCTTGTTTGCGGTAACTATGGTAAAAAGTGATTCAAATCCTGCAGCAACTTCATCTCTTGCTTTAAATTCATTGGGCACCCCCCTAGGCACTCCAATGGCATCAATATAAATGTGAGGATCAAAACTCCCTTTTACTGGGGCTTCACGCTTAACCTTAGTGTGGCTGGACTCATGGGTGTTGAGGTGAGTGTCAGAGATAATGTGTATGGACATAATGGCCTTAGCCAAAGTACACTCCCCCCACCATTCCGTGTCCATTTTGGATCTTAGCTGTAAATCCCCACACAACCAGTAAATGTCTCCTAGTGACCTAGTATGGTGTTGTAACAGGTGCACAGGAACAGATCTGTAGGTAGCGCAATAACCTTTGGAAAAGTTACCCATAAATTTACCGATCCCATCATACATGGTGTAGCAAGTGTAATTACCTTTATATACGGTAATACCATCAGGGGGTTTGACATCTTTGGCTAGAAGAGGATACTCTGTTGTCCATGCTTGACATATGGACCTGTTAAACTTGTAGTGATAGGCAAAAAGACTCAAAACACATTCTTCTATATCTACTGGCAGGATTAAAGGCACAGTGCCCAGATGAGGCCGGGCACCGCCACACACATAGCATGCTGTTTTGTTATGCTTGTTGGCATTATATTTCATCCATTCTAACCATAGGTTAACATCATTAAAACCTGTTTCAGCGGCCATGGTATCTTCAAAGGTGGGGTTAGCAATGGCCATCATGTCCTTAAAGGACTGGATGTGTGGTTTTAATGGGTTTGTGACCATATGAGTAGCTCCTTGCCACTCAGAAGAATTACACATATCTTTAAGGTAGAAATGCCCTAATTTATAATAGGAACCCTTTTTCCAATACATTCCCATTACATACTGATCTGCATCTGTTGGGCTTGGATGCTCAATATTTAGGATTAATTTCATCGGTGTGCCTCCTCCAGGCTTTCTCAGAGTCATTCTTTGAAGGAGGGATCTACCATGGTCATCTACTTTAGATAAGGCACTTTTTGGTTTGTAACCCCAGGCAGGCCCGGCATTCCATCCCGCCGCCCCCCAATGGTCACAATTGTGCCCCCATTGTCTGTCAACTACACAAACATATGGGTCTTTTACATGAGGGATATCTCTATAGATATTTTGGATTTGTGATGTAGGGAATGGGCATTCTACGATGTCACAATAATCAAAGGTATAGGTAGCCACGTGGGTACATGATGAATTATACCAGAAGGTGTACCCACTTACATCTTTAGTGATGGCTACTTGCTGGGCCTTAATTAGACTAATTAAGGAGACAATGTACCAGAGGTACATGGTTGTGCGGTATCTGCTTCCTCTGGGACGGGAGACTTCTTGCAATGGGAAGCGTGGATCCAATGTGGCCTGCCGGCCAATTTGACAGAGGTTGCGGTGATCAGGAGAACTTGGAATGGCCCGTCAAATCTCGGTTCCAGGGTATTTTTCCGCACAAACTTCTTGACCAGAACCCAATCTCCGGGAAGCAGGTTGTGGGTACCTGTGTCCAAATCAGGATCTGGAATTGAAGAGAAAACTTGGGCATGTATTTTGTTCAAGGCACTTGCAAGTTCAGTTACATAGTCTACTAAAACATCAGATTGAAGCTGTAACTGCTGCGGATAATAACAACCTAGTCTGGGTGCTGTCCCAAATAGAATTTCATATGGGGATAACGAGTGCTTCCCTCTAGGTGTGTGCCTAACGCTGAATAAAGCTATTGGCAGGCTTTCTGGCCAGGGCATCTTTGTTTCTTGTGACATTTTTAACATTCTGGCTTTTAAAGTGCCGTTCATGCGCTCCACTTTACCACTACTTTGTGGGTGGTAAGGGGTGTGAAAGGCTAGGGTCACCCCCAGAGCAGTCCAAATTTCTTTAGTCACTGTTGCTGTAAAAGCTGGGCCCTGATCACTTTCAATGACTTCTGGAAGTCCAAATCTACACACAATATCTGCAAGTAGACGTTTGGCCGTTGTTTTGGCAGTGATATTGGCCACTGGGTAGGCTTCTGGCCAGCCTGAGAACATATCCACTATTACTAGTGCATATTCATGAGGCCCACTCTTGGGCATTTGGATGTGGTCAATTTGAATTCTCTGGAATGGGTACATGGGTTTTGCTAGGTGTTTTGCAGGCACCTTGATTGGTCTTCCTGGATTACATTTTGCACAAATGACACAGGCCCTGCAGAAGCTGTTGATCAATGTTGTGATTCCAGGTGCTTCATAATACTTTTGAATGAGGGCGGCCATTAGGTCTTTTGACAGATGTGCAGGCCCATGTGCCCATTGGACAACTGCTGGATATAAGTTTCTTGGAAGGCAAAATTTGGAGTTGTTATAATATATTCCGTCCTTTAGGACAGCTCCTTTCTTCTTCCATTTCTGGATTTCTTCAGGGGTAATTGCAGCTTGCTGTTCTCGCAAAATTCTTAAATCAGTAGGAAGAGTTTGCAAAGTAAAGATAGGAACTTCTTCTTCTTGTCCGGACACTTCTTCATCCACTTCCTGCAAATCTCTGGCCGCTTGCTTAGCAGCCTGATCAGCCAAATGGTTGCCCTTTGCTTCATCTGTATCCAACTTCCCATGGGCCTTGACTTTCAAAACGGCCACTTCTTCAGGGAGTAGGAGGGCATCCATTAGTTCCTTGATTGCAGAGCTGTGTTTGACTGGTGTACCGGCGGTGGTAAGAAATCCTCTTGTCTTCCAAATGAGGCCGAAGTCATGTGCCACACCCAGAGCATATCTTGAATCTGTATAGATGTTGGCACGCTTTCCTTCGGCAATTTTGCATGCTGAGGTCAGGGCTTGTAATTCAGCTTCTTGCACAGACATTGCTGGCGGTAAAGATGATGACTCGATAACTTCATCTGTTGAGGTTAAGGCATATCCTGTGTGGTATTTTCCTTCTTCATCAGCATACCTTGAACCGTCCACAAACAGAGTAAAATCCGGATCTGGTAATGGATTCTCATGCACAGTTGGTAAGTGCACTGTTTCCATTTTCATCTGTTCAAAACAGTCATGAGGTGTTTCTGGGTCATAATCATTCACTATGACCAGGTCTTGAAATTCTTTTTCCAGGAAATGGCGTGGCCATGCTTCAAGAAGATCAGTTGCTGGGTATTTGGCAATACAATTTTCCTGTAGCTGTGATTCATCCATGGTGGCCCATAATTTTGCCATGGGCCCAAGATCATTCCATGATTTTGTTTTCAACTTGGTAACAGGGATATGTGGAATAGCAGTATCCCAATGGTGGTACAGGTAATTGAGTTCTGGGGGCAGTTGGATCAGGACCACGCTATTGCCTTCAGAGTCACAGTAGAAATCTTGAGCGGTGAGCTTCACCTCTATCCAGTGATAAAGCTCATCTTCATAGCAAGGTTCAGGAGTAATATTTGGCTTGTACCACATGGTACAGAAGGCATAATCCGGGCCTTCACAGAGAGGTGTCTTGTCTTTATAAAATGTTAAATCTGGATGCATTCTCTTGATACACCCACAGAGAAGGTAGATGTAGGTTTCATCCGTGACAAACCCATAGTAGATACCCCCCTCAGGGAGTGGAAGAAGAGTGGATGGGTTAAGAACTTGACATCTTTGTATAGAAATGTTGTCAGGCAGAAGAAGATTACATTGTAGACGCAGGTGTCTAGCAGGAGACACGTGCTTGAGCTGGACTTGGTTGATAATGGCAGAGATGTCATGAGGGGCCAAAACAACCAAAGGGTGGCCAAGGACCAGGTCAGAAGTTCTTTCAATGAGTTCTCTTGCAGCAAAAACAGCCCTAAGGCAGGAAGGGGTCCCTCTGGCCACAATGTCCAGTTGACATGAGAAATATCCAATAGGCCTCTGGCGGCCTCTTAAGTCATTAGTTTGGGTAAGAACTCCTGTAGCATGGCCTTGTCTTTCAGAGACAAATAATTTGAAAGGTTTGGTATAGTCTGGTAGGCCCAAGGCAGGAGCAGAAGCAATGGCACGTTTAAGAGATTTGAAGTTATCCAGAGCTTCATTGGTCAGGCAGAATGGGTCTGACTTGAGTGCATCGTAGAGAGGTTGCATAAGCAGAGAGGCTTCTGGGATCCATGCTCTGCAGTAGGAAATGAGGCCTAAGAAGGCATGAAGAGATTTTGAAGTCCTTGGAGGTGGGATATCCAGTACTGCTCTGACTCGGTCCCGAGTGAGGTGTCTGGTACCTTGAGATAGGCAGTGTCCAAGGAAAATTACTGAAGGTTGGCAGAACTGCAGCTTGAGAAGGGAAGCGTTGCATCCTTGTTCTGCCAAATAGCAAAGCAGACTAATTGAACACTTTTCAGTAGTGGGTATATCATCTCCACAGAGCAGTAAATCATCCACATACTGGAGCAAAACAACTTCTGGGTGTTCAGCTTGCCATGGGTCAAGGATGGTACACATGGCCTTTGCAAATTGACTTGGAGAATTTTGTGCCCCTTGGGGCATGACAGTCCAGGTATACTGTTGCATTTCGTGGGTGAAAGCAAACAGGTATTGACAGGTTGGGTCCAGTGGAACACTGAAGAAAGCATTAGCCAGGTCAATGACTGTGAAATACTTTGCAGATGGAGGGACTCCAGAGAGCAGAGTGTGAGGGTTGGGTACAAGAGGGGTGTCCAGGACAGTTGCTTCATTGACAGCACGGAGATCCTGAACCATCCTGTACTTTTCTGGCTCACCTTTTGGAGTCTTCTTCTTCACAGGAAACAATGGAGTATTACATTCTGATTTACATTTCACTAGAGCACCCTTCTCCAAGAGTGCTTTGATTTGAATGGAAATGGCTGCAGCCTGTGCTGGTTTTAGAGGATATTGTGGTTTTCTTGGTAACTTAGCTCCTGGAATAAGCTTTACCACCACAGGTGGGACATTTAAGTGACCTATGTCCTCTGGGCCTGAGGACCACAACTTAGCAGGCACCTGTGTTTTTAACACATCTGGGAAATTGGACCTTGGTTCTGCTGCTTCCCTACGGGGTTCTTCTAATTGCAGCATCAGAGGTAGGGAGCACAAGGCTGAGGTGTCTGAATCAGATAGAGGTGTAGACATTTCTACTTGTCCATCTGGAGTGAAGGTGATGGATGCCTGCAGGCGTGAGAGGACATCAGCGCCTAACAGGTTAATTGGGCATGTGGAGGATACTACAAAACGAGCAAGCAGGCTTGTGCCAACTCGTAGTGGGGTTGTTAAAGGACTGTGTCTTGGTTGGCCATCCACACCAACACAGGAGACATCAATATTTGACAGGAAAGATGAATCTGGCAGGTCTTGTTCTCGTAGAACACTTCGGGCTGCACCTGTGTCAACAAGAAATGTTGTTGGTTGGCCTTCAATGGGTAAAGTCACTGTAGCAAGTGGCCCCCCTTTATCCCCTGTAAACACTGCCATGACAGGGGTTAATGACACAGGCTTGCCAATTTCCTAATCATCTGGTTCCTCAACTATCGGAACTGACTTTGGGGCTTTGGGTGCGGGGGCAGGTGCAGCCTTTGTTCCCTTCTTGGGTTCTTTCTTGGGCTCTGGGCATTCACCTCTAAAATGTCCCTTAGCCCCACAATTAAAGCAATATCCATCCTCAGGTTTGGTGCCTCTTGGGACAGGGGTGGTACGGGACACCATGAGAGGAGCTGAACTGGGCCTTCTGGGAGTCTGGGCAGATTCCAGACCTCTAGCAACTAGGAGTAAGGTATCCAGGGGAACAACTTTATATTCAGGGCGTGCAGCAATGATTCCCTTGCGTATGGAATCTTTAACACCTTGGACAAACGCACCTGACAGCATTTGTGAATGAATTTTGTCAGTAAGATCAAATCCCAAATCTGTAAACATTTGATACAGTCTTGCATGAAACCTTTCCACTGATTCTCCTTTGTCTTGCACAACATCAGTAAGGCCAGCAGCCTGATCTGCAAGTTTTTCCTTAGCCCAGTCTTTCAATTGATTGCAAAAAGTTACTCCGGAGGGGTAATCAACATCACTTGTGAGCAGATCTGTACTGAGGTGGCGGGCCATGCTGGGCCAATATGCATCCCCTGCTTTAATAGCACAAATGCTCAGTAAGTCACGCCATGCGGCGGAATAAGTCTTTTGAATCTGAACTATCCCTCGGTAAAAAGGCATAGGCTGCTTTTCTGGGTCAGGGAGAGATTTCATTAAAGCACTAGCTTGTGTGGGGTTAAAGGCAACATATTTAGGAGGGGCCCGTTCTCCCCGACCCTTATGGCCGAAGGGATCGTCAATAGAACGGTGGGCCGAGGCTCCCGCAGCCTCCAATGAGTCCTGGGATACCCTGTCATCCTCTTCCTCCTCTATTTCTACGATCTGGGCCCTTCTACGTGAGGGGCCCGCTTGAGGTGACAGAACCGGGGGATGGGAGGGAGTCCCAGATGCGGGGGTGGCTAGTGGGTCATAGTCTTGGGATAGGTAATCACCGGGAAGCACCGGCATCAGGGGTGCTGGATTGCTGGGGGCCGCCATATTGGAGGCGGGGAAGGAAGTTGCATTGGGGTTAAGGGAAGAAGCGGCGGCCATGTTGGATGTGGGCACATCCGGGGCAGACTGTGATGTCGGACTGGGCATGACCGGAACCTGGGGAGTGGCTTGGGGAAAGGGGTATGGATAATTTGGATAGGGCAGGGACATGGGGTATGGGAAGGGGTATGGCCAAGCCATCTGGGTGGGGGCTGGGGCGGAACCTGGAGAGGGCAGGAGAGTTGGGTAGGGATTCGGGAAGGAGGTGGGAACTTGGGCTGTGGTAGGTGCGGGCAAGGGAGAGGACGGGAAGGGATTAGTAGAGGTGGGTGTAGAAGGAGGAGCCGGAGTGGGTGCAGCGAGATTGACGGTAGCAAGGGAGGAGGGGTTAGCAAACTGGGCGGATGCAGATGGGAGGGTAGGATTATCAACGGAGAGAGAGTGCAGGGAAGGAATGGCAGATGAGATGTTAGGATTAGGCACAGAGGGTGGCACAGGGATGGATGAGGATGATGGGAGTGTTAGGGATGGAGAAGGGGAAAAGAAAGATCCATCAGAATTCAGGACCGGGCAAACGGGGGAGGTGACGGGATGGGTGCTGGGAAGATTGGGAGTGGGGAACATAGTCAGCTGGCTATCACCTATTGCTGACTGAACCTTTGGGATTGACATCTCCTGGGCGCCATTTTGGGGCGCTGGCTGAGGAAATGCCCCAGCAACACAGTTATTATGATACACAAACAATTTCACACCTTTGTGATTTATTTCTTCCTCAACCCAGCCTTCTTGCTGAATAGCCTTCGCCACTCTGTACCATGCTTCAGCTGTCTTTAACAAATCATTATTTGCAAGCTTGCCTTTCTTCTCTGTCAGTAACCTACGCCAGCTTTCTGGCTGCAATCTACCACATGAAGGCACAGCAATTTTACATACTTTAGCAATCTTTTCAACACCTTTAACCATAGAAACATAGAAACATAGAAACATAGAATGTGACGGCAGATAAGAACCATTCGGCCCATCTAGTCTGCCCAGTTTTCTAAATACTTTCATTAGTCCCTGGCCTTATCTTATAGTTAGGATAGCCTTATGCCTATCCCACGCATGCTTAAACTCCTTTACTGTGTTAACCTCTACCACTTCAGCTGGAAGGCTATTCCATGCATCCACTACCCTCTCAGTAAAGTAATACTTCCTGATATTATTTTTAAACCTTTGTCCCTCTAATTTAAGACTATGTCCTCTTGTTGTGGTAGTTTTTCTTCTTTTAAATATAGTCTCCTCCTTTACTGTGTTGATTCCCTTTATGTATTTAAATGTTTCTATCATATCCCCCCTGTCTCGTCTTTCCTCCAAGCTATACATGTTAAGATCCTTTAACCTTTCCTGGTAAGTTTTATCCTGCAATCCATGAACCAGTTTAGTAGCCCTTCTTTGAACTCTCTCTAAGGTATCAATATCCTTCTGAAGATAGGGTCTCCAGTACTGTGTACAGTACTCCAAGTGAGGTCTCACCAGTGTTCTGTACAATGGCATGAGCACTTCCCTCTTTCTACTGCTAATACCTCTCCCTATACAACCAAGCATTCTGCTAGCATTTCCTGCTGCTCTATTACATTGTCTGCCTACCTTTAAGTCATCAGAAATAATCACCCCTAAATCCCTTTCCTCAGATGTTGAGGTTAGGACTCTATCAAATATTTTGTACTCTACCCTTGGGTTTTTACGTCCAAGATGCATTATCTTGCACTTATCCACATTAAATGTCAGTTGCCACAACTCTGACCATTTTTCTAGTTTACCTAAATCATTTTCCATTTGGCTTATCCCTCCTGGAACATCAACCCTGTTACATATCTTAGTATCATCCGCAAAAAGACACACCTTACCATCAAGACCTTCTGCAATATCACTAATAAAAATATTAAAGAGAATGGGTCCAAGTACAGATCCCTGAGGTACCCCACTGGTGACAAGCCCAAGCTTCGAATATACTCCATTGACTACAACCCTCTGTTGCCTGTCACTCAGCCACTGCCTTACCCATTCAACAATATTGGAATCCAAACTCAAAGATTGTAGTTTATTGATAAGCCTTCTATGTGCAACAGTGTCAAAAGCCTTACTGAAATCTAGGTAAGCAATGTCTACTGCACCACCCTGATCTATAATTTTAGTTACCCAATCAAAAAAATCAATAAGATTAGTTTGGCATGATCTCCCTGAAGTAAACCCATGTTGTCTCTGGTCTTGAAATCCATGTGTTTTTAGATGTTCAACAATCCTATCCTTTAACATGGTTTCCATCACTTTCCCCACTACTGAAGTAAGGCTTACTGGCCTATAGTTGCCCGACTCCTCCCTATTACCTTTCTTGTGAATGGGCACAACATTCGCTAACTTCCAATCTTCTGGGACTACTCCTGTTATCAATGATTGGTTAAATAAATCTGTTAATGGTTTTGCTAGTACACCACTAAGCTCTTTTAATAGCTTTGGGTGTATTCCATCAGGTCCCATTGACTTATTTGTCTTTACTTTTGACAGTTGAAATAGAACCTCTTCCTCTGTAAACTCACGTGTAATAAATGACTCATTTATCCTTTTTCTTAACTGAGGTCCCTTTCCTTCATTTTCATCTGTAAATACCGAACAAAAATATTCATTGAGGCAGTCAGCTAGACCTTTATCCTCATCTACATACCTTCCTTCTTTTGTTTTTAATCTAACTAATCCTTGTTTTACTTTTCTTTTTTTTTTTCTTTATCCTCACCCTCTCTGTCTTCAACTAAATCACATGCTAGCCAGCCCTTACTGGGCTTACTCAATTCCTGCCCCATATTCCCCCTCCCCCTACACCAGCGTCCTAGATATAGGGAAAGAAAAGGAAATTTGAACAAGAACGTCTACAATGCTCGACTGCCACTCGAGGAAGGTGGGTCCCCCTCAAGTGCGTCTTCCCAAAACGTAGACTAGTCACTGAATCCGCCTACCCGGGGTGGTAGACACGGATTGGAGCGAGGTGAGAAGTGTGTGACCAATCACTTCTCTATCAAGAGGAATGGGAGTGGATAGTGTAATAGTACAGGAAGTGTAGGAAAGGTAAAAAGGTAAGGAGAAATCCTCAGAGACAGACACAGGAGTTTGAATGACTCCTAATTAAACAAACAAGACAACAATACAGTTGAAATACAGTGCATGCATCACAGTTCAAATAAAATCAACAGTAATTCCTTTCCTTTACTCGTGTGACCGAAGTCACCTCCCTCAACCTCGTAGTGTCTCCGCTCGGAGAACGACTTTCGTAAGTCTCACTACCAGCGGCCACAGGAAACAGCAACCATCTCCGACCCGAATCCTGTATAGCCTCCCTCGTTACGGCAGTCCACTAACAGTGGCCACCTCTATCCTCACCCTCGTAGCGCCCCTATGAACCCACTCATATGTCTCACTACCCCGTGGTGATGGAGACAGCAATGCCTGCC
The DNA here is from genome assembly GCF_036172605.1 of Pelobates fuscus. Classification (NCBI taxonomy): domain Eukaryota; kingdom Metazoa; phylum Chordata; class Amphibia; order Anura; family Pelobatidae; genus Pelobates; species Pelobates fuscus. Next base: position 353,257,877 of record NC_086321.1, read on the forward strand.
CGAATCCACACGCCACAAATAACAATTGGAATGACTCCAGCTCAGCGCTCAAAGCTGGAGGGTACCACCTCTCTGCAAGCAGAGTTATGTGCACAATGAGGCTAGCTAGGCTATCAAAGTGACACCATGGGGAATCCCCAGGAAGCAATGAGTCTACACCCCCTCCACAGATTCCCCCCTCCTCTTTTTCCTTACAGCCACAGCCACGAGGCTCCTAAAAGAGGTAAACAGGCAAAGAAGACCCCCAGGAAAACTTCCACAGGTCCACCCCCCTTTTTCCTTACAGCCACAGCCACGTGGCTCCTAAAAGGAGTAAACAGGCAACAGGACTCCAGGCAAATCCCCCGGGTCCACCCCCCCTTTATCCCAAAAGGGGTAAACAGGCAAACAGAGGACCCCAGGCAAAACCCCCGCAGGTCCACCCCCCTTTTATCCCAAAAAGGAAAAACAAATAAATACTCAACCCGGGCACTCAGCTAAAACAGGCCAATTCAAACACACCCAGGCAACAGATAGACTAAATGCAGGTAAACGAGACCCCGGGCAAGATATTACCTGCAGGCCCGGACTGGCCATCGGGCAAACCGGGCAAATGCCCGATGGGCCGCGATGGCCATGGGCCGAGGCCGGCAGGAAAGACCAAGAGATCTCCCCTGCCGGCCCATGCGCAGCAGCACCGGCCCCAAGATGGAGGTCTAACCCATCACGGGCCGGAGGGGAGATCGGGCAGTGAGCCGGTCTCCCTCCGCGCACGGCGAGCAGCTTCCTTTATCTTCTTCTCGCGAGCTCCGAGATTATCAGAGCGTTGCCATGGTAACCGGCGGCAACGCTCTGAAAAAAACGGCGCATCGCGAGAGGGAGAGAGAGAGATAGTCTGTACCCTGCGGGGTACAGACTGAATTACCTGCCGCTGGACCGCCAGGGATGTGTGTGTGTGGCGTAGCCCCCTCACTGGACCACCAGGTATGTGAATGCTCCCTCCCCCCCTGCAAAGTTAAAAGGGGGAGTAAATGGATTTTTTTTTTTTTTTACTTTTTAATAATAATACTTTAAGGCCATAAACACACAAACACATTACACACATACAAACACACTACACACACTGCACCCCTGCACTAACACTCACTGCACCACTAACACACAAACATTCTGCTCCCCTGCACTAACACACAAACACACACTGCACTAACACACAAACATACTGCTCCCCTGCACTAACAAACATTGCACTAACACACTGCACACACAGCACCTACTGCACTAACACACAAACACACTACACCCCCTGCACTAACACACAAACACACTGCATACACTCTATACCCCTACATACACACTACAGTCCCTGCATTAACACACAATACACACTCTATATCCCTATATCCACACTGCACCTCCTGCACTTACACACAAACACACTACACACACTCTATACCCCTTATATACACACGATTCCCCTGGCACTCACATACACACACTAAACACACTCCATACCCCATAAACCTACACTACACTCCCTGCACTCTCATACGTTATACCCCTATAAACACACACATTACACCCCCTGCATGCACCCACACTAATTTATATCCCCTATAAATACATATTCTGCACCCCCTGGGCACAGACTACACCACCTATGCATACATTATCCCCCCTATACACATGTGCTCTACAGTTCCTATATGCATACACACATTAGAGCCCCTAGATACACTCACAAACACACAGTACAACACACACTCCACAGGCCCTATATAAATACACACACACAAACACACATACTTTACAACCCAGAGACACAGACACTACAGCCCCTAGCCACATGCAGTACGCCACAAACAGACCCCTTCACATACACAATTGCTCTACACACATGCAACGTCCAAACATATACAACAACACAAGGAACATCCCCACACATGCACAACACTCTTTAACAGTCCGGTTCCTGTTTTGATCTCTGGTATCCCACTATTGAGGACACCAGAGACGAATCGCCAGCAAACGCAGCACAAACTCAAACCACCCTCTCCCCCCCCCAAAAAAAAACTCATGCCATTTATTTTAGCTCTGGAGGAGCGTCACATTAACATACTCATTTGGTGGGGGGCAAGGGGGTGTGCGTGTCAATGGTGGTGACATGACATGCCCCCTTTCTGGCCCCGCCCCTAATAGTGGGCTGCTCTGCCTTTAATTGCCCGGGCTGAATTTTTGTCCCAGTCCGGCCCTGATTACCTGTCTTTGATGTCCTCCCGGGAAGCAGTCACAGACACGTGGACGGGTCAATCAAAGGGGCCGGAACATACCGGTGGCTCTGCAGACGTCTCTACCGTGTACCTGGAGGTGATCAGTCTCCTTTCCTTCCCCCCGGATTCCTCCGTCCAACAGCGTCTTCCTTAGGACGGCTCACCGGCCAGACATAGCCCGGGGCCCCACGTTGGGCGCCAAAGTTGTTATGGTACTTTTTAGCAGTAAACCAAAATGTCTATCTGTTCCTGTCCAAATTAGAGAAAATTGAATTGCGTATATACGCTGAAGTAATTCAGTCTGACACACGGAGTTCAGGTTAAAATAACTTCGAGGAAATTTATTGGCAAGTGGAGCAAGAGCGGGCTTGCAGGCCCTTTTAAGAGGCATTTTGCGTCATCATTGATTATCAAGATATCAGTAAATAAACATCATTAATTGGATTAATTGTTAAGTGTCTGGGTTAGTGTCCACCTATCAATATAATTAATTGGCTCAAAAACTAAGTGGTTAGCTAAGTGTCCACCCACCGAGAGGTGGTATTGTTTTGGACACGGGTGGGGACAAGGGGCTCAAGCGCCATCTTCCCTAGCATGAGGTTTACTCGGTGGAAAGGGGGGCTTGAGCGTCATTTTACACAGTCAGTGATGTCAGGTCTTGTGGTCAGGTGCAAGGTCTCTTATGAATAGAACATTTCATTACTACAGTGTTCTCATGGCCTTCAAATTATACTATGTTGCGAGTTAGGGGAAATTCAGCAGTTTCTGAGTTAGTCATGTCTTTATAGAAAATACAGTCTTTGTCCATTGTGTTAGATGTGCTGGGAAATTCTGTCATGTAATGTAGTTTTAAAATGGAGAAGTCAGGTTATGAGGACAAAATGGAGGATTTGTCACAGTATGAGGTTAAAATGGAGTTAGTGCAATAATTCAATACAAGTTCAACAAAGATTTTTAATAATTCTACATCACTATTATCCCACCCTACTACCCCTTCAAAACCTACTACAGGGTACTTTAACACAATATGGGGAGCAAGGGGAAAAAACTGACACCAAACAAGCCTGCTTCGGGGCTCACAATCGGAGCGATGTGGAGTCAAGCACGAGGCGCCAGCGAAGCCAACATGGCGGCACTGCACGGCGGCTGCACTGACTTCTCCGACGACTTGTCTGAAGACATGGAGGAGGAGGTCCAGCTGGCTCCCGCCCCGACACGGAGGGCAAAACAAGGTGACACAGGAGAGGGCTCAGAGCCGGTAACCGCGGCAGCCCTAAAGGCTATGTTAGCTGACCTACGAAAACACATCCACGAGGATGTAATGGCGATACGTGCGGACCTGAGAGGCCTGACAGGCCGCATCACGAAACTGGAGGGAACCTCGCAATCCCAAACCCAGGACATTGCCGCACTGCAAAAAACTGTGCAAACTCTACAAATGCAGACCCTGCAACAAGAACGCCGCTTGGCTGCTCAAGAGGATTCCAGGCACAGAAATAACCTAAAGGTTAGGGGGGTCAGTGAGGAGATACCGGACGCTGAGCTGCCGAAAGTTATGGAGCGCATACTAGCAGCAATACTGCCGCACAGACGGGACAAACCAATCACCCCAGAGGAGATTTTTAGGGTCCCCAAACCGCTGAAGGCCCCGGCAACCAGCACCAGGGACGTAATAGCCACTTTCCACAACGGCAGGGACAAAACGGCTGTCCTCTCGGCACTTCGGGGCAAAACCCCTCTCCGCTATGAGAACATGGACCTGGCCTTCCTCACAGACCTATCCAACGGCACCCTCGCCTGGCGGAGGTCGCTGCGCCCTCTCACCTCCATACTGCGACAGCACAAGGTTATTTACCGCTGGCGGTCCTCCCGAACCCTGATAGTCATGGAGGGGACCAACACACATAGCGTCCAAGACATCCAAGACGCCCCAGCTATACTGCGAACTCTGGGCCTACCGCAAGACTCTCTCTCTCAAGAGGGGCCATACAACAATGCTTCCCCAACCCACTCCTGGGACCCGGCGAGGGTCACCCCATTCGTGCCTCACGGCTCCACGCCGAATTCCTATGCAGCGATCACCACCTAGGACTCTATCACCTGATTGGACTGAAGTGACGGCTGACCACCAGCTATTTTGGAGTGCTAGTTATATGTGACAACAACGGTCTGAGAAAGGTACTATAATTTTGGGCCATCCACTGACTACCCTACAGCCACAAACACCTCAACTGGCTGTGCCAGCGGCGCACAGATGGAACCCGGCGAAAGCCACCACCTTCGTCCCTCGACAAGCCGCACAGAACGCACAGGCGATCGGCGCAACCTGAGGCCACAGGCCACGTATCGGGACTTTACCCACCTGTTTCCATGGCACACCATGGCACGAAATTGTGTATAGTCTAATTGTTTTACCCAATACAAGTGTGTTAGGATTTACTACCTGTGAGTTTCTCCCAGTACGAACTTCTGGACCCATCTTATGGACCAGGAGGCGCCAGGTACTGTTAACCCTCCCCCCCCCCCCCCCGAGCTCAGGGATACAGAGCGTTACATATAGAAGGCACAGATAGACAGCCCCTTAAGGCACACTTAAACGCCCTACATACTCGACCTGCCAATCTAGACTTCACGGGGACAACATCTTTAATGGCTATTTCTGTAGTAACCACCGGCATATGAAGGTGTTACCTATGTGGATAAGCCAGTACTCACATATCTAGCTACTAGCCAACGACTTTAAAGTAGGCTCACTCATGATCCAGTTCAGAATAAGGCCTTACAGCTTTTTACCATAACAAGACATAATACCACGTCACCTCTACCAGCCATATTCTCTGTGCCCAATGTTATATATATGTTTTTTTTTTTTATTTATTTTTTTATAGATAAGCCAGTTCTCATTCTTTTAACATGGCATGCTAGGTGCCAAACTATTATACTTCTGGTTATTAGTCTGGTTGATATTCCCTCTCAAAAGCTAAGATTCAGCGACTGTTATGCGCAAACATTCAAGATAAGAACCGCTAAGATGTAAGCAGATATAGTACCTTTAGTGAGACAATCACAAAAAACGGTCTGCTTAATAGAAACAAGATTAAAGATACGATAGTCCTCATGCTTTGCGTTACCGATTACTACACTTACGTTTTTAATAGTTATTTAAGTTGTGTAATTAAATCATGCAGCCACCAGGTGGCATTCTCCAGTGTCCTTCCGCGGTAATCGCATGAGACGCACCCCTGACTTACTCAAATAGGCATATTACTGGGGGTAAATATTTTGGACTGCTACTGCATCCAGACTAAAACTAAGCTAACTCGAAATTCAGCAGACTAGGCAGACGTATAACCATCTTTCTATGCTTGCGCCCATTCTTATAATTCCTGCGACCAGGATCGCTCCTAGTCATAGTTCCGAGCACCCACCTGCCTAACCCGCAGACTAACATGCAATTAACTTGCTGACTAAACCTGTATGTAACTCACGCTTCAAGAGTAACCGTATGGTTTTTGCTAAGCTACCCTCTTAACTACTCCATTCTACATGTTATTTCAACCTGTTAATTTAATCACCTACAGCATGTCTACGGTGTTATATAGCTTACAGACTCTTTGTTTTAATAACATACCTAGATAGGCATTGTTTATGGTTATATTTGCTATGCCGTTATATACTTGTTCTTCACATAAAAAAAAAAATGAGGCTGACAAATTTTTAAGATAATATGTATTGCGATGTGACATTCCCGACTTTTACAACTTATTATTGTCTTCCCTTCTTTATTCTGTACCCGAAACCTAATATGCCTCAATAAAACAAAGATTGACAAAAAAAAAAAAAAAATCATTAGCATACTAATTTTAGCGAAACAAGCAGTTCATAAAAGCGTCTGTACGTGCATTTGTCTCCTATACAAAATACTAACCACACTCGCAACCTCAGGTTTTAAGCAACCTTCTAGTAAAATAATGCTCAGATAGATGCAGAGACTTCACTTCGTATTTGCAACAAGGTCCAACGTGGTAATTAGCATAATGTTTAGCATGTGTTGGAGGCTAACGTGACAATCTGTTTAAAACTGTCTACCATACTATAAAGTACTAACTTGTTACCTATATAGACAATACTAAATTAGCACTGTTAAGCGATGACTAGCTTACTTTACTCTAGCAATTTCACTATTTAGCCAAGCTTGTTAAAATGATATATTATTAATATGGTTTAAACGCAACTACCACAAGGCATGACTTTTTCCCGCTGACCAAACGTTTATAACCTGTTTAAACAAAAAATGTGCAACGGAATTCTATCATGACAATATGAACCGCCTGATGTTGCTATCGTGGCACCGCAGGCTTGTCTGTTAACCCAAAAAAATAAAGAATAATAAAAAAAAAAACGTATACCGCAGACAAAAATATATATACTATAAACCATACAATTCAAAAGTATGGTTTGTTTAGAAACAAGGGCTCTTGTAATTTACTATCATTTTAAGCCAAGTGCTCTCATATTATGCACCCGTGACTTAATTTGAAACCATTAATTAATTGTATGTGTCCCACTCAATGTAATAATACGCAGTATGAATGGCTAGCGGAATATATTTAAATAGTCTGATCTTGGTTACAGTATGTTATTATTATTATTATTATTGCAATTTATATAGCGCCAACAGATTCCGTAGCGCTTTACAATATTATGAGAAGGGATTTAACTATAGATAGGACAATTACAAATAAACTTACAGGAACAATAGGTTGAAGAGGACCCTGCTCAATCGAGCTTACATTCTATAGGAGGTGGGGTGTAAAACACATTAGGACAGGAATTTGCGATCAAATAAGGTGGGCTGCCCTTTAGGAGAGGGCAAGAGACAGGTATGTGAGGTAAGGGTTAGTCTTGGAGGCCATATGCTTTCCTAAAGAGATGAGTTTTAAGGCACTTCTTAAAAAATGCAAGACTAGGGAAGAGTCTGATGGCGGTAGGCAGGCTATTCCATAGGAAGGGAGCCGCCCGCGAGAAGTCCTGCAAGCGCGAGTTGGCCGTACGAGTGCGGACAACGGACAGGAGGTGGTCACGGGCAGAACGGAGAGACCGAGAAGGGACATACCTATGGATCTGTGAGGAGATATAAGAGGGGCTAGAGTTGTTCAGTGCTTTATAGGTGTGAGTTAGTACCTTGAATTGACTCCTATAGCATACAGGAAGCCAATGTAAGGACTGGCAGAGGGGTGAGGTGTGAGAGAAACGACTAGAGAGGAAAATCAGTCTAGCAGCAGCGTTCATTACGGACTGTAGGGGTGCAGTACGGCTTTTGGGAAGACCAATCAGGAGAGGGTTACAGTAATCCATGCGGGAGATTACCAGAGCATGGACAAGCTCCTTGGTAGTATCTGGTGCAAGAAAGGGGCGGATGCGGGCTATGTTTTTAAGGTGGAATCTACAGGATTTGGCAACATGCTGGATGTGAGGCTCAAAGGTGAGACCAGAGTCAAGTATGACGCCAAGACAGCGCGCTTGCAAGGATGGACTGATGTTGGTACCACAAACTTGAAGGGAGAGCGAAAGAGGAGGATCAGTATTAGGAGGAGGAAAGACAAGGAGCTCAGTTTTTGAGAGATTGGGTTTCAGAAAGCGGGAGGACATCCAGTCAGAGATGGAAGAAAGGCAAGCAGTGACACGTTGCAGGATGGCAGGGGAGAGGTCCGGGGAGGAGAGATATAGCTGGGTGTCATCAGCATACAGGTGGTAGTGGAATCCAAAAGAGGTAATAAGTTTGCCAAGAGAGGCAGTATAAAGAGAAAATAGAAGTGGACCAAGGACGGAGCCTTGGGGAACTCCAACCGAGACAGGGCGAGGGGAGGAGGTATCATTAGAAAAGGAGACACTGAATGAGCGTTGGGAGAGATAAGAGGAAAACCACGAGAGGACAGAGTCACAGAGACCAAGTGATTGAAGAGTTTGAAGAAGGAGAGCATGATCAACGGTGTCAAAGGCAGCTGAGAGGTCAAGAAGAATTAGTATGGAGTAGTGGCCTTTGGATTTAGCTGCGATTAGGTCGTTAGTGACTTTGATAAGGGCAGTCTCTGTAGAGTGGAGAGGGCGGAAGCCAGATTGAAGGGGGTCAAGGAGAGAGTTGGAATTTAGGAAATGAGACACACGGGTAAAGACAAGCCTTTCCAGAAGCTTTGAGGAAAAAGGGAGCAGGGATATGGGACGGTAATTAGAGAGGGTGGATGAGTCGAGGGATGGTTTTTTTAGTATAGGTACTACAGTGGCATGTTTAAGGTCAGCAGGGACGATGCCAGAAGAGAGTGAGCAGTTGAAGATGTGTGTTAGAGAAGGCACGAGACAAGTGGAGAGAGATCTGATAAGGTGAGATGGGACAGGATCGAGCGGGCAAGTGGTGGGGCGAGAGGAGCAAAGAAGAGCAGCCACCTCTTGGTCAGTAGCTGGGGAGAATGTCTGAAGGGTAGGAAATGCATGATCTATGTGTGATTGAGAAACAGAAAGGCAAGGAGGGGAGAATTCTTTCCTTAGCTGTTCAATCTTGTCAGTGAAGTAACATGCAAAGTTATCAGAAGTAAGGTTAGTTTTGGGGGTGGCCACAGCAGGGCGAAGAAGAGAATTAAAGGTGTCAAAGAGACGCCTGGGGTTGCGGGAACATGAACTAATGAGTATGCTGGAAGAGTAATTAAATAGATAATGAGAAACCCACAAGAAATATCTCCCACTCAACCACCAACAAGGCTTCCTGGAATATGTTCTATAGAATTCGATCTCAGTCTCTTTTGCTGATCCCATAAGGTTTATGTTTCTCTTAGCTCGTTTATCCATTCCCGGAAAAGGGATGTTCGATGATGGTGTCAGCACTCAACATTAAAACCTGTCACTCTATTCATCCCATCTTTCATTTTAATTTTTTCCATATCCATCCCATTTTACAAATGCATGAAGACTCTGTTAAGCTAAGAGAACCTGTTGTCTTATTACCTGCAAAACTGTGAAAATGTAATTTTATCACATGACAGGAGGCTTCGGAATGGGCACAAAGGTGTTTCTGTTTCCTAGGGAACACCAACGTAGCCCTCTCTTCGGAGAGGCGCCGAGCAGCACTTTACCGTATCGACGAAAAACTGGTTGAACTGGGGGACAAGGAATTAGGACCCTTAGCACAGGGTAAATTATTTGGAGAGGCCTTCCTTAAGGAATTAAATAAAAGTGTCAATATATTCACGTCCCTTAACAAGGCACAAACTTCAATGCGGAGAGTCTTCCGCGGTTCTCACACCTGTGGTGTTTTTGGAAGGGCTGCACGGCAGAGGGGCCGTGCCGCCAGCCGGTTTTGGCCATCCGGCCCCCGTACAACAAGGACGCAACAAATGTTCTACCCAGACTCATCTAGCCGACATAGATTACACCAATTCAGGGGATCTGATCGTGGCCGAGGCAGCCGAGGACGCTCACGGGCAAGATTCTCCAACGGTAAGTCGGAATCTTACTCTGCCTCTAACCTCCGGTCATATCGCAGGTCGTGTTTCTCTTTTTTTCCAGAACTGGAAAGAACTATCTTCAGACGCGTGGATAATCCAAACGGTACAGGGCTATCGAATAGAGTTCGACTCGACCCCGCTCCAGCTGGCCCCTCCATGTCCGATCCAGACTACACGGGCAGACGCCCACCTCATAGACGCGGAACTCCGAGAACTTCGCTCCAAGGGTGCCATCCAACCAGCTCCGGATGCCACCGGTTTCTACAGCAATATCTTCCTGGTCAGGAAGAAAACTGGCGAATTTCGCCCCGTTATCAATCTCAGGGAGCTCAATTCTCACGTGGTATACCGACATTTCAAAATGGAAGGTATACATCTTCTCCGGGACTTACTTTGACGTGACGACTGGTTCACTCATCTGGACCTCAAAGACCTTACCATTCCGGTACACAGAAGCAGCCGTCCCTACCTCCGTTTCTTCTGGCACGGGACCCCCTGGCAGTTCACCTGTCTCCCGTTTGGCCTCAGTTCAGCCCCGTGGTGCTTTACCAAGATTATGAAGCCGGTAGTGGCAAAGCTCAGATCCCAAGGCATAAGATGCATCATCTACCTCGACGACATCCTGATCTTCGACGAGGATGCAGAGACTCTGTGAAGACACACGGAAGACACACTACACCTTTTGGAGTCTCTGGGTTTCGTCATCAACCGTCCCAAGTCCACATTGACCCCGGCTCAATCAGTTCAATTCCTCGGATTTGTAATAGACTCCACATGCACTCTCCACCTCCCGGCTACCAAAATTACGGCAATCCGCAGGGAGATCCGGAAAGTCCATCGTCGGACTACCATACCCCTACGATTACTGGCACGGATCGTAGGCCTTCTCTCCGCATCCATCCAGGCCATTTTCCCCGGACCCCTGCACTACAGGGCCATGCAACGCCTCAAGGCAAGTTTCCTTCGCAGACAACCGACATACGACCAAACGGTTCCAATGTCGGCCGAAGTTCGGGAAGAGCTACACTGGTGGCTGAATTGCATGCAGGCTTGGAATGGCAGGGCCATATTCGGGAACCAGCCAGAATTCGTGCTGGAATCGGATGCCAGTCGTTCAGGCTGGGGAGCAACAGACGGAACCACGTCCACAGGAGGAGTCTGGACTTCCGAAGAGCTCTCAATGCACATAAATTGCCTGGAACTCTTGGCCAGGTCCTTCGCCATTCGCAGCCTGGCGAAGTATCGATCCAACTGCTGCATCCTACTCCGCATGGACAACGTCTCAGCGATCAGATTCATCAACCGCCTTGGAGGCATTTCTCAAACACTGGCGGATCTCACGAAAGAGATCTTCGACTACTGCCTACCACGCAACATCACCTTGCTGGCAGAGCACTTACCAGGAGACTCCAATACGACGGCGGATTGGTACTCACACCACTGGTGGGACGCCATCGATTGGCAGCTAGACCCTCATATTACTGGATGCACAGAGGGGTCCTCTCTCCATAGACCTATTCGCGTCCCGCAACAATCGACAGACAGAGGCTTTCTTCAGCTGGCTCCCAGACCCGGAGAGCCTCGCAACGGACGCTTTCCTCCAACAATGGCCTCGGGACGGTGCTTACGCATTCCCTCCTTTCGCAATGATAACGAGGGTCCTTCACCGGATCCGTCTACAGGGAGTGAGAATAATTCTCATCACACCGCTCTGGCAGAGCCAGCCATGGTATCCAGACCTTCTGGAACTTTCAATCAAAGATCCCCTCCTCCTACCGGATGCCCCAACCATCCTCAGGAACCCATTGGGCCTACCTCACCCACTAGTCCTGCAGGAACGCTTGGCCCTTGTGGCCTGGACTCTTTCCGGGCTCCTGGAGAACCGAGGACTTATCGCAGGAAACTAAGGACCTGCTATGGGATTCATGGGCACCAGGAACAAGGAGGTGCTTCTTATCAGCATGGCACTCCTGGACAAGTTGGTGTGTGGGATGGGACCTCAATCCCTTTACTGCACCTACTCAATCCATCATGAATTTCCTGACCTCACTTTTCACTGTCGGAAAATCATACCGTTCCATCAACGTGATACGGTCAGCCATCTCAGCGGCTCATACTCCGACCCAGGGGACTCCTGTTGGTAAGGACCCGCTCATCTGCAGACTTTTCCGCGGCATGCGCCTGCGGCGCCCCCCGGAACCCAAATACTCTAGACTTTGGGACGTTGGTGTGGTCCTTCAATTCTTACGAAATTGGCTCCCAACGAGGAACTGTCACTCCGCCAGCTTACCGCAAAATTCACCTTCCTGCTCTGTCTGGTTTCCTTTTGACGGGTATCGGACGTACGCGCCTTTGACGCCAACGCGTTTACCTTCTGTCCGGCGGGTGTTACCTTTCGGGTCTCACGTCGCACTAAGTCCAACTCTCACTCTGTTTTCTACCCTTTCTTCCCTTCTGACCCTCAACTCTGCGTGGTCTCAACCCTCCGTCAATACGTGGAAGCCACTGCGACGTTGCGACAGCCTTCCACTCATCAGCTTCTCATCTCTTATGTCCGCCCTTATGGTCCGGTTTCGGTTACTACACTGACCAGATGGGTTAGATGGATACTATCCCTTGCCGGTATTGACCAAGCTTTTGGAGCACACTCCGTACGTGGGGCAGCGGCCTCTTCCGCTTATGCGGCAGGCGCGTCCCTTTCGGACATTTTACGAGCAGCGGACTGGACCAGAGAATCTACCTTTAGGACATTCTACTTTCGTCCTCTTGATAATCCGGCGTTTTCTTTTCTTTCACAGCGTATAAATTGCAAAATACGAAGCCTCCTGTCATGTGATAAAATTGAAGATTATGCTAGCTTTAGTGTACAGATAATCTTAATTTTAATAATGACAGGAGGCGAGTATTTTCCCTCCCTGTTCTCTTTCGTTCTTCCCTCCCTTTCATTTTCACATCTACCTATAAAACTCTGCTCTCTCATATGGTGGTATAATAACCTAACTTGGTAGCTCTTGTTTAAATGCCTTATTTACCTTCATTTGTAGATCTATATATACTGCTTTGGGTGGGATTCTTATTTAACACCATTAAGGGAGGACGTTTAGTTTATTATTATCATTTTACTAGACAATATTAAGTTGAATTAAGGGACAGACACTCATTGTTTTAAACAATCATTTCTGGACTCTAACACACCTTACACTCTCGTTTCAGCTTAACCAGAAGCCACACGGAATCATTAAAGTCTCCATACAAGATGTCGTCATCATCGCATCAGGGGACTTATCATCAGGTCTTGGGAGACCATCGTTTGAAAATGAGATGCCTTCGTCTGCATTCTACCTGTTCCGGTTCAATTTATTCTGATTAAGTTTCCAATTTCTTGTTCTATGGACTTTTCAGTTGTTCTGTTATTTTCTACATTTATGACCTTGTGATGTCGCAATTTTAAAGAGGAAATGATGTCATAGGTCATACCTCTTATACCCTATTCTACGTTGTGATTGGTTAAAAGTTTTGTTACTCTTTTCTTTGCTGCTATGGCGATAGTAAAGAAAGATTATGCAAAATACTCGCCTCCTGTCATTATTAAAATTAAGATTATCTGTACACTAAAGCTAGCATAATCTTCAATTGACCAATTAAATCTAAACCCCTATTAAAACCTTCATTGAGTTAACAAGGAGGAACCTGGCACTAAAATAACGTTTTCTCACACCAAATGGACATCACTCATGCATACCTCCCAAGTGTCCCTATTTAGAAGGAACAGTCCCTATATTGTGTCCTAATTCCCCTGTTTCACTTTTTGTAAGTAAAAGTCCCTCTTTTCCAGTTGCTCCGTATTGTTGATGTGTCTGTGCAAATAAGATACATTGATCTTAGTAATTAGTAAGTCACCTAAACTTCTCACACATGATAATTTCCAGCATCAGATTTATCCTCATTGGAAAGCATTGATTCAATGCTTTTTTATGGGGAGGACTAACGTGCGCGCGACATTTGCCAAGCATTGCGCATTAGATCCTGCTTGTCTCGGGACGGAGGAGGGGTTGGAGCCAGGACACAGCGCCGAGGGACATTGGTGCTGGGAAAATGTAAGGAAATAAAGGGTTCGGTAGTGTCAGGAATACAGCTTTGTATTCCTGGCACTACAGTATCCCTTTAACTCATTAATGGAAGATAATTTAGCAGTAAGGCTGCAGGGGCATGATCTATATACAAAAACTGCTTCATTAAGCTTACGTTGTTTTGGTTTTTCTTTTGTCCCTTTAACCAGTAAGGAAACCCTAGCTAAAAGGTTCCTTCAAACATGGAAATCTTACACCCCTACCCTGGGCAGATCCTTCCTCCTAAGATTAGGGCACACAGCATGGTTTTCAGTAGAGGTGATAGTGGGTTGTAAGCATTTGCAAGGTTTTTCTTTTTTAGGTGGTGGGTGGGCTGGCAAATTTCACAGTTTACAATTTCAATTCATTTTTTAGGTTTTGCTATTTTTGTTATATTCACACGAGACCAGACTGGTTTTGGTTTGCGTCTAATGCCCCCATTTCTTGATCCGAGTGGCCAATACAGCTTCCAGGAATAAGAAAGACTTATCATATGATCATCACTCCTCCAAATTCTTCTATCCATAATGGCAAATGCTTTCTCTTCCTTGAGATGGGAAAGCACAAGGGATGGTATGAGGAAGTTGATTGGATTGGGAGATGGCTCATTGATTAAAGGTTATAATTGCCTTTAATTTTAAGAATTTTATATTTAATAAATGTTTAGAGTGTTGATTTCTATATTACATTGCACACTACGATCTTTATTAATCTCTCCTACTGCTTACTATTCTGTGTATGTTATCAGTGTATTTGACAATATCTGACATTCCTAATAAGACATTTTTTTCCTTTAAATTTCTTATTATGACAGGTTAGACAGCATTACAACCAGAGCTAGAGCTGTGATGTCATAATGCAGTTTATTGTGACATCACTAGTTACGGGAATGAAAGTTCCGTACACAGACCTTACCTCATCACACTGGTTGGCTTTGGTTATAGGTTAGGAGTTATACCTCAGTGTAAACTATTACTCTTTGGCTACTGAGACATTGTCAGTACCATTTTACCAACGTTCTGTGATACTACACATAGCATAGCGCTACAGTTACTGACTGTATATTTCGTACATTTTGGATCACCTGCCTTTTGAGAATCTCCACGTGACAGATAACTCTCAGCAAGCGTATAGACTGATACTATATAGACAGCTGATACTGTGCATGTTAGGATGGAGCGTGGGAGAAGGCATTGGGCGTCAAGGGAACCAAGGGGCACAGAATCCTCAAATTCAGGTAAGTGAAACCACAGCATAAAATCCCATATCCAGCTGATCATAGCCTAATTTTTTTTATCTCATTAATCAGTGTGTTCTTAATTATTGGACTACTGCTAACTATTTACATTAATCAGATGAATTTACTATTTGAATATTTTTCTGCAGGATACGGGGATGATGATGTCATTGACTTAACCGGTAACGACGAGACAGAAAGCTTGCAGGATTCGATAATTGATTTAACTGGCGAAGATGACATGGAAAGTGTTCAGAGTGAGAGACTTGGATTGACGGGACAGAATTTTGGGGGAAGCCATCAACCTGTGGTGATTGACCTAACAGGTGAGGAGAATGAGAATATACCTGACGATGGCAGGTTGGAGAGAGGTATAAACAGAATCCACCATCGCAGGAGAGAACGCGACCAGGGCGGGAGGTCACGGAGCCGCTCCCCTCTCCGTTCCCCCATTAGTCCATCAAGGGAGGAGATGGCTGGGCCACGTCAAATAGGGAGGTCACGGAGCCGCTCCCCTCTCCGTTCCCCCATTAGTCCATCCATGGAGGAGATGGCTGGGCCACGTCAACCGATTTCCGGGTATTTCACGCCTAGCTTAAGACAATTAAGACATGCAAGGGCTGTAGAAATATGCAGAATGAGGGAACGGGACCCTCCAGGTACCTGCTCTATCTGCCTGGAGGAGTATGGAATTGGGCAGCACTTACTAACATTACCATGCAGGCACCATTTTCATACTGATTGTATTCTAACTTGGCTGCAGCAGAACGTCAGCTGCCCAATTTGCAGGGATCGGGTTTTTTTGGCCAATGCAGGCCAGGTTTGCTTGATGAGAGTATCACATGTTATTGACTTCAACCCAGATGGCAGTGCACATGCGTCATTACTTGCCAGATACTACAATTGAAGTGGGATTGTCCTCCTCGCAAACAGTTCACTGTGTTGGAACCCGCCTTTCCAAGATCACCTTCGGGTTGTGTTGTATTGTATATATTTATTAGAACCATTTAAGCTAAAAATAATAAACGTTATGTCTTATGTTGAACGCTGGCATTGTGACCTTGCCTTTTTATCTGGAGTCTGTTTACTGGCTGCTTTGTGTTCACCTTTTCTAAACTTATCTCTATTTGCCAATATTACACCTGGTTTTAAATAAAGATAAAAAACATTGACAATATTAATACAGCTGTAATCAAAATTATTCAACCCCCTGAAAATCAGGTTTATTGTGAAAAATGTACAGACTTTCAGCTGTTTGCAATTAAGAAATTAAACAAAAGCAATTGAAATAGCATAACGAAGTCTTCAAGTGAAAATGCATTATAAGTTGCTTTTTGGGTTGAATTTGGGGAATTCTACTTGAAAGCACTTGTTGTGTTGAGCAATTTCAATTGCTTTTGCTTGATTTGTTAATTGTTAACTGTTAATTAACCGTCGAAAGTCTGTAGATTTTAACAATAAACTCGATTTTCAATGGGGGTTGAATAATTTTGATTACAGTTGTGTATGTGTGTAACGTGTTTATTATGAGAACTACAGGACAGTACTAACAAACCACTAGAAAGCTTTACAACTTTTATGACTTGGCTTAGTTACGCACAGAATTAAGGGTTTATGCCATGAGATCAGACATCATACATTAGAATGAGATGCTGATTGGTGGAGCCCCCTCCTGGAGAGAAAGGGGTATATCGGCTAGTCACACTCGCTGTTTTAAATGCAGTAGCTTTAGTGACCTTAAATAGTTTTGTGGGATTTTTTAAAGTAATTTTGTTTTTGTGTATTCCCAGTTGTCTTACCATTATAGGAATTGAGTGTTTAGAGGCAGAAGCCATATTGATATTTATGCTGGGAACTCAGGGTGTATAGATCTATCTATCTATCTATCTATCTATCTATCTATCTATCTATCTCTATCTCTCTATGCTGCCAGAAGTTGAAGAAAAAAGCTTAGGTTACCAAAACCTGAAAAATTATGACCATATCAGAGTAATTCACCCCTTGCTATAGATGTGCTATGTAGTTCTGAAAAAGGTGAGCGTTAAAGACGTTAGGGCGGCATAGCACATCCTAAAGATCTTCTCCTCCCTCTCCCCCATAGTGCAATGCAGCCAATCGCCACAATCTGTGTCATGTGATCATGGTGATGGCCTGCCACCGCAATCACTGAGGCAATGTCTCCGTAATGACTACAATTTCTTCAAATTATGCAAATCCACTACTGGTTACATCTCGCCATTTGTCATTTATCAAGGAAAAGATAGCCACCCTGACCCACCAGGATACCCTATTTCTGTGGGCAGAAATGGCAAGATTGTGTTGGATCTTCTTCGTGCCTTGATAAATAAAGGTCATCATCTATGGGTTGATAACAAATACAGCAGTATTCATTCAAAATTATATGTTTTGAAACTATAGCATTTGGCACAAGACAAGGTGCTGGCCCTTTGGTACACTGATCAAAACATGTGAACATGCTGTCTGTCTACAATGCACGACGAAAGTACAGTTCCGGTGTCTGTCAAAGGAAAAAATGAAGAGATAGAAAAAACAAAGAACATTGGAGAGTACATCACACATACAACGAAAGTAGAGTTGGTCGATCAGTATATAAAACGATATCTAGTTATCCGAAAGACTAAATCCTGGTAGAAAATTGCCATCTACTTCGCCTTGATTGCAATTTACAATTCCTATGTGCTGTACAAAAGAACAACAAAAGCCTTACCCTTTCCTTGATTTTAAAATAAAACTTTTATCCGATATTTTATTTACCCACTCCCCTAATTCTTCTACTTTTGAAGCAGAGGATGTCCAGAGACTTTGTGGCAAACACTTTCCTTCCAGGATCCCCCCACAGCATGCAAAAAATCCCCCCAGAGAAAGTGACACGTTTGCTAAAAAAAAAAAATAGTTAACAGCAATGATTCTAGCTATTACTGCCCTCTATGCACATCTCTACCTGGCCTTTGTATAACTGTTTCAGAGTCTACTATACAGGGCTTAACTATTGAGTTTAATGACTCAGTATGTGACACAGCATGCACATGGTTGTGGTTATGGTATTTGGAGTGTTCCTTAAAGGAGTTCATTAACTTCTCCAATTGTATAAGTTATTAAGTAATTATAAAATTCATTTATTATCTTTTTTTTTTCTAAAGAACAGCACACTTAACCTTATTATTATTAACTTATTATTTTATTTTCATTCTTCCAATGCTTTTTTTTCCAAATACTGTTAAAATTTAAACAACAAATGTGTTTTGTTGCGGTAGAAACTTATGGTATGTAAGAAAAGTCATATGTCACGAATGTCACGCAGTCTGGTGGCTAGATTCGTTTTGGAGAACCGTATTGTACAGCATTATGAAACCTGTCTGAAACCACTTACACTGTGTTATGTGGAGAAGGATGTTTTGATTGAAATAAAAGTTGATCTGTTAAATGGTGTGTGGAGTTATGCTAAGACACTGTTTTCAACATATACTGAATGGCCAATAATAAGATTCACCAACTCTTAAAATATGAACTTTGTAGAACCTCACAAGAGTCAGCACCATACTATAGAATGGTACCTTTTACTTTATTTCTTCAGAAAGCCCATTGCACTGATAAACAGAAGCTTCTTTATATTTAATAACCACAAACACAGATAAAAGTTTCATTGATAGGAAAAAGAAAATTGAATGAAGATTTAATTATTTAAAATTTTAAAGTGTGGGGCTGGGCCTGACAGCCAAGATGGCTGGACATGTCACATGGTAGCTCCGACCTGTTCACGCATAAACTAAGTTTTTATGCTCATAACCAAGCTGAAAGTAACCACTCACTAGCTATACTCTGACCTCTGCCAACAGGGAACATGGAGATACCAGACTTGTGCCGTTACACTGAGAAATCCAGACGCCCGACCATGCGACCTAACTGGCGACCTGGTGTCTGGGGGAGACGATCGATCCCCTAATACTGGAATAGGCTTTCACAAAGATCAAATGATTGCCCCTCAGCCCCCCTCTTTGGATTGGTGGGGGATATCCCGATCCCCACTGGGGAAACTTACCTATCTGCAACAGCAGAATCTCCTGCCAAAACAAGCACCACATGGGGTGGCCAAGATGGCATGCTCAAATGCTCACTGACATCCTCGACATTTGAATAGATATGGTTCTAGCCTTTTCAAGAAATAGATTATATTTCATAAAGCCTGCAAACACTTGAGATCAGAACTAGTTCATTTTGGAGGTTTCTGTGAGAGTGATGTTCAGACGGTGGTGTCAATTGGGTCTTAGGTATGCCAATGTCAAAAGTCAGCAGATGGTGGTCAGATAGAGGAAAGGAATATTGGAGTGATTAGAGGCAGTACAGAGGTTGGTGAAGGCAAGATCAAGAGTGTTTCCCACTGTATGGGTTGCTAAATTGCACCATTGCGTAAGGCCAAAGGAGGAGGTTACAGAGAGCAGACGAGAGGCATCAGTGCAATTAGGGTTGTTGATTGGGATATTGAAATCCCCAAGTATAAGGGAAGATGAGAGGAAGTAGGGAAGCCTGGAAGAAAAGTGCTCAATGAATAGTCTAGGATAACCGGGGGGGCGGTAGATGATAGCAATTCTTAAAGGAGTGGGTTTAAATAGACGGACAGTGTGAACTTCAAAAGAAGAAAAGAATAGGGCAGGGGGAGTTATGATTGGTTGAAAGGTACATTGAGGGGAGAGAAGGATGCCTACGCCACCTCCTTTACAGTTGAGTCTGGGAGTGTGAGAGAATTGTAGCCCACCAAAACATAAAGAGGCAGGAGTAGCGCCATCAGAGGGGGACAGCCAGGTCTCTGTAAGTGCAAGCAGTGTGAGTAAGTTTGAGATGAAAAAGTCGTGTATGGTTGTTAAATTTAAATTACTGCAGATGGAGCGGGCATTCCAGAGTGCACAATGAATTTTGGTAAGTGAGGGTAAAGGGCAGGGTTTTGTGATGAGGTTTGTGGGGTTTCTGGTTGTCTTAGTGTGTGTAGAGAAGGTGAAGGGCCCTGGATTGGGAGAGACATCACCAGCTGCTAGAAGTAGGAGGAGAGAAAGTGACAGGAGGTGTGAAAGGGTTTTGTATGCATGGGGTCTAGAATGAGATCGATTGTGGGTCGGAGTGAGAGAGTAGAGAAATTAGTGTAAGGCATGAGATGAGAGAAGGAGGGAGTGTATGGATGGGGGATGAGTGAAGTGGGTGTAAGGAGAGATTTTTGTACTGAGGGAGACTGAGGAAATAATATGAATGGGGGATGAGTGAAGTGGGTGTAAGGAGAGATTTTTGTACTGAGGGAGACTGAGGAAATAAAGAGGAGGAGAAAACAGATCCCTTTTGCATTTTTTTACCCTCTTTATTATATTTTATCCCCCCTTTACTATGTCTTACACCCACTTGTGTATCTCTTACAACCCCTCTTGTGTTTCTCTGCCCCTTTGTGTGTCTATTTCTCCCCCCAGGGGCTGAGAGGGGTGGACAGGGTCTGTGGTGGGGGGAAAATCAGGTTACATGGGCTGAGAGAGGATACAGGGGCTGCGGTGAGGGACGCGGGCCCTGAGAATGGGTGACACAGGGGCTGAAAGAGGGACACAGGAGCTGTAGCGGGGGGAGACAGGAGCTGGATGGGGAGGGGCAGGAGCTGGAGTGGAGGGGGCAGGAGCTGGAGAGGGGGACACAGGAGCTGTAGCGGGGGGGAGACAGGAGCTGGATGGGGTGGGCAGGAGCTGGAGTGGAGGGGGGCAGGAGCTGGAGAGGGGGACACAGGAGCTGTAGGAGGGGGACACATGAGCTGTAGAGTGGGGGGCTGGAGGTGAGATAGGAGCTGGAGAAGGGGGGACAGGAGCTAGAGAAGGAGGTACAGGAGCTGGCATTTGGGGGGCTGTGGTGAGGAGGGGGCACAGGGACTGAGAGAGGGGGCACTGGGGCTCTAGAGGGGGAGAGTAGCTGTGGCTATGGGGGACACAGGGGCTGTGGTGGGGGCACAGGGAGGGGGTTGGAGAGGAGCTGCCCCAAAACATTTGATTAAAAAAAACCAAAACAAAAACGTACCCCCCCCCCCCTACCTGAGGCTTACCTTTGGCCAGGGAGGGGTGAGAGAGGAGCTGGAGCCTGCAGCCATCACAGAGCAGCCAGGGAAGTCGGCCTCTACTGATGATGTCAGGAGGAGGGGGCGCGACTTTCACTGCTCTTCTCCCATCCGCTGGGCAGTCTGGGAAAAGAGCAGAGGAAATCACGCCCCCTCCTCCTCCTGACATCATCAGGAGAGGCCGACTTCACTGACTGCTGTGTGCTGGCTGCAGGGAGAGCGGGGTAATTTGAAAAATCTGAATCCCCAGCCAGAGGCAGGGCTAGAGCCAGAGGCAGGGCCAGAGCCAGAGGCAGGGGATTTGGAGTTTTGCACTACTGACAGCTCAGCTCGCGGTCTTTGCCCGCCCCCTCTCCTCTCTGACAGAGGAGTATTTTAATACGTCTGACGTGTACAGGGCCTTTTTAGGGCCCTACATGATAGGAAGTCCCTCTGGTGGCAGTCTGAGTGACGGCCACTGGAGGTATTCCTATCAATCAATGTAAACACTGTATTTTCTCTGAAAATACAGTGTTTACATTAGATTGCCTGCAGGAAGCTATAGATCTCACCTGAACAAATACATTAAGCTGTAGTTGTTCAGGTGACTATAGTGTCCCTTTAATATTTGTTTTATTTAGGAAGCTCTGCGACAGAAAGCTTTCCTAATAGAAAATAAAGGACAAAGGAGTTTAGGTCCTAAATAGATAATATTTTTATACCGTCTCTGCTTATAGTGCATTTTGCAAAGGATGTGAACGTACAGAGCTTTTACACTTCATATTAATAACCTTGATGCTTTTCCTCTCCCGACCCTCTGCCGGGGCTGAGCCTCCGATAGACTGCTCCGGGATCTAGCTGCTCAGTACACCGCCGCCATGATCATCTACAGGGATATCATGTCCGGAGACGAGATGTTCTCAGACATCTACAAAATCAAAGAAAGCAGTTGTAGACTTTGCTATGAAGTTGAAGGCAAGATGGTCTCTAGAATAGAAGGTCCAATTGATGATGCTCTGGTTGGTGAAAATGCATCTGCTGAGTGCCCAGACGAAGGGTCAGATTTAACAACAGTCACAGGAATTGATATAGTATTAAATCACAAGCTTCAGGAAACTGGCTTCACAAAGGAATCTTACAAATCTTATATTAAGGGTTACATGAAACTAATCAAAGGAAAGCTTGAGGAAACAAATCCAACCCATGTTAAACCTTTCATGACTGGTGCTGCAGAGAAAATCAAAGACATCCTTGGCAACTTTAAAAACTACCAGTTCTTTACAGGAGAAGGCATGAACAGAGGGCAAGGTGGCTCTGCTGGATTTCCGTGAAGATAGTATTACTCCTTTCATGATCTTCTTCAAGGATGGCCTGAAGCTAGAGAAATATTAACAATCACATTGTAACGAGTATATACCCCTACACGCAGGATCCAGCCTAACAGAAGACAGTACAGAGGAGAGATACGTCTACCGGACCTTAGAGTGGCCGGACTCGACGTAATAGGATAAGACAGAGTCAGGAACGATCCGAGGTCAAGGGCACAAAGAGACAGCGTAAACGAAAACTAGCCGGGGACTGGTACACAGGAATCAGCAAGCCGGCAAACAGTACAGAATAGGATAAAGCGAAAACGAAGTCAGAATACAAAGCCAAGGTCAAATACGGAGAAACACAACTGAACACAACAAGCACTAAAGGGAACTGTAGCAGAAACCACGATAGGGCAAGGAACTAAGGGAAAAGGGTAAGTATAAGTAGCCTTCAAACTAATATGATTGGCTCCTGTCACTTCCACTCCCCCAACAGGTAAGTGTATGGGGTGATTGGCATGACAGGAGCCAATGGGAGCCTTTTTGCAATTTAGGCTCCCACTGTCTCTTTAAGAGCGCGCCCGAGATTCGCGGCGCGCTCTTAGCTGCAGGCGGGACACGTGACCGCTTCTCGCGGTCACTGCCCGCCTTCCTGTCTGAACAGTCGGACGAGCCGCGCGCGGCTCATGCAGCCGCAGGACCGCGCGCGGCTTGAAGAGAGGACCGCGTCCGGCCCCCGGATAAGGTAAGTACCGCTACAGTACCCCCCCCTGAGGACACGCCCTCCGGGCGGGCAGGACCAGGCCTGGCAGGAAAACGCGAATGGAAAGAACGTACAAGGCGGGGAGCATGAACAGCATCCGCAGAGATCCAACTGCGCTCCTCAGGCCCATAACCCTTCCAATGTACCAAGTACTGAAGCCGACCCCTAAGAAAACGAGAGTCAATAACAGCAGATACTTCGAACTCCTCATGACCCTCCACAGAGACAGGAGGGGGAGGGGGAGTATGCCGGGTATAGCGGTTGCGTACGTAAGGCTTCAACAAAGAGGTGTGAAATACATTGGGTATACGCAAATTCTTAGGCAGACCCAAGGCATAAGAAACGGGATTAACCTTATGTATAATGCGATAAGGACCAATGAAGCGGGGAGCTAATTTCATAGAAGGCACCCGGAGGCGAATATTCCGTGTGGAAAGCAAAACCCTGTCCCCCACAACATAGGAAGGAGCCGCTCTGCGATGCTTGTCAGCCTGAGCCTTCTGGCGGGCAGCAGAGTCCACCAAAGAACGCTGAACCTGCTCCCAAGTATTACGCAAACCAGCCAAATGCTCATCCAGAACTGGCATGCCCTGTGAGGAGAATGCAGCCGGAAGAACAACGGGATGCTGGCCATAGACAACGTAAAAAGGGCTTTTGCCGGAAGAATCATGAGTGGCATTATTCCGAGCAAATTCAGCCCAAGGAAGCAGGTCAGACCAATTGTCCTGATGGTGAGACACAAAACAACGGAGGTACTGCTCAAGAGACTGGTTGGCACGTTCAGCAGCTCCATTAGACTGGGGATGGTAAGCGGAAGAAAATGAGAGGGAAATACCCATCTCCGAACAAAAGGCTTTCCAGAACCTGGAAACAAATTGGCTACCCCTATCGGATACAATAGATAAGGGAATACCATGTAATCAAAACACTTCTCTAGCGAAGATAAGAGCCAATTCCTTGGAAGTGGGCAACTTGCGAAGAGACACAAAGTGAGCCATTTTGGAAAACCGATCTACTATCATTAGGATGACTGTGTTACCATTCGAAGGGGGTAATTCAACAATAAAATCCATTGATAGATTAGACCAAGGTCTCTCGGGAACGGGTAACGGATGCAACAGCCCACAAGGAACTCTACGAGAAGTTTTCATACATGCACAAGTAGTACAAGCACTTATATAGTCAGTAACATCCTTACGTAAGGTATCCCACCAGAAATACCGAGAAACGGCTGACACTGTTTTGGAAATACCAGGATGTCCAGCAGTCTTAGTATCATGATACAGTGACAGAATATCCCGTCTCTCGGGAACGTCAACGAACAATTTATCATTAGGCCTCTCGCTAGGTGCCATGCTTTGTTTCGCTTGTATGGCCTGCAAGAGGGACGAGGAAATAGACAATATAGTAGTTGCTATTATCCTGTCTGGGGGAATGACAGGAGTGACATCAATCTCCTGTTTGTCAATAGTCTCGAATTGTCTGGACAGAGCGTCCGCTTTGGTGTTCCGGTCACCTGGCCTATAGGTGATTATATAATTAAAATGAGACAAGAACAGTGACCACCTAGCCTGCCTTGAAGACAATCTTTTAGCTTCGCTAAGGTAGGATAGGTTCTTATGATCTGTAAATATGAGAATAGGATCCTTAGTTCCTTCTAGCAAATGTCTCCATTCTTTGAGTGCTAAAATGATAGCAAGGAGTTCGCGATTACCCACATCATAATTCCTCTCTGCCTTAGACATTTGTTTAGAAAAGAATCCACAAGGATGCAATGGCTTGTCAGGAGACTCTCTTTGGGATAAGACAGCACCTACCCCTATATCGGAAGCATCAACCTCAAGTATATATGGCAATGAGGGGACAGGATGCTGTAAAATAGGGGCAGAGGCGAACGTAGTTTTAAGAAAGTCAAAAGCCTGAAGTGCCTCAGTAGACCAGACACGTGTATTGCCATCCTTTTTAGTCATACGAGTAATAGGCGCTACTATAGACGAAAAACCTTTGATAAAACGTCTATAATAATTAGAAAAACCCAGAAAACGCTGGATGGCTTTCAGACCTTGCGGCAGAGGCCATTCTATGACTGCAGCGAGCTTCTGGGGATCCATCCGAAAACCCTCGGCGGAAATCAAATACCCTAGAAACTGGACCTCGGACTGGTCGAATAGACATTTTTCTAATTTGCAATAAAGACCATTAGCAAGAAGGGTCTTCAGAACTGTTGTAACATGTCTGTGATGAGCGTGAATGTCAGTAGAATATATTAAAATGTCATCCAAGTACACAATAACAAATGAGTGAATAAAGTCCCTTAAGACATCATTAATAAATTCTTGGAACACTGCTGGGGCATTGCAAAGCCCAAATGGCATGACGGTATACTCATAATGACCTGACCGAGTGTTAAAGGCTGTCTTCCATTCGTGGTCCTTTTTAATACGTATCAAATTGTATGCTCCTCTAAGATCTAATTTGGTGAATACCGTAGCATGTTTGAGCCTGTCAAACAATTCTGTTATTAGAGGTATAGGGTAAGCATTTTTGATGGTGATCTTGTTAAGACCTCTATAATCAATGCAAGGTCTTAAATCACCTTCTTTCTGATGGGAATATTGTTTCTCTTTACAAAACCAGAGTCTATAAAGTTCTCGGCTGCCCCAGAATCAACCAGGGCGTCTATGTTTTCAACTATACAACTCTCTCCCATATGTAAAGAAACAGGGAGAAGCAGTCGGTTAGGAGGCAATGTAGGAGACTTAGAAATCACACCCAAGGCCAGTCCCCTATAAGGTCTTAGGTGCGAGAGTTTTCCGGGAGCAGAGGACACTCCTTTACCATATGGTCTCTCTTACCACAATATAGGCAGAGTCCCTCCCTTCTCCTATGTAATTTCTCAGTATCTGAGAGTTTGGCAACCCCTAATTGCATAGGTTCCTCTTCAGATACTTTAACACTCTCCGGTATATTAACTCTGGGTTGAATAGGTGTAACAAAACGTCTATTCCTGTTCTTAGTATAGAGCCTGTCACGAATCCTATTATCTATATCGATGAGGTAGTCAATAAGGTCCTCTAAGGCAATAGGAAGCTCCTTAGCTGCTACCTCATCCAATATAGAGTCTGATAAACCTTCCATGAAGGCCGTAGTTAACCCATTATTGGTCCAATCGACCTGTGAGGCAAGGGTACGAAACTGTATAGCGTAATCAGCCACAGACCTAGAACCCTGTTTAACCCTCATTAATGCTCTAGCGGCATTCTTAGACCTTTTCATAGTATCAAAAGTTCTGCGAAAAGCTGTTAGGAAACTGTGAAAGTTATGCACCATAGGTCCATTAGCCTCCCAAATAGGGTTTGCCCATTCAAGTGCTTTGTCGGTAAGTTGGTGCATAAAGAACCCAACTTTAGACCTCTCTGTGGGAAATGAACGTGGATACATTTCAAAATGAAACTCTATTTGGTTAATGAACCCTCTGCATGTCTTAGAATCCCCTCCATACCTAGGAGGAGGCGTTAAATGTGCTGTAGCGTTAGGCATAGTCGATACTTCAGGAAGCAGGGGTGCAGGAGGGTTAGGTGCGGTTGCTGGAATGGTTCTAGCTAAGAGCGTCTGGAGAGCCTGAGCTATTTGATCCATACGGTGATCCTGCTCTACAAATCTAGCCTCATGGGTCGCCATCTGTTGAGCTAAATCTGCGGGGTCCATGGCCCTATCGTAATGTAACGAGTATATACCCCTACACGCAGGATCCAGCCTAACAGAAGACAGTACAGAGGAGAGATACGTCTACCGGACCTTAGAGTGGCCGGACTCGACGTAATAGGATAAGACAGAGTCAGGAACGATCCGAGGTCAAGGGCACAAAGAGACAGCGTA
The DNA here is from genome assembly GCF_036172605.1 of Pelobates fuscus. NCBI lineage: Eukaryota > Metazoa > Chordata > Amphibia > Anura > Pelobatidae > Pelobates > Pelobates fuscus. The sequence continues at coordinate 353,285,002 of NC_086321.1, forward strand.
AACGAAAACTAGCCGGGGACTGGTACACAGGAATCAGCAAGCCGGCAAACAGTACAGAATAGGATAAAGCGAAAACGAAGTCAGAATACAAAGCCAAGGTCAAATACGGAGAAACACAACTGAACACAACAAGCACTAAAGGGAACTGTAGCAGAAACCACGATAGGGCAAGGAACTAAGGGAAAAGGGTAAGTATAAGTAGCCTTCAAACTAATATGATTGGCTCCTGTCACTTCCACTCCCCCAACAGGTAAGTGTATGGGGTGATTGGCATGACAGGAGCCAATGGGAGCCTTTTTGCAATTTAGGCTCCCACTGTCTCTTTAAGAGCGCGCCCGAGATTCGCGGCGCGCTCTTAGCTGCAGGCGGGACACGTGACCGCTTCTCGCGGTCACTGCCCGCCTTCCTGTCTGAACAGTCGGACGAGCCGCGCGCGGCTCGTGCAGCCGCAGGACCGCGCGCGGCTTGAAGAGAGGACCGCGTCCGGCCCCCGGATAAGGTAAGTACCGCTACACACATCTTGGATCGGAACTGGCTGCTGCTTCTCATCTATAAAGCACCTGGATAACGCAAAGTCTTAAGACTCAAACTGGACTGATAACCAGGGGCGTATTAGCCGCGAGGCAAACAAGGCATTTGCCTTGGGCGGCATTTTCCAGGGGGCGGCAAAAAACGCCGCCCCCAAATGCCCAGGGCAAATGCCTTGTTAGCCTTGCGGCTAACTGGGCTGCCGGTCGGGCTGCTGGGCTGGTTGCTGGGCGGGCGGGCGGGCGGCCGGCCGGCGAGGGAGCTCTTCCTCTGAGCTCTCTGCTCAGCTCCCTCGCGCGCCGCAGAGTGAGGCTGGGAGCCGGAAGATGACGTCATCTTCCGGCTCCCAGCCTCACTCTGCGGCGCGCGAGGGAGCTGAGCAGAGAGCTCAGAGGAAGAGCTCCCTCGCCAGCCGCCCGCCCAGCAACCAGCCCTGCAGCCCGACCGGCAGCCCCACTAGACCCCAGGGAGGTAAAGAAACCCCCCCCAGCATTCCCAAAGGTAAGGAGGCTGGGGGGGTAGGTTAAATTAATGATATATTATATATATATATTATATATATTATATATATATATATTATTATATATATATATTATATATATATATATATATATATATATATTATATTATATTAATTATTATTTATTTATATATATTATTTATATATTAAATTATATATATATTATATTATTATATATATATTATATTATATATATATTATATTATTATATATATATTATATTATATATTATATTATATATATATATTATATTATATATATATATTATATTATATACAGATGAAAAGAGTGCACTCGAAAGGTCTTCTTAAAGATATAAACAATTTATTGTGCCAAATTTCAAAGACATACAAGTCGACGTTTCAGTCCTCGTGGGACTTTTTTCAAGACAATGAAAGGCAGAAAAAAAGTGATTTAAGTATACCTTACAGGTGATTTGATTGGAGAGTAGGTTATATGAAAGAGAGGCTGTGCAAACGTGAAAGTGATTACTCAACTTTGAAATAGGGATTAACCCCTTACGTGCCTAATAGAAAGGCTTGATAGTGAGTGTGGTTACGGCCAAATGTCTAATAATCTGCACTCGCAGACATATTAAAATTCAAGGATAAGAAATATCGAAGCCACCTTAGTTTGACTAAGTGTTTAAGAATCTATTTGAATATTTAAACAAATTTGTTAAGCAAAGTTAAACAATACCTTACGATTGCTACATTTTTAAACAATAACATAAGGTGGCTACGTTTTTAAATTGGAATTCCAAGTGCCAAGTGGTTGCAGACCTAATTATAGATACATTGTAGAAAAAAACTTCAAAGTATATTTAAATAACCCTAGGGATACTATGTATATACTTACTTAATTATATTACAAATTAACGACCATACAGTCTATGGAGTATAACAGGAGCATCCATAAGCTAACATGCCTAGCTACATTAAAATTAAAATTAATATATGATTAATATATGATTGATTTAACAAAAAGTCTCACGAGTTAATCACCAATAATGGTTTTTCTGTGACCTTGAATACAGATATGTCTCAATTACTATTATTTACGAAACTGTGGCTTCTTTATCTTTTCGGGATGAAGCAACTGAGTGGGTTGATTTCATTAAGTCCCCCCGGGGACAAAGTTCCTAATGTGAAGATCCAAAAGGCTTCTCTTTGAAGAAGTAGGACATCTCTTTCACCCCCCCTGTTCGGGGCCGGAACATGTTCAATGCCCATAAATTTCAATGTGGGCAGTGTATGCCCTATTTCCAGAAAATGTTTGGCTATGGGGGTGGTTGCTATGCCGCTGGATAACGCAGTCCTGATGGTAGATCTGTGTCCCCTCATGCGCTCCCTGAGGTCATTAGACGTTTTGCCGATGTACATGAGTCCACATGGGCAGGTGATGCGATAGACTACGTGTGTAGTGGTGCACGTGATCCTTTGCCGTATCCTGTATTCTTTACCTGAGCGAGGGTGGTAAAACGCTTTGCCCGGGGTCATACTATTGCAAGCCATGCACTTCAAACAACGATAACAGCCTGGACTTTGAACAGACTGATGCGCCATAGATGTATCTGTATGAACCAGATAATCTCTCAGGTTCCTGTTTCTCCTATAACTAATCATAGGGGTATTCTGGAATATCGTCGGTAGTGTCTTGTCTTTTTTAAGAACCTCCCAGTTGTGTCTTATTTTCTGGGACATCTCACCCGATAGTGAATGGAACGTTTGGGGGAAGATCATTCTATCTTGGTTGCTTTTAATTTTAGGGCCATCAGTATAGTTTTTGAGTGCTTTTGAATATGCACACTCCAGCATCTGTCTTGGATATCCACGTTGTGAAAATTTTTCAAACATTTCTTGTACCTGGTTTGCTGCTTTTGTAGAGTCAGAGTTGTTCCTCAGTATTCTCATAAATTGAGATACCGGTAAAGATTTTATGAGGTTGGGTGGATGGTGACTGCTGGCGTGTAGTAACGTATTGCGGTCAGTTTCCTTTGCAAATAAAGTATACCCCAGCTTGTTATTTTCTATAAAGATACGAAGATCCAGGAAGTCGATTTGTTTGTTATTGATTTGATGGGTAAGTCTTACTGGTGAATCCAATTGATTCAGTGACCCTATCATGTCATGTAGACTTTGTTCCTCACCCGTCCATATGATGAACACGTCATCGATATATCTCAGGTATTTCAGAATATGATGACCATATTTTTGGAGAATGTGTACCTGTTCATATGCATGCATGTATGCATTAGCATACATGGGTGCCATAGGGGCACCCATCGATGTCCCGGATATTTGTATGTAGAATGCTTTTTCAAATCGAAAATAATTGAGTGTAAGACATAATTCCAATAATTCAAGTATATATTCAATCGGGGGCTCTATACGTTCTTGGTACTGTGTTAGTACTTGGCGCATCGCCTGGATTCCCTCCTCGTGGGGAATTATGGTGTATAAACTGCTTACGTCAATGGCTGCTAAGAAAACTCCTTGTGGGGGGAGTTCTATAGAATTTAAGGCTGCTATGACTTGCGCCGAGTCTTTGACATAGGTAGGTAGTGACATTACCGTTTTTTTCAATTTTGTGTCTAACCATTTCCCTATGGGTTCTAACAATCCCCCGATCGCCGATACTATCGGTCGTCCTGGTGGGCGCTCCAGGTTTTTGTGAACCTTAGGCACTGTGTATATGATCGGGCACCGAGGGTGGGTTTCAAATAAGTACTCATATTCCGTAGTGGTGAGGTAACCTGCTTCTAAACCCCTTTGCAGTGTCTGTTGAACAACTTTACTGAATTCATAGGTGGGATCTATTAGCGTGTATTCATAGACTCTGGTATCCTTTAGTTGTTTAAGGATTTCCTCCTTATAGTCGTCATATTGTTGGACGACTATAGCGCCCCCCTTGTCCGCTGGACGTATGGTAATGGACATATCTTTAGCCAGGCTGTTTAAGGCTTCTCTTTCATCTTTAGATAAATTCGGGCGTCTTTGGTTCCGGGTAGTTGTAACCTTCATTGTATCAAATTTTAACATTTGTGAAAATGTTTTTAATGTAGGGTTTAAGTTGGAGGGGTCAAAGGTACTTCTCATTTTAAACTTTTCGCTGTTCTCCTCAATTTGATGTTGTTGATTAGAATTTTTAAAGAAATCTGCTAAACGGAGTTTTCTGTTAAATTGAAATTGCTCAATTTCCCATTGGAATTTGTTAATATTAGCAGTCGGAACAAATGAAAGTCCTTTATTTAGAAGCATAATTTCTGTAGTGGTGAGGTTTCTAGTGGATAGATTAATGATAGGGTTAACTAGCGTCTCCTTGGCGGTCGTCCCCTGTGTCCAGTGCCTTTTCCCTTTCTGTCCCCTCCTGGTGTAGTTTTGATGTTTGGGGGGCGCTCTGTGCCTTGGTGGTTCCCACTTGTTGTTTCTCTCACCAGGCCAAGTTCCTGGTGAAAAAAATCCCCAGAGGTTTTCGGATTAAAAACGTTCCAACTATTGGAAGAAACAACCCTGAAGTGTGTCGGAAGTGGATTGGTATACTAAACAAGTGTTCCCTGGACCTGATGCTGGTGGTGATCGAGGAGGTAGGTCGTGAACTAAAAATCACTAAATTTAAAATCTCAAATTATGAAGTATTGCATACAACTACTATTACAGCACCCAACTGTGACACATTGATCCAGAAACTAACAGAAGACCTGAAACAATATAAAAACGATTTGGTCAGGTTCAAAAGAGAAAAACTTACCAAAGTACAAGCAGATTACTCAGAGCATAGAGTATACAGGTGGCTATCAGGAGATAACACCAGACCGCATATAGAACCTACAAGCCTAGAATTAGAAAACCCATTGCATCTACTGTCGACTTTACCTCTGGAGAGTCGGCATCTGACTCTGATTACAAGGATTCGCAAAGAGAGGGGGCTTACTCTAATACCACAGCATCATATAATACGTCTTTTTTAGAACCGGGACTTGGCCTGGTGAGAGAAACAACAAGTGGGAACCACCAAGGCACAGAGCGCCCCCCAAACATCAAAACTACACCAGGAGGGGACAGAAAGGGAAAAGGCACTGGACACAGGGGACGACCGCCAAGGAGACGCTAGTTAACCCTATCATTAATCTATCCACTAGAAACCTCACCACTACAGAAATTATGCTTCTAAATAAAGGACTTTCATTTGTTCCGACTGCTAATATTAACAAATTCCAATGGGAAATTGAGCAATTTCAATTTAACAGAAAACTCCGTTTAGCAGATTTCTTTAAAAATTCTAATCAACAACATCAAATTGAGGAGAACAGCGAAAAGTTTAAAATGAGAAGTACCTTTGACCCCTCCAACTTAAACCCTACATTAAAAACATTTTCACAAATGTTAAAATTTGATACAATGAAGGTTACAACTACCCGGAACCAAAGACGCCCGAATTTATCTAAAGATGAAAGAGAAGCCTTAAACAGCCTGGCTAAAGATATGTCCATTACCATACGTCCAGCGGACAAGGGGGGCGCTATAGTCGTCCAACAATATGACGACTATAAGGAGGAAATCCTTAAACAACTAAAGGATACCAGAGTCTATGAATACACGCTAATAGATCCCACCTATGAATTCAGTAAAGTTGTTCAACAGACACTGCAAAGGGGTTTAGAAGCAGGTTACCTCACCACTACGGAATATGAGTACTTATTTGAAACCCACCCTCGGTGCCCGATCATATACACAGTGCCTAAGGTTCACAAAAACCTGGAGCGCCCACCAGGACGACCGATAGTATCGGCGATCGGGGGATTGTTAGAACCCATAGGGAAATGGTTAGACACAAAATTGAAAAAAACGGTAATGTCACTACCTACCTATGTCAAAGACTCGGCGCAAGTCATAGCAGCCTTAAATTCTATAGAACTCCCCCCACAAGGAGTTTTCTTAGCAGCCATTGACGTAAGCAGTTTATACACCATAATTCCCCACGAGGAGGGAATCCAGGCGATGCGCCAAGTACTAACACAGTACCAAGAACGTATAGAGCCCCCGATTGAATATATACTTGAATTATTGGAATTATGTCTTACACTCAATTATTTTCGATTTGAAAAAGCATTCTACATACAAATATCCGGGACATCGATGGGTGCCCCTATGGCACCCATGTATGCTAATGCATACATGCATGCATATGAACAGGTACACATTCTCCAAAAATATGGTCATCATATTCTGAAATACCTGAGATATATCGATGACGTGTTCATCATATGGACGGGTGAGGAACAAAGTCTACATGACATGATAGGGTCACTGAATCAATTGGATTCACCAGTAAGACTTACCCATCAAATTAATAACAAACAAATCGACTTCCTGGATCTTCGTATCTTTATAGAAAATAACAAGCTGGGGTATACTTTATTTGCAAAGGAAACTGACCGCAATACGTTACTACACGCCAGCAGTCACCATCCACCCAACCTCATAAAATCTTTACCGGTATCTCAATTTATGAGAATACTGAGGAACAACTCTGACTCTACAAAAGCAGCAAACCAGGTACAAGAAATGTTTGAAAAATTTTCACAACGTGGATATCCAAGACAGATGCTGGAGTGTGCATATTCAAAAGCACTCAAAAACTATACTGATGGCCCTAAAATTAAAAGCAACCAAGATAGAATGATCTTCCCCCAAACGTTCCATTCACTATCGGGTGAGATGTCCCAGAAAATAAGACACAACTGGGAGGTTCTTAAAAAAGACAAGACACTACCGACGATATTCCAGAATACCCCTATGATTAGTTATAGGAGAAACAGGAACCTGAGAGATTATCTGGTTCATACAGATACATCTATGGCGCATCAGTCTGTTCAAAGTCCAGGCTGTTATCGTTGTTTGAAGTGCATGGCTTGCAATAGTATGACCCCGGGCAAAGCGTTTTACCACCCTCGCTCAGGTAAAGAATACAGGATACGGCAAAGGATCACGTGCACCACTACACACGTAGTCAATCGCATCACCTGCCCATGTGGACTCATGTACATCGGCAAAACGTCTAATGACCTCAGGGAGCGCATGAGGGGACACAGATCTACCATCAGGACTGCGTTATCCAGCGGCATAGCAACCACCCCCATAGCCAAACATTTTCTGGAAATAGGGCATACACTGCCCACATTGAAATTTATGGGCATTGAACATGTTCCGGCCCCGAACAGGGGGGGTGACAGAGATGTCCTACTTCTTCAAAGAGAAGCCTTTTGGATCTTCACATTAGGAACTTTGTCCCCGGGGGGACTTAATGAAATCAACCCACTCAGTTGCTTCATCCCGAAAAGATAAAGAAGCCACAGTTTCGTAAATAATAGTAATTGAGACATATCTGTACTCAAGGTCACAGAAAAACCATTATTGGTGATTAACTCGTGAGACTTTTTGTTAAATCAATCATATATTAATCATATATTAATTTTAATTTTAATGTAGCTAGGCATGTTAGCTTATGGGTGCTCCTGTTATACTCCATAGACTGTATGGTCGTTAATTTGTAATATAATTAAGTAAGTATATACATAGTATCCCTAGGGTTATTTAAATATACTTTGAAGTTTTTTTCTACAATGTATCTATAATTAGGTCTGCAACCACTTGGCACTTGGAATTCCAATTTAAAAACGTAGCCACCTTATGTTATTGTTTAAAAATGTAGCAATCGTAAGGTATTGTTTAACTTTGCTTAACAAATTTGTTTAAATATTCAAATAGATTCTTAAACACTTAGTCAAACTAAGGTGGCTTCGATATTTCTTATCCTTGAATTTTAATATGTCTGCGAGTGCAGATTATTAGACATTTGGCCGTAACCACACTCACTATCAGGCCTTTCTATTAGGCACGTAAGGGGTTAATCCCTATTTCAAAGTTGAGTAATCACTTTCACGTTTGCACAGCCTCTCTTTCATATAACCTACTCTCCAATCAAATCACCTGTAAGGTATATTTAAATCACTTTTTTTCTGCCTTTCATTGTCTTGAAAAAAGTCCCACGAGGACTGAAACGTCGACTTGTATGTCTTTGAAATTTGGCACAATAAATTGTTTATATCTTTAAGAAGACCTTTCGAGTGCACTCTTTTCATCTGTATATATTGAAGGCTGAGGCAGCACCGAGGCAAGCACAAGACCGGTACATTGAGTGCGGGACATTTGCAGTTTATATATTATATTATATATATATTATATTATATATATAATATTTATATTATATTATATATTATATTATATATATATAATATTATATATTATATTATATATATATATTATATTATATATATAATATTTATATTATATTATATATATATATATATATATATATATTATATATATATAATATTATATATTATATTATATATATATATATTATATTATATATATATTATATTATACAAACTGCAAATATCCCGCACTCAATGTACCGGTCTTGTGCTTGCCTCGGTGCTGCCTCAGCCTTCAATATATGCAGATGAAAAGAGTGCACTCGAAAGGTCTTCTTAAAGATATAAACAATTTATTGTGCCAAACTTCAAAGACATACAAGTCCATATTCAAGTCCACATACAAGTCCAATATATATATATATTGTTATATATATATTATTATATATTTATTATATATATTATTATATATATATATTATTTATATATTATATTATATATATATTATTTATATATTATATTATATATATATTATTTATATATTATATTATATATATTATATTATATTATATATATATATATATATATATATATATATTATATTAAATTATATATATTATATTATATATATATATATATATATATATTATATATTATATTATATATATATATTATATTATATATCAGAGAGTGTATGTGTCTGACAGTGAGTGTGTGTCTGCTAGTGAGTGTGTGTCTGCTAGTGAGTGTGTGTGTGTGTGTCTGTTAGCTAGTGTATGCGTATCTGTCAGTGAATTTGTGTGTGTGTGTGTATTTAGAAGGCAGGACGGGGGGGGCGCCTGAGTTTTGTCCTGCCTAGGGCAGCACAAAACCAGGATACACCACTGCTGATAACATTGAGCTTCACGATTTACTTTGCCCCTAAATTATTCCGGTGGAGGCACATTTTTACATGTTCATACTTTCATTTATAGTTGAAATAAAGTCCATCATTCTCCACTGTAGGTAATGGTTCTTGGTTTCCTACAGTCCATACATGATGTTGACTTTTGAGTGCATTTGAGAGGACCCAACTTCGCCTGTTTGCACAGAGGTCTTGTGCTTCATGAACATCTTTTGCCTGAACATGCAAAGAAGTGGACAACTTGCCTATCAAGTAAACCAGGGGATACACTCTGCTACTGGCCCTTTGAAAATTGTTCCTCCACTGCCAGAGGACCTTTCTGTTCTGTTGTAAGCAGGGGCGTATTAGCCGCGAGGCAAACAAGGCATTTGCTTTGGGCGGCATTTTCCAGGGGGCGGCAAAAAACGCCGCCCCCAAATGCCCAAGGCAAATGTCTTGTTAGCCTTGCGGCTAACAGACATGCTGGGCTGGTTGCTGGTTGCTGGGCGGCCGGCGAGGGAGCTCTTCCCCTGAGCTCTCTGCTCAGCTCCCTCGCGCGCCGCCCGCAGAGTGAGACTGGGAGCCGGAATATGACGTCATATTCCGGCTCCGCCTCCCAGCCTCACTCTGCGGGCGGCGCGCGAGGGAGCTGAGCAGAGAGCTCAGGGGAAGAGCTCCCTCGCCGGCCGCCCAGCCTGCCCGCCAGTGCCGTCCTGCAGCCACTTGACCACCAGGGAATTGGAGAACCCCCCCACCCCCAGCATTCCCAAAGGTAGGGGGGGGGGGAGTAAAAAAAAAAAAAATGTGTTAATGTGAGTGTGTGTGTCTGATAGTGTGTGTGTCTGTTAGTGTGTGTGTGTGTGTCTGTTAGTGTGTGTGTGTGTCTGTTAGTGTGTGTGTTAGTGTGTGTGTGTCTGTTAGTGTGTGTGTCTGACCAGGGGTGTATTTGCCGCGAGGCAAACAAGGCATTTGCCTTGGGCGGCATTTTTCAGGGGGCGGCAAAAAAAGCCGCCCCCAAATGCCCAGGGCAAATGCCTTGTTAGCCTTGCGGCTAACAAGGCATGCTGGGCGGCCGGCGGGCTGCTAGGCAGTGCGGGTAGGTGGGCGGCCGGCGAGGGAGCACTTCCTCTGAGCGGTCTGCTCAGCTCCCTCGCGCGCCGCAGAGTGAGGCTGGGAGCCGGAATATGACGTCATATTCCGGCTCCGCCTCCCAGCATCACTCTGCGGCGCGCGAGGGAGCTGAGCAGACCGCTCAGAGGAAGTGCTCCCTCGCCGGCCGCCCACCTACCCGCACTTCCCAGCAGCCACTGGACCACCAGGGAGACAGATATCCCCCCCCCCAGCTTTCCCAAAGGTAAGGAGGCTGGGGGGGTTAAATTAAAAAAAAAAAAATGTATTAAATATGTGAGTGATTGAGTGTGTTTGTATGTCTGTGTATGTCTGTTAGTGTGTGTGTGTATGTCTGTTAGTGTGTGTGTGTGTGTGTATGTCTGTAAGTGTATGTCTGTAAGTGTGTGTATGTCTGTTAGTGGGTCTGTGTGTGTGTATGTCTGTATGTGTGTGTGTGCGTGTGTATGTCTGTATGTGTGTGTGTGTATGTCTGTATGTGTGTGGGTCTGTGTGTGTGTGTGTGTATGTCAGTGTGTGTGTCTGTAAGTGTGTGTCTGTTAGACTGTGTGTGTGTCTGTTAGACTGTGTGTGTGTCTGCTAGTGAGTGTGTTTCTGTTACCTAGTGTATGCGTATTTGTCAGTTAATGTGTGTGTGTGTGTGTGTATTTAGAAGGCGGGACGGGGGAAGGGTTCGGTGGGGGTGGCGCGGGTGGGGGGGGGAGGGTTGGGTGAGGGTGGCGTGGGTGGGAGGGGGGCGCCTGAGTTTTGTCCTGCCTAGGGCAGCACAAAACCAGGATACACCACTGTGTCTGACTGTGTGTCCGACAGTGTGTGTCTGACTGTGTGTCCGACAGTGTGTGTCTGTTAGTGTGTGTGTCTGTTAGTGTGTGTGTGTCCGACTGTGTGTGTTTGTTAGTGTGTGTGTCTCACTGTGTGTGTCTGTTAGTGTGTGTGTCAGACTGTGTGTGTTTGTTAGTGTGTGTGTCCGACTGTGTGTGTTTGTTGGTGTGTGTGTCTCACTGTGTGTGTCTGTTGGTGTGTGTGTCCGACTGTGTGTGTTTGTTAGTGTGTGTGTGTGTGTCCGACTGTGTGTGTCTGGCTGTGTGTGTCTGTTAGCTAGTGTATGCATATCTGTCAGTGAATGTGTGTGTATTTAGAAGGCGGGGCAGGGGGGAAGGGTTGGGTGGGGGTGGCGCGCGTGCGCGCGGGGGGGGGGGGGTGTCTGAGTTTTGTCCTGCCTAGGGCAGCACAAAACCAAGATACACCACTGGTTGTAAGAACCTCTGGCTCTGAAGGGGTTATGTTGGTTACACTTCAGTTGCCCTGCATTACTCAACATCGGTTGTGTTGAATGGGGAGAGCATAAATGACTGCTGCCTGCTCTGCACAGGCTTATGATCATCCTTGAACTTTTTTTAAAGTGTTGATTGGTCCTGATAAGTGTATAGTCTCTCTTTACCTCTACACAAAATAATGCAATATTTGGCATCTAATTTATCCTGCTGTTTTTAATTGCAATCAACCTTGATTTGCACCAGATTAAGGGACTGTCACTCAACCTAGAACAACATCATTAAGGAAACTTGCATGGATTATACCAAATATCTTGCTATATTAATATACTTAAGGGAACACTCCAATCACCACATAAGCGGGCTACTCCTGGCATTTTAACCACTGTAGTGGTTTTGGTGTTTTACTTTAATAAGAAGTAAACCTCTAGACATAGCTAACATTTGCAGCTGTTAATGGTCCACTAAATCTAAAACTGACTGGATTTGTCATCTAATGTGATCTAAGCCTTGTAGGAGGTAATCCAGAATATGAATTGTCTTGTTAGCAGCTTGGTCCCTTCTGAGAAATCTTAAAGGAACACTATAGTCACCTAAATTACTTTAGCTAAACAAAGCAGTTTTAGTGTAAAGATCATTCCCCTGCAATTTCACTGCTCAATTCACTGTCATTTAGGAGTTAAATCACTTTGTTTCAGTTTATGCAGCCCTAGCCACACCTCCCCTGGCTATGATTGACAGAGCCTGCATGAAAAAAAACTGGTTTCACTTTCAAACAGATGTAATTTACCTTAAATAATTGTATCTCAATCTCTAAATTGAACTTTAATCACATACAGGATGCTCTTGCAGGGTCTAGCAAGCTATTAACATCGCAGGGGATACGAAAATCTTAATTAAACAGAACTTGCAATAAAGAAAGCCTAAATAGGGCTCTCTTTACAGGAAGTGTTTATGGAAGGCTGTGCAAGTCACATGCAGGGAGGTGTGACTAGGGTTCATAAACAAAGGGATTTAACTCCTAAATGGCAGAGGATTGAACAGTGAGGCTGCAGGGGCATGTTCTATACACCAAAACTGCTTCATTAAGCCAAAGTTCTTCAGTTGACTATAGTGTCCCTTTAAGTGCCATGAATTCAAGGTTTACCGTGTATTCCACAGAGTTTCTTGCTAGACAAATGTATTGGAAACCAAAGTATTAAAGGTTCAATAAAGTTGTAGTAATTTAAAAAAAAAAATAACCATGATCATATTGTATTCGTTGCGGAGTCCATTTTTTCCATATAAAATTCCGGGTTATAATTTCAGTTTATAAATTATATAATTTCTATTCACCTGACCTACATTGAGCCAGACAACCTCCATGTTAATATACATGTACGAATTTTATATGGAAGAGAGGACACATCAGAAAAACCTAATAAATGCAGATAACCAGCTTGTCTAATCTTTCTTTCTTTCTGAAGAATGGAGAAAACATTCAGACCCATTCCTGAAAGTTTTGAGCATAGGGTCATTCTTGTTTTTGAATTTCTGGAATGTAAGATACGGTTTACATGATAAAAGGTTTAAAACAGAATATTGCTGCTGTTGCTAAGGATTGCCCTGGCATATTAACCCCTTAAGAACACATGACGGAAATATTCCGTCTTGATTCCAGAAGTTGTGTCCTTAAGGGGTTAACCGAGTTGGGATAAATGGTGACTTTTCATAGAAATATCCCTATTGTAAATGTATTTAAATATAATTGTAATAAGATCAACAGGGTTATTCGCTAAAGTATGAAATGGATTTTAAGTAAATTACAAATGTTGGCAAGTCAATTATGTTTTTGGATCGGTTATTTTGGGCTACAATCTGAAATTGTCACGATTACTATATGACCCAACATGCAAAACTATGTAATACACAATGAACAAGGATAACGTATACCGGGCCATAGAATGGCCGGACTTAACGTAAATAAAGAATAGTCAAAATACTCGCTGAGGTCAGGGACACAGAAAGAGACACAACGAGGAAACAAGCCGAAAGTCCAGGTTACCAGAAATACGGGGAAGTCAAAATACAAGCCAAAGTCAAATACCAAAAAGAACTAGAATAGGAACGCACTCTCTGTTAACCAACTAGTGGAAACCACGACAGGGCACTGACCAAATGCTATTTTGAGTTTAAATAACCCTGCTAAGGCTATGATTGGTTGTACATAGCCTTTGACCCCAAAACGTGCGTGTGCGCCGTTTGCGTGACGTGACACGCACGTCAGCGCCATCTTTGTTGATGACGGAGGCGGGGCTACATAGTTGCTTTGGACCACAACGGCCAGCGAGTATTAGAACGCCGCACCGGTCTGGGATTGCGCCACTAGGGTGCTGAATGGCACGCCGACTTGCCTTAGGTAAGTTTTTATTATTTTTAACAGCATAACCGTGTAGCGGAGAGCCGATCTTGCACAGCTATTCTCCACTAGAGATTCCAGTGAGGCTCAGGAACAAGGTGATGTTAAGTCCATAGGCAAGGTTTCCAGCAGGTAAAGTAATACAGCAGTATCCCCATCGCAATCCCAATAACTGGACGACACACAGTTTCAGGAGTAGACTGACAAGCTTTATTCCACAGTTCCTTATAAAGCCCTCTCCCATGCAAGGGAGGAGGTTCTATCACTTAAGACATTATCCAATCTCTAAGTAGTAACCTCCCACAGATCTCCTCCCCTCCTCTAGCATCATAATCCCCTTATTGTGTACACAGTTTTCCCCGAGTTTTGGATGTACCCTAAATACTTGGGGTACATCCACAAATCCAACATCCCCAGATAGCTCTATTCTGGGGGACCAACATACTTAAAAATTAGCCCATTCGGATGAATGGTTCGTGAGATATGGGGTTCCAAAGATTTGACCGACCGCATGGGTAAAGTATCCGAAAACAGTTCCATGCATTTTGGCCCTGCGGTCGGTCACAAACAAGGGAATGAAAACAGGCGAATTGCCTGTGTTATAGAGCCTGGAGAGGGTTTGAATGAATTCCCTTGTTTATGGGGCTCTTTCTACCGAACGGCGGGTCATTCGGTAGTTTCCATATGAATTTCTGGAAGTATGGAGGTCTCAGCGGTGTTTGCCTAGTCAAGTGTCCGATTTTAGTTCCAGACACTCGACGGCAAAACACCGCTGTTCGGTAGTTTAAGATGGCCGCCGCCACGTGTTTGTTTCCCGAATGGCGGCCACCCAGAGGACAAAGACCACACTGCACTGATTGCCAATTACCTGTTTGCAACATTGTTGCAAACGGTAATTGGAGGCACACTCATTCCTGGGTGGTCTGGTTGTTCGGTAGTTTCATTCCCTTGTTTTATTTGAATGATTCTACCGAACAACTAGAGGAATACAATTCTTTACATACATTTAACTGTCATTATACCCGGATACCATGCTTTCTATACATGTACATACACATTAAACCAGCCATATGACCAAATACACTTATTCTCATACATGTCGTGGGACAGCCCGGTACCAATCCGCTACACTGCTCCCCCTTGCCCACAAGCCGGCATACACAGTCTGATCCAACACGGATCGGCTTGGGGATGTCCGGGGGCTCACGGATCATTTCTCTAAGTCAGTTTGTCTTGACAACCCGTCAGCATTTCCATTCTGCTTACCCGGCCGGTACTGGATATTAAAGTCAAAAGGCTGTAGCGCCAAACTCCAGCGCAGCAGCCTGGCGTTGTCTCCAGCCACCCGGTTCAGCCAGACTAACGGGTTGTGATCCGTGAGCAAGGAAAAGGGCTGTCCATATAAATAGGGTTGTAGCTTCTTTAGGGCCCACACCACAGCCAGGCATTCCTTTTCGATGGCGGCGTAGCTTACTTCTCGAGGTAACAGTTTGCGACTGATGTAAGCCACTGGATGTTCCCCGCCATCGGCCCCGACTTGACTCAGTACTGCCCCCAATCCAAATATAGAAGCGTCTGTGTGAACAAGAAAACGTTTAGTTGGATTGGGAGCTGCCAAGACAGGGGCATTTATCAGTGCATTTTTCAATTGTTGGAATGCCTGCTCACACTCCGGGGTCCAGTTTACTTGGCGGGGAAGGTTCTTACGGGTCAGGTCAGTGAGGGGTTTGGCCAGGGCGCTATAATTGGGAACAAACTTCCGGTAATACCCTGCTGTCCCTAGAAACGCTAAAACCTGGGTCTTAGTCCTAGGGGTGGGCCACTGGGCTACAGCCTCTACTTTGGCGGGTTCGGGTTTTTGTTTACCGCACCCTACTCTATGTCCCAGGTATTGTACCTCAGCCATGCCGATACTACACTTGGCCGGCTTCAAGGTCAGACCTGCTTCCCTTATCCTATCTAGTACAGCTCCGATGTGAGCTAAGTGTTCCTGCCACGTATTGCTAAAAATAGCAATATCGTCCAGGTAGGCACATGTATAGTCCTGGAATCCATCTAGGAGTCGATCCACCATCCTTTGGAAGGTGGCTGGGGCGTTTTTCATCCCAAATGGCATGACCTTAAACTGGTACAAGCCAAATGGGGTGACAAAGGCCGACTTCGGGATGGCGTCTGGGGCCAGGGGGATTTGCCAATACCCTTTACACAAGTCAATAGTGGTGAGGTATTGGCCCCTGGCCATTCTGTCCAGTAACTCGTCTATCCGGGGCATCGGATAGGCGTCAGATACAGTCTTCTCGTTCAATCTCCTATAGTCCACGCAGAAGCGGGTCGTACCGTCTCGCTTTGGTACGAGGACTACAGGAGATGCCCAAGGACTGTCTGAGGGTTCAATCACCCCCAGTTGGAGCATTTCGTCGATCTCCTTACGCATGTTTGCCCGTACCGCTTCTGGAATGCGGTATGGCGTCTGGCGTATGGGTAGTTGCCCTGGGGTCTCGACCCGGTGAGTTGCCAGAGGCGTGTATCCAGGTACATTAGAGAACGTGTCGCGTTTCTCTTCCAATAGTTGCTGTACCTCGATCCGCTCCTGTGGGCTCAGCCGATCTCCCAGCGTAACCTCCCCTAAATCTCCGGACAGCTGCCCATCCCCCAGCAAATCGGGGAGGGGTAAGCTGTCAAACTCTTCCGTGTTAGGGGCACAGATGGCGGTTACCTCCTCAGTACGCTCGTGGTAGGGCTTCAGCATGTTCACATGGAGCATGCGTCGCCCCCCAGTCCCTGTGCAGGGGCCGATAATATAGGTGGTATCGCATCTTTGCTCCACCACCTTATATGGGCCCTGCCAGGCGGCCTGTAACTTATCATGTCGGACAGGTTTTAAAATTAGTACCTTCTGCCCGACCTGAAAGCTACGGTCCCTGGCTCCCCGATCATACCATGTACGCTGGCGGGTCTGGGCCTCCTGAAGGTTTTCCCGTACCGTCTTGGTCAACGCTTCTAGGCGGTCCCGAAAGGCCAACACATATGGTAGGATGGGAGTGCCATCTGTGCTCCGGTCTCCCTCCCAATGCTCTCTAATAAGATCCAATGGGCCTCGGACCCTCCTTCCAAACAATAATTCAAACGGGGAGAACCCTGTGGATTCCTGCGGCACCTCCCGGTATGCAAATAGGAGGTGCGGCAGGAATCGTTCCCAGTCCTTGTGGGTCTCTGCGAAGGTTCGGAGCATCTGCTTCAAGGTACCATTGAATCGTTCGCAGAGCCCGTTCGTCTGGGGGTGGTAAGGGGCGCTGATAATAGGCTTAATGCCACAGATCCTCCAGAGGTGTTGGGTGAATTCTGCGGTAAACTGGGTACCCTGATCCGAGATAATCTCCCTGGGTAATCCCATCCGGGAGAATATCCGCATGAGGGCATCCGCGACCGTCTCAGCGTGGATGTTGGTCAGAGCCACTGCTTCTGGATACCTGGTGGCATAATCTACGACCGTTAAAATATACAGTTTTCCTGACGGGCTAACTTTATTGAGGGGGCCTATCAGATCCACCGCTATTCGGCTAAAAGGTTCCTCTATTATGGGTAAGGGGTGAAGTTTAGCCTTCCTGCGATCCCCCCTTTTTCCCACTCTCTGGCAGGTATCGCAAGTCGTGCAATATCTGCGTACTTCCTGGCTAATCACTGGCCAGAAGAAACTCTGGGTTAGTCTGTACCTGGTGCGACTAACCCCTAGATGTCCGGATAGCGGAATATCATGCGCTATCCGGAGTAATTCAGCCCGGTACCGCTGTGGTACCACTAATTGTCTCCTCGCTATCGGGTCTAACCCCGTAATCTGTTTGGTTGTTTCCCTGTATAAAAGTTGTTTATCCCAGATAAACTTCTCTCCCTCCGCCCCGGGGGAACCTGTGCCAACCTTGTCCCTATACACCTGAAGCGTGGGGTCTGTTGCGACTTCAGCTACAAATTCATTAGGTGGAGCCCAGGGGACACATTCTAGAGGGGGGGTAGGGTTGCTTACCTGGACCTCCGGCAGTGTGTTGTGGTCCTGGGTGCGGGCCTGTTGTCGGGTGACTACAGGGTTGACCTCTCCTGTGGTGGGTGACTGGGGCTCAAAAGCAGAAGTGAGCCTCCCCAGATCGTTCCCCAATAAAACCTCCACCGGTAAATGTGGCATCAACCCCACCTCCACTTCCCCTGCCCCCGCTCCCCAATGTAAATGTACCCTTGCTGTAGGTAGCCGGTACACTGCTCCCCCAGCTACCCGGACGGCAACAGTTTTGTTCAGTTTTGCCTGATCTGAAATCAGGTGGCTCTGTACCAAAGTGATGGTGGCTCCCGAATCTCGTAATCCCCGGACTGCTGTACCATTCAGATATACCGTCTGTCGATGGTGCCGTAGATTATCCACATTGGCCTGGACCGGATCTGCCTCGTGCAGTACCTCCCATTGTTCCACAGTAGTAATGGGGACTGCGGAACCATATGGGGTGGTGACTAGGTCCTGGTAGTGGTGGGCTGCGGCCGCCCTGGGTGGAGGTGGGCCTGGACGAATCCAGGTGGAACGGTCCCGTAGCTGTGGGCATTCCCTTTTATAATGTCCCCACTTCTGGCAGTGATGACAGGGGCCAGCGGTGGGTTGTCGGAACCGGGGCTGTGCAGCGGGTGGTGGAGGTGGTGGTAGCGGTCTCGGTGGAGCTGGGGTGTAGTTGTTTCCCCCGAATGTTTTAAAGGTTGCTTTTGGAGCTGCAGGTTTTTGTGACCTGCGTGCATCCAGGTAGTCATCCGCTTTCCTAGCCGCCTCGGTAAGGGAAGTAGGGTTTCTGTCCCTTACCCATTCCTGGACCTCATTGGTTACTCCCTCATAGAACTGCTCCATCAGCAACATTTGTATTACATCCTCCATAGAACGTGCCTTGCTAGCTTGCACCCACCCGAGCGCTGCCCCCTGTAATCGGCATGCCCACTCTGCGTGCGAGTCCTTCTCTGTTTTCTTTAGATCCCGGAACCTCCGCCGGTATGCCTCGGGTGTTATAGCATACCTGGCGAGTATAATTTCTTTCACTTTACTGTAATTCCTTATTTCGTCATGAGGTACAGTCCGATATGCCTCTGCTGCCCTCCCGGTTAACCTTCCGGCCAAAATAGGTACCCAGTCCTCTGCGTTAATTTTATGCAGTGCACACAGTCTTTCAAAGTCTTGCAGGAAAGCGTCTATATTTTCCTCTGCCTCCACATATGTTTTAAAAGCCTGGTATGGTATTTTAGGCTTACCTTCCTGTGGCACATTAATTGCAGAGCTTTGTTCTGGTGCCTGTGTCCTTAGGATGAATTCTTGTACCTCGGATATTGTCCTGGTAACAATTTCTGTTGGGGGGTTTTCCCCATAAAAGGATAGCCTGAACTGAACCTGCCTCTGGAATTCCGATCCTTGTGGTGTTCCTCCCGGCTCCCTCTGTGCCGGAACTGAATCGCCCTCCATTCTGTACTCTGCCATGAGTTCTGTAACAAGTACTGCTTTCTTCTTATTGCTGGCTTGTATACCCCTTGCCTCTAGGAGGTCCTTTAGCGTGGAGCGTTTTAGCGCAGAAAAATCAATCTCCATCCGTACTCCATTTACGCTTGTTCCTCTGTGAGTTTGGATCCCAGCGCTGCCAACCAATGTAGCGGAGAGCCGATCTTGCACAGCTATTCTCCACTAGAGATTCCAGTGAGGCTCAGGAACAAGGTGATGTTAAGTCCATAGGCAAGGTTTCCAGCAGGTAAAGTAATACAGCAGTATCCCCATCGCAATCCCAATAACTGGACGACACACAGTTTCAGGAGTAGACTGACAAGCTTTATTCCACAGTTCCTTATAAAGCCCTCTCCCATGCAAGGGAGGAGGTTCTATCACTTAAGACATTATCCAATCTCTAAGTAGTAACCTCCCACAGATCTCCTCCCCTCCTCTAGCATCATAATCCCCTTATTGTGTACACAGTTTTCCCCGAGTTTTGGATGTACCCTAAATACTTGGGGTACATCCACAAATCCAACATCCCCAGATAGCTCTATTCTGGGGGACCAACATACTTAAAAATTAGCCCATTCGGATGAATGGTTCGTGAGATATGGGGTTCCAAAGATTTGACCGACCGCATGGGTAAAGTATCCGAAAACAGTTCCATGCATTTTGGCCCTGCGGTCGGTCACAAACAAGGGAATGAAAACAGGCGAATTGCCTGTGTTATAGAGCCTGGAGAGGGTTTGAATGAATTCCCTTGTTTATGGGGCTCTTTCTACCGAACGGCGGGTCATTCGGTAGTTTCCATACGAATTTCTGGAAGTATGGAGGTCTCAGCGGTGTTTGCCTAGTCAAGTGTCCGATTTTAGTTCCAGACACTCGACGGCAAAACACCGCTGTTCGGTAGTTTAAGATGGCCGCCGCCACGTGTTTGTTTCCCGAATGGCGGCCACCCAGAGGACAAAGACCACACTGCACTGATTGCCAATTACCTGTTTGCAACATTGTTGCAAACGGTAATTGGAGGCACACTCATTCCTGGGTGGTCTGGTTGTTCGGTAGTTTCATTCCCTTGTTTTATTTGAATGATTCTACCGAACAACTAGAGGAATACAATTCTTTACATACATTTAACTGTCATTATACCCGGATACCATGCTTTCTATACATGTACATACACATTAAACCAGCCATATGACCAAATACACTTATTCTCATACATGTCGTGGGACAGCCCGGTACCAATCCGCTACAAACCGCATCGATCAGATGCAGTCATGCTGCATGGAGGCACAGGGGGACGTGACAGGAATTCACAATGAATTCCCGATAATACACATTTTGATTAATAACCTTTCAAGTCTGCAGATTGATAATGTTTGCACCCGGGATACGGAAAATACAACAGATAATTGTTGGAAAATAAATGTAACATCTAATTGGTTTTACGAAAAAAAACTCAAAAAGCATAAAGGTTTTTAAATACTGGGATGTTTTAGTTTTGATAAAAAGTGATGGATTAATGACAAAAAAAAATCAGACCTTAATGGAGAAATGTCACCTCAACACTAACTTTTAATATAATGATCCTTTCATCAAGTTTTGTTAACCAAAGTATATGTAAAAACAATTTGAAAAATTATATCCCTGCCTTTAGTATATGACAGGATCTGTCAGCCATATACATACACCTTGGGTTAGACAGTATTTGTATTTGATAATTAATGGGTCTGATGATGTCACTGCACTACGAATCAGAGAGGACCATAGAGACTAAACAGAGGTTTCCAAACACTGTCTGACCCAAGCTTTATGTATATGTCTGAAGGATCCTGTCATATACTAAAGGTAGGAATTAGTTTTTGTTTTTGTTTTTTTAACTTTTTTCTAAATATATTTTATTTAACACAGTATCAATTTCCTTCGAAAACTTGAAACGATTATCATATGAAAAAATATTGTACAGGGGACAGTTGTCCATTAAATGCTGCACATGGGTTTCAAAGGATAGTGTGGCTGCAATAAATGTTTGTAGCTAGGAATGAAATAATGCTTTAGGTTTTATCGTATGAAACTGGGAAGATTTCTGTAGCTTAGTTGCTCTGATGGGTTTGTTCGTTTTTCACCTCTCTCCCTTCTTCACCAGCCTAGTCGGAATTCTGTGAATCCGTCTGTAGCCTGGAATGCAAACACATGTTAAGGCACATTTTCAGTTAATACCGTTATGTCTTGTTTCCCAGAGCAAGGAACCTCTTCTAGGAGAAAGTGTCATGAGAAAACTGGACGCAGACCTCCCCTCCTGGTCGTATTCGCAGGAAAAGCTATCTTCGTTGTGTCATTTTTACTGTGGGTAACTTCATTACTAAACAGAAATTTGCAAACTGAAATTCGTATTGTTACATTTTAACAAAATTAACCAAGTGCAAGGATATTTTAAATGTTTGATTTGAGAGTTTTGTTTAGAAAACTCAACCTAAGTGTAACGCATTGTCCCTTTAACCTCTGTGGAACTATAATTAGAGAATCTGGGAGAAGGATTCATATTCAGCTGACAAGCGAGTATTAATTCGCGTAGCTGTTCATAAATTAGGTTAGCTCTTGGCAATAAACTTTATTCTGGGGAGCTACAAAGTTGTGTTGAAATTTACTGCTGATTCTAATTATTGTGATTAAGACAAAGGACTTTAAACGTTTGTCTGGCAAACGATTAAGATATTGAAATTGCTTAAATCTTGAAGGAGGATATGAACAGAAACTCCTGATTATGTATGACCATATTTAGAAAAATACTTGCTGTAATACAAGATATTTGCCTCTGAATCTTGACTCTTAGGAAATGATATCGCACAGTTCCTCACAGGAAACCCAACAGCACATGCAGTACCTGAACACGTCACTGTTATCATTCTGTTACATTCAGACTGACTCCAATTAAGACGTGGGGCATTGGTCAGAATGGAAGAAGCAGGGTTTGTCTAAACATATCTAAAAACCTTTACCAACAAAAAACAAAAACAAATGTAAAGTACAAAAAATATATAAATTAACTTAACTTATTAAAATACAGCACAACATCATCGGGGGCAGCACCTTTAAGGCGATACTAATTCCACCACATTGCGAGTGTTACCAGTAAAAAGTGTCATTTAAAATTGATTTGGACATATTACACTATTTATTATTTAATTTTCTTTTAACAGCTGTATCCCCGTTTTTGTGTGATATATATTACTGCTCTGTTTGTAACTAATTGTATATAGCGTGTGGATTTTTTCTTTTTTTTTCTCCCTCTCCCTCTCTCTCTCCCAGAAAGGGAAGAGAAGAAGGAAGTGAAGGTGGGAAGGGAAGAGAATGGAAAAGAGGGGGGGAAATATGTCCTCTAAACGAATGCAGGACTCTAAAACCCCAGACAAAACAGAAAATTAAACGAACAACAAGAAAAAAAGATTATTCTCTTTCTTTACACCACAAACCCCCACGGAAGCAGAAGACAGATCCTTCACAGAGATGTCTTCACATCACCCTCAAAATACCACTGACCAAGATCTCTTCAGCATTGTTAATGATATAAAAAAAATAAATTAAGTTTACGGATCTTAAAAATTAACTCTTAGTCGAAGAATCCAAACCATAGAAGAATAAGAAGAGGCACTCAACCTCCAGTAATGTATTGGGGAGGGGGCAGTAATGTATTGGGGGGAAGAGGGGGCAGTAATGTATTGGGGAGGGAGGGAAGTAATGTATTGGGGAGGGAGGGAAGTAATGTATTGGGGAGGGGGGGTAGTAATATATTGGGGGGAAGAGGGGGCAGTAATGTATTGGGGAGGGGGCAGTAATGTATTGGGGAGGGGGGCAGTAATGTATTGGGGAAGGGGAGGGCAGTAATGTATTGGGGAGGTGGGGCAGTAATGTATTGGGGGGGCAGTAATGTATTGGGGAGGGGGGGCAGTAATGTATTGGGGAGGGGGGCAGTAATGTATTGGGGAAGGGGAGGGCAGTAATGTATTTGGGAGGGGGGGCAGTAATGTATTGGGGAGGGGAGGCAGTAATGTATTTGGGAGGGGAAGAAGGGGGCAGTAATGTATTGGGGAGGGGAAGAAGGGGGGGCAGTAATGTATTGGGGAGGGGAAGAAGGGGGGGCAGTAATCTATTGGGGAGGGGAAGAAAGGGGGGCAGTAATGTATTGGGGAGGGGAAGAAGGGGGGGGCAGTAATGTATTGGGGAGGGGAAGAAGGGGGGGCAGTAATCTATTGGGGAGGGGAAGAAAGGGGGGGCAGTAATCTATTGGGGAGGGGAAGAAAGGGGGGCAGTAATGTATTGGGGAGGGGAAGAAGGGGGGAGCAATGTATTGGGGAGGGGAAGAAGGGGGGGGCAGCAATGTATTGGGGAGGGGAAGAAGGGGGGCAGTAATGTATTGGGGAGGGGAAGAAGGGGGGCAGTAATGTATTGGGGAGGGTGTCAACTGTGTATTAGGGGAGGGAGGGGTCAGCAGTATATTAGAGGAGGGGGGTGACAGCAGTATATTGGGGGGGGGGGGGTCAGCAGTGTATTAGATAGGGGGAGGGGGGGCGGGAAAGATCTGACTTGGGAATTTGAGATGAGGCAATGATTATATTTTTTTACATTTATATTTGTGGCCCAATGAATATTTTATATATGTATATGTATATGTATATGTATATATATATATATATATATGTGTGTGTGTAGAAGGAAATGTAAATAGAGGGGGCTACAGGGGTGAATTATATTTGTAATATATTTATTAGGAACTGTGGAGGGAAGGGGGTTGGATGAGAGCATTAAATATTATAGCATTAAATATTATATTTATGGGGTAGGAACTGTATTATATATTTTTGGTTTAGTGCAGGGGTAGGTAACCTTCGACACTCCCTTTGTTTTTTGACTACATCTCCATTAAGGCTTGCAAAGCATCATGGGAGGTGTAGTCCACAACATCTGGAGTGGCAAAGGATGTCTACTCCTGGTTTAAAGCATAGGTGTATAACCATTCGGCTTCCCCAGGCCAAAATAACCCCTTAAACTCTTAAAGGATCACTATAGTGTCAGGAAAACAAAGCGGTTTTCCTGACACTTTAGTGCCCTGAGGGTGCCCACACCCTCAGGGTCCCCCTCCCGTGGCGCTGAAGGGGTTAAAATCCCTTCAGTTACTTACCTTAATCCGGCGCCAGGCTCCCTCGGTGCTGGTGACCTCTCCTCCCTGTCTGACGTCAGCTCCCCCGTCCGACGTCACTGGAGCTGAATGCTCATGCTTCTCAATGCTTTCCTATGGACACTCTGCGCGATGGAGGCGAAATGTGCCTCCAACGTCGCAGATGCGCCTCTAGTGTCTGTCCGGAAGACAGCCACTAGAGGCTGGATTAACCGCAAATGTAAACATAGCAGTTTCTCTGAAACTGCTATGTTTACATGTGAAGGGTTAAAACTGAGGGACATTGCACCCAGGCCACTTCATTGAGCTTAAGTGGTCTGGGTGACTATAGTGTCCCTTTAACACTGTTACGGCGTTATATGCCGTCCGCATTTTAATGGGCTGTTAAGCTGAATTCTGATGACTCCGCAATGCTATGGGGCTGGTATGTAATTTTTTCCAGGGCTGGTTTTCATACCCAGTCCGGCCCTGGTAGGAAACCTCCATAACACAAATAGTCCCTACTTTGTCTTATGTTTTAAAGAAAACTAGAGCAGACAGGAAGAAATGAAGAACAGATCCTGACAGAGGGAGAGAAGAGGATTGATTGGGGAAAGGTAAGTTGGGCATGACAGTGCCGCTTTAAAGCTGAACCTGGCTTGCTGCACATAAGAGAAAGCTATCGTCAGATTTTTACCTTGACATAGAAATTTATTGAAGATAGAATTAAATATGTTTGATGGAAAGTAATATAGGAAGCATGTGAAGAGGCCATAACAGTTTTGGGAATCGTTTAAACAAGCCCTTCCCAAATGGGCCAAAAGACAGTTAGTTTCAGGTGGTTCTGTCTCTAGGCATAGGCGTGCACAGCCTATTGCATTAGGGTGTGCACCATAAAGCACAAACACAGGCCGCGTGTATATGTGTATATATATATATATATATATATATATATATATATATATACACACACACATATATACACTGCTGTGTGTGTGTGTGTTGTGTGAGGGTGCTGTTAGTGTGATGTGTGTGTGAGGGTGCTGGTAGTGTGCTATGTGGGGAGGGTGTTTGTGTGTTTGTGAGGGTGCTGTTAGTGTACTGTGTGTGAGGGTACTGGTAGTGTGCTGTGTGTGTGTTTTTTAGGGTTCTGTTAGTGTGCTGTGGTAGGGTGCTGTGTGTGTGCTGTTTGTGTGCTGTGTGTGGGTGTCGTGTGTTTGTGAGGGTACTGCTAGTGTTCTGTGTGTGAGGGCACTGTTTGTGTGTGAGTGTGCTGTGTGTGTGAGGGTGCTGTTAGTGTGCTGTGTGTGAGGGTGCTGTGTGTTTGTAAGGGTGCGGTGTGTGTTTGTGAGGGTGCTGTTAGTGTACTGTGTGTGTGAGGGTGCTGTATGTGTGAGGGTGCTGTATGTGTGTGGGTGCTGTGTGTGTGAGGGTGCTGTGTGTGTGTGAGAGTGCTGTATGTGTGTGGGTGATGTCTGAGTGTTGTATGTGTCTGGGTGCTGTATGTGTGTGAGGGTGCCGTATGTGTGTAGATGCTGTGTGGGTGCTGTCTCTGTGCTGTATGTGTGTGGGTGCTGTATGTGTATGAGGGTGCTGTATGTGTGTGGGTGCTGTCTGTGTGCTGTATGTGTTGGTGTGCTGTATGTTTGGGTGATTTGTGGGGGTGGAGGTGGGGGCAGATCAGTTAATATCCCCCTCCCTTCTTACCTTATGTAGGGAGGGGGATCCTTTCTGCCTTCCCTGGTGGTCCAGTGGAGAGTGAACTCTAACCTGCGGGGCTAGAGTTCACTCTCGCGAGATTTGAGCGTTGCCGTGGCAATGCTCAGATCTCGTGAGAGCAACCCGGCGAAGCTGCTGGCTAGAGCTCCCCGGATCCTCTCCTGCCTCTCTCACTGCCTGTGGGTCGGTGAAGGGAGGCTTAGAGCAGAGCCGGCGCTCGGATAGCGCCGACTCTGCATGAGCCGACAGGGGAAATCCTGAGATCTCCCCTGCCGGTCTCAATCCAGAGGCATGCCGCGGGGATTAGGGTGTGCCCGGCACACCCAGTGCGCACACCTATGTCTCTAGGGATGAAGACTCCCGGATATTTTATGTGACCAGATCTCTAGTGTAGTACCAGTGTAAGCATGTATGACACGCTTAATGGGAAACACAGTCCCAGAGCTACAGGTATGGAAAGATTTGCTTCAAAACCCGTGACTGACCGTTAATGATAAACATTTTAAGAAGGTGGTTTGGTGGTTCAGTAATATAAAGCAATATTTTATCAGCAAAAACAATAACATGAATAGAATATGCTAGGACCTCAAAGGGACACTTTGAAGAGCACTTGCCTTGCAAAGACTTCTCCTTGAGCTGCATTGGGAAGTCTGTGATTGGACAGACACAGAAAGTCTGGGCGGGATTAAAAGGGGAGGGCATGCAAAGGCTTCAGACAAGAAATCCACAGCATTTGATAGCTGTTTTAGTTATACCCTAACTAAAAAACATAATTAAATGCATGCATGTTTAATTGGGGTATATCTACTAAATTGTTAAAAAATAATATATATATATATATATATATACATATATATATATAATATTGGTCTGCTCCTTTAATTAAAAGGAATACGGCAGTATCATTAAGAATCTTGTGCTAGGTTGAATTAGATGAGATAAATTAATTATTCTTGCCTCATCTCTCTGCTCATAACTGTGTTACATTTTCTATTGAGTTTATTCATGCTTTGAATTGAAAGGATTGCTAGTCTTCAAAAATTTCCAACTTACGTATAGCTACAATTTACAGCCTATATTTTACAATTTGCTTTTTAGTTCAATATAATTTGCTGTTTGGTAAATAAACCCCAACGCAGCCTATGCAGCTAATTCCAAAACACAACTCTGAAAAATGTTGGATCCCACTTAAAATTAATTAATATAATCATTGTTCTGAAAAAATAAAGACTAAACAAATGTCATTAAAGTTGTGCTGAAAAAGCAAGAACGACCGTTCATCTTAAATGCAAATTTGGCTCAGCTCGAAGTAGCTCAATCTGTAAACTAATGAAAACATTAGCAAGCTGAGGTAGACAAGTTGTGTACACAAATGCACTCTAAACAGATATTTGCACCCATGTAAGGCACGTTTCACTCAATTATAAACACTTTTTGCTTCAGGGCTAGCCAGTATTACATTCTTTCACAAAAGACATAATGGTATGAAGAATTAATAAAAAAGAAAAAAAATAACAAAATGATGTCAAAATATTAAGTAATGATAATTCTTCTGCAAGAGTGCATAGATTTGAGCATTAGTGCTTAATCTGCCCTCTGGGGTAGGAAGGACAGAGGTAATTGGAACGTTTAGAATGAATCTGAATAATATTTCTTCATTCTATGAATAGAAGTAAGAACTAAGAGCACAAATCCCCTTACGCTCCACTAGAACGGACACACACACACACACATCCGTACAGATCACACAGACAGACAACCAGCTGTTTCAAATAGTTAAGGATTCATCTCATAAGGAAACTGTGCGGCTTCCTGCAGAACAGGATCGTGCAAAAAAGCAAGTAAGTTCAACTTCTAACCTTTATATTGTTTCTTCTTTATCATCTAATAGATGTTTTCGAAGAGGGCACCCAAGTTTACTGAAATGGAGCATGGAGGAATAATAAAACTCTTAGACAAGTTGATCATTTTAGAACATATGGTTTGTAGACACAACTATTTTGTTTGCCCCTTTATGCTTGCTATATATTCTTAACCCCCTCATTTTTTTTATATCCTTGTATACTGTATAGGAAAAGAAAATGCCATTGTTCTGGTAATTGGTAAAATTATTAGTTCATAGCTGGTTTAATGGTATAACTATCGAAACGACAGGAGAAACAGACAAATATAGTTTAATTGTTTTTGTTTTTTCTTACTGAGGCTGCATTTCACTTGTTTTAGTTTCTTCTGTAAAATCTCCGGAGACATTTCTAACTTTGTGTTCTTGAAATTAGTTAAAAGAGCTAATCTTTTAGTCCCCGGACATTAGGGTTTGCGTCTTATAAAAAGTCCATATTTATTTCATGTTAAATCATAAAGAACATATGTTTAAATTTACTAGGCAAACTTCAATGTGGTTTTTTTTATTTTTAACTTTTTGTTTTATGTAAAAAAAAATATTCAAAAGTGCAGGTATGAATGTAACATGGGGTATACGGAGGACCATCTGGTCCTACATTAAGATGTAGCTGGACACATCCCTTGTACATATAATAAGTTCAGTGTGACATCTTTCCTTTCTGTTCTTATTGTGTACTTAAAAGTCAAATTCTGGTTCTCGAACGTTATTTCAAGCTCACATTCCATACTACTTGTGATTGAATTCTGGAAATAGGACACAGTGCTGTTGAATTTAAAAGTTAAGGTAAGACTAGCCAAATTGAAATTTTACCTTAAATTTGAAATTCACTTTAAATTCTCAGTATAGTAAATAACCCTGTTTGTTTAACGCTGTATCCTTACAGTGTTTTAACTCATTGGATGCCACATTTGAGACATGCATATGCTATGGTATATGTCTGGTATGCATGTGTGATCATACTGCTCTGTTATTAGGATCACAGATATATAAATGTAAAATGAGATGTGTTTAGCAGCTGTTTTACATCTGTAGTAGTTTCAAGTAACATTTTAACAGCAAGATTTTCTTATTTTTAGACGTTTTATGACACATCAGTCAATAGGGAAGCTAAAGAGTCATGTTACTATGCATCCTCTACGGTAGCTGTTATTTGCTCGATGTGGGCTTTCAAAATTAATCTCTGGGGTTTCTTCTCTAAACTGGTGTTGCTCTTAGATTTGTACAAAAAATTTACTATAACGTGACCTAAGAAGTGAAGATGTGCTATCACCAAGAGTGTACCTCACTCACTCAAAATGAAATGTATAAAAGAACAACAGATTTGCTGATATAGCTGCAAAAAGCCAAAGGAGCTCAAAAGGTGGGATAGCACATACAATATAACAGGTGCAAGTAAAGATACAACGTGTATAACAGGACGTGATCTGTAACAAATCTAAAGGATAATAAATTATATATAGTGAAGTATGTAATGGCAAGTGGAAACAGCGCCCACGAGGTAGAGAACTTACAAGAAGTACAGATGGTCTGCGCTCATCTCCCCTTAGGGGTATCTGTATACAGGGAACTCTTCAAGTGGAAATCCTCAAAGGATAGAAATATATACATAGAGTAGTCCTGTTAAAATGTAAAACAATTTTATTGCACTGATTGCACTTACATTCAGGTAGCAATCAGCAAGCACATCTCCACTAGCAAGTGGAACAGGATGGTAAATGAATCTGTGCAGAAGGTGGAACAGCAGCTGGTCACAAACCACTAAGTGCCAGAAATAATAAATAAACAAATACAATCATAAGATAAAATAAATAAGAACAAAAAGTCTTTAGAATACTCAATTGAGTATTCTAAATACTTTTTGTTTTTATTTTATTTAAAATAATAATAAATTAACAAATACAATCATAAAATTAAATTAAAACAAAAAGTCTTTATAATGAGTATTCTGAAGACTTTTTGTTTTTATTTTATTTTATGATTGTATTTGTTAATTTATTATTTTTTTTGGCACTTAGTGGTTTGTGACCAGCTGCTGTTCCACCTTCTGCACAGATTCATTTACCATCCTGTTCCTATGGCTTTTTGCAGCTATATCAGCTAATCTGTTGTTCTTAGATTTGTCACCCATAGAAATCGGTCACCCCAATCTTTCAGAATGCCCAAGGTATCAGCCAAAGATGGCTGCTAAGTGAGGTGCTGCAAGGTGAGTTAAAGCACACAGAGGTTTAGAGGTTGCTCTGCAGCACCAGGAGGTACACAATTTAAGGCTAGGGTGCAGATGTAGGCAACCTTTGGCACTCCAAATATTGTTGACTACATCTCCCATAATGCTCTTATGGCCATTAAGCTGGCAAAGCAGCAGGGGAGATGTCCAAAACACATTGAGCGCCTGGATTGCCTACCCCTAGATTATGGTTATACATGTCTGATTAATGATTCAATAAGCCTACCCCAAAATCTTAATCTTACCCATTAATATTACTGTAACTGTAAGTGTAATGAATCGTAGTCAGTTGCTAAATCTAACCCTAATTTAACCCAGTTTCCAATTGCACCCTAGTGCTGTGTAACCCAGATTTTACTTACACTGCAAGTTCTGGTAAAGCCCTCTTCAATCAGTGTATACGTAGATTCCTGTGAGATCACGTAGACCACCTACCTTCGTTTGCATAGGTGAAAGACGAGAAGGGGTAAATGCCTCTGTCACCACCGATGTACAGGCTGTATTTAAAGGAAAGACATACAACCAGCTTCAGGTGATTTTTCAAGGAATCGAAAGCAAGATTAGAAAAGGAGGACCGAACCTGGATATTGGGTATTGGGAGAGTCTCCTGCAGCAGCTTAGGGCTTACATGGCCAGAGCTAGGTAAAGAACATTTTGCGTGATGGGACTCCACAAAGACACGTTGTATGGCTTGTTAAGTATGCAGTAAAATTGGCAGACTGATTCATATTTATTTATCTTTTTCGTTGATTTTTAGGCTTCGAGAGAGACACCAGGACGTCTTGCGTCAGAAACTCTTCAAACTGAAGCAAGAGCAGGGTGTGGAAAGCGAGCCTCTCTTCCCCATTATAAAACAGAACATTCCTAACGGATAAGAAGTAAGGCAAACTGATTTTATATAATTATAGTGCAATAAGTGTGTTTTCTTGCATTTCCTTTTGCCCTCTTTTACAGGCCTACCCCCTACTTCGGTTCCGGCACACCACACCGACTTAATTCCAATCACAAGGTATTTCACTATACGATATTAACCGACCACAAGTTTAAGGCCGTAAGGCCTGTATTTGTGGGAGGAGTTAGCGTTCCTATATAAACGCTACTCCCCCCCCACCCCCCCTTCCTACCTTGCCGTACGCACGCTGTTCACCCCACCCACCTCTCCCTCTTATACAATTCATTCGGGGAGACCCTCTTTTACAGGCCTACCCCCTACGTCGGTTCCGGCACACCAGACCGACTTAATTCCAATCACAAGGTATTTCACTATACGATAGTAACCGAGCACAAATAATAAATATATATATATATGTGTGTGTGTATCTATGTATATGTGTGTGTGTTAACTGGTTTGTTCTAACACTGAAAATATAACATTTGTAATTGACTATCTCATATACAGTAAACATTTCTTGTCTTCCAAGGCCAGACCAGGGAGATTCTGTCTCAGAGCAACCTGGCTCATCCTCTGCAGCCAATGCCCCAGAGGATTCTAGCAGTGCCCAAGAAGGTGATGGCAAGGGTGAAGGTGGGGAGTCTGTACTCATGGAAGAAGACCTAATCCAGCAGAGCCTCAATGATTATGATGCTGGAAAATACAGCCCCAAGCTGCTGAGTAACCAGGAGCTGCCTTTTGATGCTCATGTAGTAGACTTTGAAGAGGACCAACAAAGACTGGTGCTCTGCAGGCAACAACTACAAGTCACAGGTATTTACTAATTGAATGTAACAACATTTATTTATATGTTGTTGGTACATGCTATTAAATGTAAAATGTTGCCATGACTTAATCAATGCTTTAAAGGGACACTGTAACTGCCTCGTCTCATTAAAGTGGTTATAGTGTCTGGAGTTTCCTGCCACTGTCCTTCTGTTTCCGGAAGTCCATCATACTGTGTGCTGTTAGGGCTGATGAGTAAGCCGAAGCCTGAGCAGAAGTGACTGGCTGAGCGTGACAGATGGCAGCTCTTAGCCTATCACAGTCCCCATTGCTGGTATGAATTGGTGTGTCTAGAAGGAAGTGCGTAATCTGTCTTGGCCACAATTCCATTAGGGGTCAGGCTGTGGCGGCCAGTGACCCTCGTTCAGTACTAAACATCATGAACATAGTTTAACACTGAATGGAATGGCCGTTCAGAGGAGACCAACATGATAACCAATTTAATGCTATGAAATAGTTCTAGTTAATGGTTCAAACAAACAGTATTAGAACTCTGATACATTCTGAGATGTTGTGAATCCAGCTTGGCTCTTAGAGGGATACTATAAGTGCTAAAACAACTTTAGAGTTAGGAATACAAACACTATAGTGATCCCTTAACCCCTTAAGGACACATGACATGTAGTTGTTCTGGTGAGTATAATCGTTTCCTTAAGGCATTTTCATGCAAACACTGCCTTTTCAGTGTTTACTTTTCCCCCTAGGGACACCTCCAAGTGGCCACTCCTCACATGGCCACTGGAGATGCTTCCTGGGGCAGTGCTGCAAAGTAGGCAACACTGTTGTTCAGTGTCTCCACGCTCTGCATGGGGACGCTGAATTTTCCTCCTATAGATGCATCTCTATCAGGAAATGCTGATTGGCCAAAATGGCATTTGGCCCCATCTCCTTCTGATTTCCGCCAATCAAATGCTTTCCCTATGGGGAAAAAAAGCGGCAATGCTGATGATGTCACCAAGGAGGCAGATCGGTGCGGGGCCAATGCCGGGACCCATGCGGCCCTTCTAAAAGGGGTTAAGGGGGGGGGGGGGGGCAAGCCACCCAAATGGTGGATTTAAAACTATAGGGTTAGGAAAACATGTTTGTATTCCTGACCCTATAGTCTTCCTTTATCCCCTTAACCCCTTAAGGACACATGACATGTGTGACATGTCATGATTCCCTTTTATTCCAGAAGTTTGGTCCTTAAGGGGTTAAGGACTGCTGACGGTTCAGGACCGTCATCGGAAAAATCCCCTTTAGGACTAATATGGTCCTGAACTGTCATAACGGTAATAATTACTTACTCGATCGCTGCCGTTCCCCCGCCGGCGATCGGCATTGCTCCCGGTCTGGGGGGGCTGCCTGACAGCCCAGGCAGTCCACCCTCGGCGAATTAGGCCCCCGCAGCCATGTGATCTCGAACGGAGCAGTCACATGGCTGCAATAGACTTCCGTGTATCTGCCTGCAGGGGGACTGCTTGAACTGACAGGCAATTTAAATTTTACGTGTATATTTATGTAATATTTTACATAATTAAGTAATTTTATTGATTGCAATTTGAGGGACCTGCCTGACAACCAAGGCCAAAAGTCCAGAGAATTTAATTTGCTAGCACTGTATTTAACCCTGTAACGTTCCAAGACACCCTAAAACCTGTACATGGGGGTACTGTTTTACTGTTTTTATTGTCTGTGAAAGTGCAGTTTTTTGCATTTTTTCACAGCCAAACTGATATTGTTGTAGCCCCATGTAGCTAGAGCGCAGCTAAGCAGAAAAAGGCCTTGACAGGGGTTAGGAGGCGGGCTTAGGAGGAAGTAAGCAAGGGTTGGATTATGGGTAAGTAGGATGGGCTATTTAAATGAGCAGCCATCTTAGGTGAGTCATTCTAACTTTCTACCCGGTTGAGTTTGTGTTCACCTCGGTGTGCGCGGACTTTGCTCGGTTGGATTTTCTTTGTCTCCTCTGCAGGACCAATGGACGACGTGGAGCGATTGCTAGAGGGGATCAGGTCGGCAGCACGGCATCAGGGTGTGGACTGGCTACGGGCACAGCTCGGCCCTGCCCTGGCGGAGGCGGCGGATCGGGACGGCGATGGCGGGAGACCGGTCAGGGCCCGGAGGCCCCCGAGGAGGCTGAGCCCGGGCACGGGGCCCGGTGAAGTTGTCCCCGGTAGCAGTGGGGTTCCGGTTGCGTCCGGCAGCAGGCCCGGGAGCCGCGTGGTCGAGGCCTTGCCTCCCCGCGTGCGGACGGAGCCTCGGACGAGCACTCGGAGGCAGAAGGATGTCGTGGACGGGGGCGCTGCTGCTGTCGGGTCGGACGTGGCCGGGCGGCCCCCTGGCGTTGCAAGATCCACGGAGGGGAGGTCGGGGCGGGCTTCCCCCCCATCGGAGTGTACCGAGGATGACGAGGCCAGATCCGGGAGACCGTATGGCCGGCCTGGGAGGCAGCAGGCAAGTGCAGGGGGCTCCGGCCGGGGCCCTCTTGGCGGGAAGGTTGTTAAGGGGAGCTCTGCCACGGAGAGAGGCGGGAGTAGGCCAGTGGGGGGTGCCCAGGCCTTAGTCCTAAGGGGGGAGGGTCCCGGGGCCCCTAAGCGTAAGCGTAGATCGAAAGGGGTGAGTTCCAGGGGCAGGGGGGGGTCTCGAGAGGTGGCCAGGTCGGAAAGCGGGTCCCCCGTAGGGGTGGTGGGTAGGTCCGGGCTGTCGGGGTCTAGTCAGAAGGGGGGTAGGGGTAAAGGGGCGGTGGGGATAGGCGCAGGAAAAGGGGTTACGGAAGCGGTCAGTCGGAAGAATGCAGGAGGTCGGGGATCGGGTTCCTCGGTAGTGGTCGGGCGGCGGGGGGGCCCGGATTCTGAGAGTGGTAGCGATAGTCCATCACCCGTTAGGTCGCAGGGGTCCCGGGAGGCGCGGGGGAGGTCGGGTCGGCACTGCTCCCCCTCGGACAGCTCGGCAGGGGAATGTGCGGCAGCCCCTAGGTGTGGTCGGCAGGGGCGGCCTGCTAGTAGAGACGGGAGGAGTCGTAGCCCCAGGGGTCCCAGGGTGCCACGTGGTGGTAGAGGTCAGCGGGAGGCTTCGGTACAGAGCAGGCGCTCCCGGGGTCGTGACGGGAGGGGTATTGATGTCCGTTACACCCTACCCAGGACTTCTTCTCCTTGTCCTAGGTCTCGGAGCCGTTCCGCCTCCTCGCAGGCTGATCACCGGGTGGGCTCCCCGGTCGGCGTGACAGCAGCGGAAGTTCCTCTTCCTGGAGGTCGGGCGATCCGCACTGCAGCCCCCGCCGTCCCGGTTTCGGGGGGCTTGGCCGGTGAGTCCAGTGGGTCATTACACTCTAACGCATTAATTACCACACTTCAGGCACTACTCCACTCATTGGGGGCGGGGGGTGACACTAGCGGCATTGGTCAGGTGTGGGCCCCGGGCGTTGGGGCTACGGGCTCGCGGGTTGGGAACTCCACAGGGCCTAGTTCGGGCGGGGATATGGTGTTGCCGCAGGAGGTAGGGGAGATTGGGAGCGAGAGGGCTGAGTTGTCAGGGGGCATTCCCGACGCGGCTAGACAGCACGCGTATGTGTCGTTTGCGGGCCCGTTGGGGGTCCATTTGAAGCAGGAAGTGAAGGATAAAATATGGAAGGGGGAGTTTTGTGAGATCTTCTCCCTCCTCCCCTTGGAGGACTTTATAGACCTCAAGGAAGAGGATAAGAAGGACGAGAAGAAGGAGGAAGAGGAGAAAAGGAAGCGGTATCGCAAGATTCCGAAATCCTTCGGGAATTGGCTGAGGGCCTTTTGCGTGCTGGCTAGCGTGCTCGGCGAGAAATCGCCGGGGTTATGCTCCTCGCTGTTTTGTTATTTGGATGGCATTTGGGAAGCGTATCGGACTTACGGTGGGTTGGCGTGGTGGCGGTACGATGAGCAGTTTAGGCAGCGGCTGGCGGCTAACCCGGGGATGCGGTGGGACCAAATGGACCTGCCGCTCTGGATGAAGTTAATGATGGCGCAAAAGGCGCAGCCCTTTCAGAGCTCGGCCGGCGCTAGGGGGCAGTCCGCCTCGTCGGCCGCCTTACCAAAGGGCTTATGTTGGCTCTATAATGAGGGCCAATGCAAATGGGGGACCGCCTGTCGCTTCAAGCACGAGTGCTCCGGCTGCGGAGGCGCTCATGGGCTCAACCGCTGCTTCAAGAAAGGGAAGTCCGGTGGCGCCGGTGCTGCGGCCGCGGCCGGTGGAGGGGGAGCATCCGCTTCCCCTGGGCTTAACCCCAGTGAGGCTAAGCGCGATGGAGCCATGGCTAAGCCGCTACGTTAACAGGGCGGATGCCGCGGTTCTCCGGGCGGGTTTTGAGAAGGGGTTTTTCATTCCGTTTCAGGAGCGGGTGGGGGGATCGGGAAGGCTGCGCAACCTGAAGTCTGTGGCTGACTTCCCGGACGTGGTTAGGGAGAAGCTGGGCAAGGAAGTCGGGCTCGGCCGCATGGCGGGCCCGTTCACAGTGCCTCCACTGGGAGGCCTGCGGATTTCCCCACTCGGGGTGGTTCCCAAAAAGGAGCCGGGTAAATTTAGGCTCATTCATCATCTCTCGTACCCGAAGGGTGAGTCGGTGAATGACGGTATTCATAAGGACTTGTGCTCGGTGTCTTATGCGTCTTTCGACCGGGCGGTCGATTTGGTCCGGCGGGCCGGGCGTGGGGCTCTGATGGCGAAGGTGGATATTGAGGCCGCGTTTCGACTGCTGCCGGTCCACCGGGACTGTCATCACCTGCTGGGGTGTTTCTTCGAAGGGGACTACTTCGTGGACTTGTGCCTGCCCATGGGTTGTTCCATCTCGTGCTCCTATTTTGAGAAATTTAGCACTTTTCTCGAATGGGTGGTGCGGGTGGAAGCAGGGAATCGTTTTATTGTACATTATTTAGATGATTTTCTGTGCGTGGGGCCGGCTGATTCCTTGGAATGCCTGCGCCTACTGCGAACGGTTGAGTGGGTGGCGAGCCACTTCGGGGTTCCGCTGGCGGCGGATAAAACTGAAGGCCCGACCACGTGTCTGAGTTTCCTGGGTCTGGAGATTGACTCTGGGTTGGGTGAATGCAGGCTGCCTCGGGATAAGCTGGACAGGCTTCGAGGGGCGGTGGCCGCTGTAGCGGGGGCGCGCAAGGTTACTCTGCGGCAGCTCCAGTCTTTGATTGGGCTGCTCAATTTTGCGTGTCGGGTAATCCCGATGGGACGGGTTTTCAGTCGCAGCCTGTCGGCTGCTACTGCGGGGGTTCGGTCTCCGCACCACTTCATCAGGGTGTCGGCGGCCATGAAGGAGGATTTGGGCATTTGGGATGCCTTCTTGCGGGATTTTAATGGGACAGTGTTGTTCAGGCAGGAGGGCAGGTCATCGGCCGAGCTTGAGCTTTTCACGGATGCTTCGGGCAGTGTGGGTTTTGGGGCATACTTTGGGGGCTGTTGGTGTGCGGAGAGGTGGCCGGACTCTTGGGGTTCGAGCCCTCTTATGCGCAACTTGGCTTTCCTTGAGTTATTCCCGTTAGTGGTTGCGATGGCACTATGGGGCGACAGGCTGCGTAATCGGAAAGTGGTCTTTTTCTCGGATAACATGGCGGTGGTTCACACGGTGAATCGTCAGTCTGCGGCCTCGAGGCCGGTGGTTAGGCTGCTTAGGCGATTGGTGTATGTCTCGGAATGTTGTTTTTCGCGCACGGCATGTTCCCGGTTACTTGAATGAGGTGGCTGACGCTCTGTCTCGTTTTCAGTGGTCCCGATTCTGGCTGGTGGCGCCGGGGGCTTCGAAGGACGGGCAGGCTTGCCCGGACGAGATTTGGCAGCTGGGAACATCCTGCTTGGAGGACTTGTGAAGGCTTCTCTGGCACCGGCCACTTGGGCCTCGTACAGTAAGGTTTGGGGCCTGTGGGAGCGGTCGCTGGACGGGCTGGCCATGGACAGCGGGGAGGCCCTGCGGGATGCTTTCCTGTGGTACTCTTGTCAGTTGCTGGCAAAGAGGGCGTCGCCTGCCATGGTGGACAGGTCCATGGCGGCGATGGCGTTTTTGTTCAGATGGCATGGGAAGGAGGACTTTACTAAGACCTTCATTATCAGGCAGGCCCTGAAGGGCTATCGCAAGGGACGCAGGTCGCCGGATACCAGGCGCCCGGTGTCGGTTCGACTACTGGGGGATTTGGTGGGTTTGTTGCCCGAAATCTGTTTCGATGGGTTCGAGGCTTCTCTGTTCAAGGTGGCGTTTATTTTGGCGTTTTTTGGGGCATTCCGAATTGGGGAATTGGTGAGCGCTAATAAGATGGTGCAAGGGGGCTTGCAATTTTCGGGGGTTCGTGTCTTGGATGGGAAGGTGGTGGTGCACCTTGGCAGCTCCAAAACGGATGTCCGCGGCATGGGCTGGGACGTGGCACTGGGGGCCTTGCCGGGCTCGGCTTTGTGCCCGTTGGCTGCTACGGCAGAATACCTGGCTCGGAGGCCAGTGATGGGGGGTTCCTTGTTGGTGCATGCCGACGGATCCTCCCTCTCTCGGTTTCAGTTCACGAAAGTTTTTCGGTTGGGCTTGGGCAAGTTAGTGTTTCATGCTGAACGATTTGGAACGCACTCGTTCCGTATTGGGGCTGCCACGGAGGCGGCTCGGTTGGGATTGGGGGACGAGGTGGTGAAACGGATCGGGAGGTGGGAATCAGTAAGATTCCGTTCCTATGTCCGATTGGGTCTGTTGGAATAATGAGTTTGGGGACCGTTTTATGCAAAAAAAAAAAAAAAAAAGTATATATGTTGGGGATGAGCGACTTGTAACTGGCTGTACTGTAACGGTTCTCTGTGTTATTTGGGCTGGGGTGGGGGTCTCTGTCGGACTTCCCTCATCATTTGTTTTTTCCCCCCAGGGCGTGAGGCATGGATCGTGGGCCATTCGTTTGTCTTCTGGGCCGAGAGGAGGGCCGCAGCTCGAGCGCAAGGCCAGCAGCTGGGTTTTCCGAGGGGCCAGTTGGCAGTTCGCTGGTTTGGGTATCGGGGTTTCTGCTGGGGGGATGTTTGTGGTAAACTGTTTGGGATGCTGGCGGCGGGATACGCGCCAGACTTACTGGTCCTGCATATTGGGGGTAATGACCTGGGCCTTACGCCGCAACGACGGCTGGTGAAGTGGATGAAGCAGGACATTAATAAGTTGAGGGGCCTGCTTCCGGGGGGTCATGTTGGTGTGGTCGGAGATTGTCCCGAGGCGCCGGTGGCGGCACGCTCGGGATCCGTTGGCTATGGATAGGTGCAGGAAGAAGGTGAATAGCTTGATGGCAAGCTTTGTGCGGAAGGTTGGGGGTGTGGTAGTACGGCACCTTGAGCTGGAGGAAGGGTTGCCAGGATACTACCGCTCGGATGGTGTTCACCTCTCGGAGGTTGGTTTGGACCTGCTCAACTTGGGTTGGCAGGATGGTATCCGGATGGCTCTGTTTCTTCGGGGTGGCGGAGCTCAGACAGCTTAAGGGGTCAAGGTCTGAGCTTGTGGCGGGACGGGGAGCCGAAGGAGAGAAAATAGGCTCCCCTGGATGAACGTGAGGTGGAATAACAGATTGTGGTCATCGGTGGTTGA
The DNA here is from genome assembly GCF_036172605.1 of Pelobates fuscus. NCBI lineage: Eukaryota > Metazoa > Chordata > Amphibia > Anura > Pelobatidae > Pelobates > Pelobates fuscus. Next base: position 353,324,728 of record NC_086321.1, read on the forward strand.
GAGGTTTCGAGTCCTGGAGGTGACTCAGAACCTGGTGGGGCAGGGGTATCCGGGTATACCCCTGCCGTGGTTAATGGTTGGTTGGCACTTTGGAATGTTGGTGTATGTTATAAATATGTTATAAATATGTATAGGTGTTATTATATGGGGGTCATTGCCTTTTGTATGGTAGCCGAAGGAACAGGATGCCAGGGGGCGGAGTATGGGGGGCAATGACCCATGTTTAATATGTTAATTTATTATTGTTATTATTATTATTATTATTATTATTATTATTATTATTATTATTATTATAATTATTGGTTAATAAAGCTGTGGACAAATTTCCCCATAATACTTAGTGTCCGTGTGTTATTGGGTTAGGTTATGGGGGTGGTTTGTCCTGGATTCCGACTGCCCAAATGGCGACTATACACCTGTCATGTGATACGTTTTACTGTTTGTGTCCAGTGAAGTCTCCTGAGTATAACAGTACCCCTCATATACAGGTTTTATAGTGTTTTTGAAAGTTACAGGGTCAGATATAAGGGTCACATTTTTTTACATTGAAAGTTGCCAGGTTGGTTATGTTACCTTTGAGAGCATATGATAGCCCAGGAATAATGATTACACCCATTATGGCATACCATTTGCAAAAGAAGACAACCCAAGGTATTGCAAATGGGGGTATTGAAATATGTTCAGTCTTTTTTAGTAGTCACAAATACTGGCCAGAGTTAGCGTTCATAATAGTTTTTTGCATTTTTACAAGTTGCTGGGCAGCTTTGTTACGCTTTCCACGGGGTCGCCGTTTTGCAGGATGCATGTGGGGTGAGCTTGTGATCAGCCCCACTGTAAGGACACCATGCTCCGCTTCGGGGTTGGTTATCTTTGGCAGAGGTAGACAGTGCGTGGTGTGGCTATCTACGAGCACGGCAGTCATTGTGGGTCCTGCTAGGTCTCCGGCTCCGCTTGCCAGTGTCATGGCTCATGGAGTGGATAGGTGAGTAGTCGCTTGTGGAGTTGCTTGGGGGATTCAGCTAGGCAAGGACTCTTCTAGCTCCTTAGACCCGTGTTTCGGTACCCCGCTGGTTACTCTGGTTGTTGTGGAAGGGACATCCCCTCTGCCGGTTTTAGCGCACATGGTCACCGCCATCTTGGGTGTCGTGCTCGGGCCCTCAATCAGAATGTTGGTGTCTCTGGGGTCCGGCTGCACAGCCCCCGGGTGTGGGCCGGGATCACCCCAACCAGCCCATGGGCAGGATAGTGGGGCAGTGGCAGTCTGCCCCTCTCACTGCTGGTTTAGGCCCCAACTCTGTCGTCGGTGGCCTCACCTCCTGGGGACTGAAGCTCATGGAGCCAGCCTCTCCCTGGATCCGGTGTCTCTGTGGCATCGAAGACCCACGCTGTCGGTCCGTTTTCAGGTTGTTTTCTTTGTTTTTTATGCTTGATTAGGAATGGGTTGCAGGAGCTGAACTCTCTTGCGACCGTCCAGCTCTGCGGTCCGGCCCCGCCCCCCATTTTTTTGCATTTTAAACACACAAATATAAATGCTAACTTTGGCCAGTGTTTGTGACTAAGTGGCTACAAGAAAACATACCCCATATGGATACCATGGGTTGTCTACTTTAAAAAATAAAATAAAAAATATATGTACATGTGAGGTGTGATTTAGAGATTTATGACCGATAAGTGTTACAATGTCACTATTGATAAATTTTAAAAATATATATTTTGAAACAGCAATTTCCTACTTGTGCTTATAGCCCAATAACTTGCAAAAAAAAGCATGTAAACACTGGGTGTTTTTTTTTTTTTTTTTTTACTCAGGACAAAACTTTGAATCTATTTAGCAGTTTCTTTCATTAGCTTTAGTAGTTAAGGGGACACTCCAGTGCCAGGAAAACAATCCGTTTTCCTGGCACTGCAGGTCCCCTCTCCCTCCCAACCCCCAGGGGAAAATTACAGCTTAACACAAACACCACAAAAGTGTTAAAACAGCTCTGGTCCTTAACGTAGAACATGGCCAGAACAGTCCGGTCCTGAAGGGGTTAAGCTAAAGTGTTCCTTTAATTGCTGTTGCAATTTCTCTTGATCCACAACTGGAAATCTCATTTAATTACTTTTCTATAAGAATTGAGCATGCATTAAAATGAACATGCATATTTTAATGTATTATTTCTTTACAGTAGAATGAGTGCGAAGTACAATTACTATAACTATTTCTGTCTTTTATTATTGTTATTGCATTATTCAGCTGTAGATTTACAGGAAAGAACCCTGTGCTCAGAGTAAAAACAAAACTCAAATCTTTCTCCAGTTTTTATAAAGAAATACTTCAAAACTATTTGCTGCTTTTCAGCAGTGACCAATAAGCTGTTTGCATGCTGTATTCTGTCCATTAGATGGCAGCATTGCGCTGAAACCATAGACATGGTATAGGGTTTTTCCAAAGACCTTATGAAGAATGTTTGCAGGTGTTACCTGAACTTTGAGGAACAATCTAAAGTAGTGAAACTCGAGCACATGGATAGTGCTCAGGCAGGAGAAAGCACTTTAAAGAGTTACTCTTCACCAGACAACTTTATTTACTCCAAACAAAGTAGCCTTTAGTGCAATTATATGATTACATTTGACGAGATCATTTTGTTTTGAATGATGCAGTTTAATATTCATGTCCTCCTACATTGGAGGTTTAATAAATGTATAGTTAAAAAATTCTCTGGGGTTTATCAAAGTTTAAATCTATAGCCTAATCAACTAGGGTAAATAAAATACCTACATTTGGGGACCTTACATTTCTGTGAAGCCCCAGGATATACATGTCCATGCCTGCCCTAAATTTAGTGGATGTCTCACTCCTAGAGCGCTCTCTGACCCGTCTTGAGATGTTCAATTTATATTATTCTCCTATAATATAATATTTGCGTATAACATTTTTACGGTAGAGGATGGATATTGGCAGCCAAACCTGATTCGGCAGCTGGATAAGGCATTGAGGAGTTGAGACAAGAAGCTAATAGGCATTGAGACGTAGAGTAAATGGACAGCTTGGATTATCCCACTCTCAATGATCACCTAGGGAAAATGACCCAGCATTTGTGGTGGTGGGCAAACTGGGTTGGATTGAAGGAGAGGTTTCTGATAATGTTCTAAATTGCTGGCCATTTGGAGGGCAGCTGTTAAGCTGTACATAGTAGTAGAAATAAATGTAGATAATGGAAAAGTTAAAGTAACTATAATAGTTTGTGATCCTCTAATCATTTAGAAAAATAAAGTTTCAAGCTTGTGTTTTTCTTAATGATCTGTAAATTACAAACTTAACTGCTCAAAGTCATTTAATCACTTTGAATGATATAATGATTTGAAAGACTGTGTGAGTAAGAAGTGAAATACATTTTGTGGGATGCTGCTTTGTGTTTATATTTGTACTGCATAGCATATATTAAATTACAGAAGGAAGTACTGATATTTTTTTCTTTGTTCTCCCCAGGTGATGCCAGTGAGAGCCCTGAAGACATCTTTATCAGGAAAGCGAAAGAAGGTATGGATGGTGATGAGGCCCAGTTCAGTGTGGAGATCCCAGTCACAAGCAAAGCTTACCTATGGGCGGACAAATATAGGCCTCGAAAACCTTGTTTCTTCAATCGTGTCCATACAGGCTTTGAGTGGAACAAATACAACCAAACGCATTATGACTTTGACAATCCTCCCCCCAAAATTGTCCAGGGCTACAAATTCAACATATTTTATCCAGACTTGATTGACAAACGATCTACTCCGGAATATTTCTTGGAGGCTTGCCATGACAACAAGGACTTTGCTATATTACGTTTCCATGCTGGGCCTCCTTATGAAGACATTGCTTTCAAGATTGTCAATCGCGAGTGGGAGTATTCTCACCGACACGGCTTCCGTTGTCAGTTCTCTAATGGTATTTTCCAGCTGTGGTTCCACTTTAAGCGCTACAGATACAGAAGATGAGCCATGACCTGAAATTAGACCATTTCTTTCCTGTTTTTGTATAGCAACAAAAATCAAATTTGGAGTTTTAGTGTTAAATAAAAAATATGGAAACAAACCAAGACTTTTTAGAAATTCCACCCAAGACCATAATAAATGTTTTTGCCAAATATCCTGGGTGCCCTCACTGGTGGGTGAGATTGTAATACTTTTGTACAAATACAAATTTTTTTTGTTTATTGTTAGCCATGGGGTTAAATGGAAATTATCCAAACACAACCTTTTTGCAACTTCTTGTAACCGTATTGGCACCTGAATTAGTCTCTATTGAGATATTGCCCAGAATCCTTAGCTCTATTGTTTACACTCAGCTCATATGCACGTCCCTCACCTATTACACCGTTTTATATCCAGATTTTGTTTGTCACGTGCCCACTAACTGTAATTTAATTATAGAGCATCACATGGGGGTGGGGGGGGAGAATGGTTAACCTGAGTTATGTGATTTTTAATAATTTATTGAATGGTATAATTTCTAGAGAAGTGGTAGTTAAATGTTAAAAAGAAGAAAATTAATTAGATTTAGCAGAGTAAAAAAGAAAACATTTCGAAGGATGATGTCCAAATATAAACAATTAACATTTAGCTCATGCCAGTGATTTGTGGAAGGAGAAGCAAAGGGGATTTCTGGATAGTTCTTACAGACTTGTCCATTAGTGAACATATTTCTAGGAAATGTTTAGTAAGCCATAGTTAAATTTTAGCCTCCTATACTTCCCTGGTACATATATTGTTACATTATGTTTGCTAATCAAACACTCAAAGCACCATAACCACTGCAGTGTTGGTACCCTGCCCCCCATTAGGAGTTAAAACATTTGCAGATGGTTTCAACAACTTATCTGGGGTCTACTGGGTGCCCGCTGACTTCTCCCTGAGTGCCAGAAGCATTCTGTATTGAGATAATCCTGCCTGCAGGGCTTAACTCATTGTCTGACTGTGATCCACTTACCAGTACTTTCAACCAATGAGGTGGCTCTGTACAGCAGGATTCTGAGGGAGAGCTAATGGGAGGAAGTGGATGCCAGGTAAGTTGTCAAACCATTAGTAAACTGTTTAGGGCAGCGATGCCCAAAAAGTAGATCCACAGTTAGAATTACAACTCCCTTGATGCTTTGCATTCCTTTTTGAAAGACAAAGCTTCATGGAAGCTGGCGTTTTAAAACATCTAAGGATCTATTTTTGGGGCAGCCCTGGTACCATTACTGCTCCAGTCCGCTGGTCTGGAAATAGTGCATAGGAAGGGCAGGTAGAGGACCAAAACAGCAAACACTACAATGTACCTGGTGAGTACTATTGGAACAATAACTCCCAGTCCCTTGAGTAAATTAGTGGAAATGCAATTGCGTGTTGTCCTCTGTTAAAAGCTTCTCAATCCAGATATCAAATGAAGGTTCTCTGCTGTGGTAACAAAGTTCCATGGTAACTTACAAAAGACGTAATAACACACATACCATCACACTTTTAATGAGTGATTTGTGAGTGCAATTCTAAACTATGAGAGTTTTTCTATATCTCTTCTCCTAATGATCTTCAAGCTAAAGTAATTGATCGAAAACTACAATTATTGGACCATGTGTGCTATCTCCTAGAGCAGTGGTTCCCAAACTTTTTTTTTGCTTGAGTACCCCTTGTCAGCACATTTCTATAAATTGTACCCCTCAAATTAGCGACATGTTTGTTATTACTCTAGTTGCTGTTATTTCAAATGTATACATGTTTCTCTGTTCGATCTCCCTCTGCTTCTCCTCTGTCCCAGGTCCCCTGATTCTCCAGGCTTCCCCTTGCTTCTCACAGTGCAGATACACACTGACACACAGATCGACACACTGACATGTGCATATACAAATATAGAAACACTGACACAAAAACAAACACTGAAGCAGATGCCCAGATATACATACTGAAACACATACAGATGTACAGACACACAGATCCAAACCATTACACAAAGATACAGACACACACTAACAATGACACTCACATAGATACAGATATACACACTGACACACATGTAGATATACAGGCACACAGATACACTGACACACATGCAGATGCACAGACAAACACAAGGCCGGTTCAAGACTATTTTGTGCCATTGGCAAGACCAGCTACTTGTGCGCCCCCACTTCAAATTAACAAAAATGGCCAACTTTGTGTGTCTTTCTTCTCCCAGCCACTTTGTGTGACTTCCTCCCCCCCCCCCACACCTTCCTTAGCCCCTCTGTCTCTTCCACCAAGCCCCTTTGTGTGTCTCTTTCTCTTCCCAGGCTCTCTGTGTGTCTCTTTGTGCTACCCAGCCCCTCTGTGTGTGGGTCTCTTTGTCCCTCCCAGCCCCTCTGCGTGTCTTTGTCCTCCCCAGCCACCATCTCCCTAGCTCTTCTGTCTATTTGTCCCATTGCACCTCCCTATCACCCAACCCCTTTGTGGGTCTCTTTCTCCCCCCACACACTTTGTTTCTCTCTTCACCCCCAGCCCTTCTGTGTGTCTCATTGTTGTCATCCCCCCAGTTCCTCTGTCTCCATTTGTCCCCCAACCCAGAACTCTGTGTGCCTCTCTATGTGTCTCATTAGCCCCCAGGTCCTCCATGTGCCCAATTAACCATTCCCAAGCCCCTCCATGTGTCTCATTAAACCCCCCAGCCCTTCCATGTGTCTCTATAACCCCCAGCCCCTCAATGTGTTTCATTGACTTCCCCAAGCCAATCAATGTGTCTCAGTAACCGCGCAGCCCTCCATGTGTCTCAGTAATCCTCCCCAGCCCCTTCATGAGTCTCAGTAAACCCCCAAGTGTCTCAGTAACTCACCCATCCCCTCCATGTGTCTCAGTAACTCCCCAGCCCTCCATGTGTCTCAGTAACTCCTTATTGGCAAACTGTTTCAAAATGATTCTTACTTTTGACATTGTACAGTATTTGTACAGAATTGTATAAATGTCACATTTGACAGGCTCTGGAGCCTTTGAACCAAATACATTTCTTTGACACAATTGCTTTGAGAAACTGTGATGAATCGAGGGCTCAGCATAGACTGTCGCCATAACCTGTTTCGCAAAAGAAGTTGTTAATAAACACAGCCAGAGTTATGTTAATTCTGAACTCCTTGTACCTTATTTAGGATTCGCTTTTGCCAACATCAGCCACTAAACTATTCAATAAACATTGACTCCAGCACAATACAGAGCTGAAAACATTTGCAGTTCTCCAGCACATATTTGCAGGATGAGTTTTAGCAGCGAGACCTGTGATAGAATTTATCTCGATTCCAAGGCTCAAGCTTATAGGTGTCATATAATGATATCCTGTATTAAAATTGGCTAACTTGGAATCAGGATTGATTGCTTGATGCTTGAACAACACTTAAGACCATATATGTCTAAGTCCCGGGAGCAGAGAGCCCCCACCCAAGATGTCTCTACTCTAATCTTGTTGTTCTCTCTTACCCAGAAACTTATTTGTTATGTATACATGGCGCTCATTCCTATGTCTTATCCTATGTCCTATTCCTATGTCTTATCTGTATTCCCTTGCTATTTTTGTTCTAAGAGTATTTGCACGTAAGCACTTACTTTTTAAATGTATAAAACCCAGCTGATGAATAAAAAACGTCAGAGGCTTATTTTGAATACCAACAGGTGTCTGGTGTCTAATTCTTGCTTCTCCGAGTGCACTTGTAACAACAATTTGGGTTTCCTCTGAATATAACAAAGATCAACATTCTGATCCACAACAATTTGGTGCCGTGACCCCGGGATCAGACGAATCCAGTTCATCCGGACCCAGAAGGGTTGGCTCGGAGCCCAGACGGTTAATCAGCTGCAGCGGGTAAGAAAAAGCTTTTATTTTTCTACCTATAAATGATTTAGACTCTCTGGTGCTCTTTGAGACCCCGGTCCGGGTGGGTAAGGATTTTAAAAACGTCTGATCTAAAGAACTTGTTTTCTGTGGTATTATGGTTATATTCAGGTGGAGGTTGTGTTATGTCTTGTGAAAGGAATCTTGAGATAGTGGAATAGAACTGTGGGTTGTAAGTTATTTGTATTGTTTGCCTTGTCATTTGTTTTATAATTTGAGTTAGAATCCTCCAAGGGCAGATCTCCTGATCTGTGTTTAGAAGACAGAACTGTGAAAATTCCACTGCAGCGGTCATAAGTGTTTAAATACACTGTTATTGTACAGTTTGTCTTGTGTAAGGAAGTAATTAACCCTTACAAGTTTTAAGATGGGTAGCTCTGAAAGTACCCAAGGGGGATTTACGGCTTTGACTATTGTCAAGCATCACAAAGGACAAGGAGCAATTAAGAATGTTAAGAGGTTACTTAAGAAAGCTGGCATGCCCTCAGAGGGCACTCTAGACCCACATATATGGAGTGAATTTATGGCAAATTACAGAGGTTGGTTAGAAGATAACAGCGAGTAAGCTGTTTTCCCCAAACCCTCCAGATGCAGCATGGTAGTATGACTGCCTATGTTCAGGCCCTACACCAAAGATTAGACAAGGTGCATAAACAAGTCTTTGATTCTATTCCAGATCCAGACTCTGACTCTGCAACTCACAAACTGCAGCCTGGTGATTGGGTGGTGATAAAGAGGCATGTGAGGAAAGGACTTGAACCACGCTTTGACGGTCCATTCCAAGTGCTCTTGACTACGGCTACCTCGGTAAAACTAGAAGGAAAAGCCACGTGGATACACGCCAGTCACTGTAAACAAGTCACTCCGACTGATCCACCAACATGAAGCTGTTCATATCCTTTACCATATTATGCTCTGTTCAGATATGCTACTCTGACTTGAGACCAGAAAATAATAATGCATGGCAGGAAAATATATGGTTGCAGATAGCAAAGGCTTTCAATTTAACCTCCTTTTGCCTCAACCCTCTCCTTAGTACTGAAAACGCCATAGAATCTTGTCTTATAGCTGTCCCCACACCAATCTCACTGTTGAGGAAGTACCTACATACCCATAGACCCCATAAATCTCTACAACTATATTCTTATGCCTTCAAACCACTGGTAGGCATGCCCCCCCTATCCCTGAAGACAATTAATGTGACAGGCGCTGAACTATGTTGGTCTTTTTCATGTAATTGTTCAAGAGACCCTAATACTGAATCCCTGTTTTGCCCCACATGGTGGAAAAATACCACGAATTGTAGAGCCCTGAGCACCACTATGAATTGTACCAAAACTCACCAAGTTATGAGTTACCACTACAATGTCTATCTTCCTAAAGGATGGACTTTCTCCTGTGGAAATATTACTTATGCTTATGTCCCAGGTAACATTACAGGAGGTCCCTGTGCAATTTCTCGACTAACCATGACCATGTTTTCCAAATCTGACCTGATCACTAAAACCACCCAGCTACACAAACTGCTGAGAGACAGGAGAGATGTTAAAAACACCCTTACTTCTGATTGTAACTCTGAAATCACTCTCTTATCCAAAGCCGAATACTCTGCCCTAGCGTACACCTTGGTAGGAGTCCCAGGCTTAGCACTGTATAATACCCGAGTAGTTAATGCTGTAGCCTGTTCCCTTGCAAAAGGTTTAAATGCCACTTCACAGGCCCTAGAAGAGCTACTTATGGACAACCAGGCAAATAAGAAGGCAATCCTTGAGAATAGAGCAGCCATTGACTACTTACTAATGAAACATGACTTAGGATGTGAAGCTATTGAAGGTATGTGCTGTTTTAACCTATCTGACCATGGCACTATGATCCATAAACATATAAAAGATTTACATGACTTAGTACAGGATATCAAACAAGATAATGGCTTATTTGAGGATTGGGATTGGACATTTGGGCTAGGAACATGGTTGACTTTACTAATTAAGAAAATTTTGTACTTTTTGCTATTAGCTATATTTGTCATTATGGCTATTTTTCTAACCTTTAGATTTTTTTCATGTCTACTAACCTCTCTATGTAAAAGCAAACCTACTGTTGGTCGTACCTTAACTTACATTCCAGCTCCGACCTCGGAAAGGTTTTATGATGTTACCTCGCCTAACAAATGAAAGAACTCTCCTCCGCTGATTCTGGTGGTCGCTCAGTCCAAGGGAACCGTGGTGAAGCAATAAATGAAAGTCCCACAGGCTTTGGCTAGCAGGCCTGGATATACCTTGGACATTTGGGTGACCCTTGGATCAAAAGAGGGGATTGTGATAGAATTTATCTCGATTCCAAGGTTCTGAAGGAACTGGTATGTAGATATGGAGTACCTGAAGTGATTGAAAGTGACAGAGGTAGCCATTTCACTGGGGAAATAATGCAAGAAATTATGAAAGCCTTAGGGATCAGTCAGGCCTTCCACACCCCTTATCACCCCCAGAGTAGTGGGAAAGTAGAAAGGGCAAATGGCACCTTAAAGAACAAGATTGCAAAAGCCATGCAAGACACAGGGAAGCCCTGGACTGAATGCCTCCTTCCCCTAGCACTCTTTTCTATGAGATTCACCCCCAATTCCAGACATGGCCTATCCCCTTTTGAGATCCTGTTTGGATGTGCCCCAAAGACAGGCCTCTATTTTCCCCAAACCCTCCAGATGCAGCATGGTAGTATGACTGCCTATGTTCAGGCCCTACACCAAAGATTAGACAAGGTGCATAAACAAGTCTTTGATTCTATTCCAGATCCAGACTCTGACTCTGCAACTCACAAACTGCAGCCTGGTGATTGGGTGGTGATAAAGAGGCATGTGAGGAAAGGACTTGAACCACGCTTTGACGGTCCATTCCAAGTGCTCTTGACTACGGCTACCTCGGTAAAACTAGAAGGAAAAGCCACGTGGATACACGCCAGTCACTGTAAACAAGTCACTCCGACTGATCCACCAACATGAAGCTGTTCATATCCTTTACCATATTATGCTCTGTTCAGATATGCTACTCTGACTTGAGACCAGAAAATAATAATGCATGGCAGGAAAATATATGGTTGCAGATAGCAAAGGCTTTCAATTTAACCTCCTTTTGCCTCAACCCTCTCCTTAGTACTGAAAACGCCATAGAATCTTGTCTTATAGCTGTCCCCACACCAATCTCACTGTTGAGGAAGTACCTACATACCCATAGACCCCATAAATCTCTACAACTATATTCTTATGCCTTCAAACCACTGGTAGGCATGCCCCCCCTATCCCTGAAGACAATTAATGTGACAGGCGCTGAACTATGTTGGTCTTTTTCATGTAATTGTTCAAGAGACCCTAATACTGAATCCCTGTTTTGCCCCACATGGTGGAAAAATACCACGAATTGTAGAGCCCTGAGCACCACTATGAATTGTACCAAAACTCACCAAGTTATGAGTTACCACTACAATGTCTATCTTCCTAAAGGATGGACTTTCTCCTGTGGAAATATTACTTATGCTTATGTCCCAGGTAACATTACAGGAGGTCCCTGTGCAATTTCTCGACTAACCATGACCATGTTTTCCAAATCTGACCTGATCACTAAAACCACCCAGCTACACAAACTGCTGAGAGACAGGAGAGATGTTAAAAACACCCTTACTTCTGATTGTAACTCTGAAATCACTCTCTTATCCAAAGCCGAATACTCTGCCCTAGCGTACACCTTGGTAGGAGTCCCAGGCTTAGCACTGTATAATACCCGAGTAGTTAATGCTGTAGCCTGTTCCCTTGCAAAAGGTTTAAATGCCACTTCACAGGCCCTAGAAGAGCTACTTATGGACAACCAGGCAAATAAGAAGGCAATCCTTGAGAATAGAGCAGCCATTGACTACTTACTAATGAAACATGACTTAGGATGTGAAGCTATTGAAGGTATGTGCTGTTTTAACCTATCTGACCATGGCACTATGATCCATAAACATATAAAAGATTTACATGACTTAGTACAGGATATCAAACAAGATAACGGCTTATTTGAGGATTGGGATTGGACATTTGGGCTAGGAACATGGTTGACTTTACTAATTAAGAAAATTTTGTACTTTTTGCTATTAGCTATATTTGTCATTATGGCTATTTTTCTAACCTTTAGATTTTTTTCATGTCTACTAACCTCTCTATGTAAAAGCAAACCTACTGTTGGTCGTACCTTAACTTACATTCCAGCTCCGACCTCGGAAAGGTTTTATGATGTTACCTCGCCTAACAAATGAAAGAACTCTCCTCCGCTGATTCTGGTGGTCGCTCAGTCCAAGGGAACCGTGGTGAAGCAATAAATGAAAGTCCCACAGGCTTTGGCTAGCAGGCCTGGATATACCTTGGACATTTGGGTGACCCTTGGATCAAAAGAGGGGATTGTGATAGAATTTATCTCGATTCCAAGGCTCAAGCTTATAGGTGTCATATAATGATATCCTGTATTAAAATTGGCTAACTTGGAATCAGGATTGATTGCTTGATGCTTGAACAACACTTAAGACCATATATGTCTAAGTCCCGGGAGCAGAGAGCCCCCACCCAAGATGTCTCTACTCTAATCTTGTTGTTCTCTCTTACCCAGAAACTTATTTGTTATGTATACATGGCGCTCATTCCTATGTCTTATCCTATGTCCTATTCCTATGTCTTATCTGTATTCCCTTGCTATTTTTGTTCTAAGAGTATTTGCACGTAAGCACTTACTTTTTAAATGTATAAAACCCAGCTGATGAATAAAAAACGTCAGAGGCTTATTTTGAATACCAACAGGTGTCTGGTGTCTAATTCTTGCTTCTCCGAGTGCACTTGTAACAACAATTTGGGTTTCCTCTGAATATAACAAAGATCAACATTCTGATCCACAACAGACCCGAGCCAAGTATTAATTTACTTGGGAACTGTTTGCATTAGACCAACAAAAAATGATTGCTACTCTAAAGTGCCAAATGCACATCTCTGCCCATCTCTGAGAGTTTAAACTACTGAGTCTTTTACTACATCAGACTTGATGTGATCCTTGACTTTATTTGATGTTATCTTATGTCAGAAAATTATATTAAAAGAGAACTATTATCATTTGTAATATAAAATGATTCCTTACTGTTAGAAGAAATAAATGACATGAAATAAAAAAAAAATCCATAGATTTCTACAAATTCTATGTAGAAATTCAAACCACTGTATTTACCTCCATCCCTGGACCTGAGTGCCTGCCTCCATCTTGTCTCACTATTAAATCATTTTGGAGTTCATTTGTCCGCAGTGGCCACTAAAATTCTCCAGGAAAAGAAATAGAGGAAGAGTATTTTTGAATGGTAGAAAAGGAACTTGAGCTACGTCAAGGGGCATGGCACCCACATAATGACATTGAGAAACAGAGGAAGAAACTCCTTCACAATTACTTCAACATCTTCTTGGAAATGGAAGACAACATTGATGGTTATTTGAAAGATTTTGAGAGGCAAAGCATCCTCCAAGGAAAAGGACTGGGTACTGGGGACTAGCTGATGGGGAAGAGGCTCAAAAGCTTACAGGGTAATGCCAGACAAGTGTATCATGGACTATTCTGTAGCAAAGGAATATTTATTAGACCGGTATGCTATGACACCGGAGGCCTACTGACAGAGATTTAATGACCTGCAGAAAAGGGAACAGGACTCCACGAAGAATAGATTTAGTAGTCAAACTGGTGGAAAGTGTGCCAGGTTACCATAGTGGAAGAGGTATTACAAGTAATACTTATGGTGCAGTTTTATGTACATTTTCCTCCTGAAATGTCCCCTTGTGGGAGAAGAAGCTGCTTAGTGCGCAAGTATGTGGACAGAAGGAAAGGTACACACACCGTACAGCCATCACCCTGACTACAAGATTAGACACCTCTACCCACCATGATCCCATTGGGTCCCAACCTACACCAACCTTTCAGGGCAGGTTCCTGTCAGCTCTAGGGAGAAGTGCATTACTCACTTGCAACACTTGTAATTAACCAGAACACATTAAGACTAATTGCCCACGCTATAACTCTCGTAGTACCTGTGGCTCAAGGAATACTCTGAACAGGCCTTCCAAGTCTGCCCTGTCAGGTCAAATAGTAGTAATACGCTGTTACTCCTGTCAGCAGGATGGGCTCATTAGGAGCACGGAATATTGGTTGGGTAGCAAGGGGGAGCACAGATTGCATAGAAGGTCCAAAGCTAGATCAGATAACAAATCAGAGTCCAAGTCCATGTATGAACTCTCAAGTGTTGCCACCTACTGAAGAGGTGGTTTGGTCAACCGTACATTCCCATGAATCTTGTACAAGCGCCAGAGAGGCGCCTCGGACGGGGGGGTGGCTCTTTTTATTAGCTGATACTTTAAGCCAGTGGTAGTCAACCTTTTTCTACCTACCGCCCACTAATGCATCTTTTTGGTTGAAAAAATTTCCTTACCGCCCTCCAGTTTTCGCGCAAATGCAGAATATTTTTAAGAAAGGAGGGTGTTTTAAAAAAAATAAATGTACGTACATTTATCTTTTTATTTCTACTTAATGCAGGTTTATAAGGTTTTTAACTTTATAAAGTTTAATGAGAAAACAATAAAGTAAATTGAAATTACCTTTACTAGTGAATAATGAGATCCTTGAGGTTTATGCTGCGAGACTAAATATTTGATATCTGGTTAGATTTTCGTAAGGAACAAACGAAGGTCTCTTTCAGTGATATTCAGACGACTTCTCTGTTTGCGCATAATATGATTTCTCATTTGTGCGTCAGCTCATTTCCTCTCCCTCCTCAATTCCCCTCCCCACCTTTTTTTCCCCCTTTTTTCTATTTTTTAACCTTCCTTATAGCAATGCCCAGCAGGAAGGCTGAGCTAGGTAGCCCACTTACTATAGTCCACTATAACAGACAGGCACACATACAGACACACATACAAGACACACACACACACAAGACACACATACATACACACACACACGACACACATACAGACACACATACGACACACACACACACACAAGACACACACGACACACATACAGACACACAGACAGGCACACATACAGACACACAGGACACACATACATACACACACAAAGACACAGACAGGCACACACACACAAGACACATACATACAAACAGACAGGCACACATACTAACAGACAAACACACACACAAGACACACATACAGACACACATACGACACACACACAGACATACAAGACACACACACACAGGCACACATACACACATACAGACACACAAGACACACATACATACACACACACACACAAAGACACAGACAGGCACACATACACACACACACACAAGACACATACATACACACACACACAAACAGACATACACACACAAGACACACATACAGACACACATACGACACACACACAGACATACAAGACACACACACACAAGACACACATACAGACAAATACAGACACACAGACAGGCACACATACACACATACAGACACACATACACACACAAAGACACAGACAGGCACACAGACAGGCACACATACAAACACACAAGACACATACATACAAACAGACAAGCACACATACAAACAGACACACACAGACATGCACACACACATGCAGACACACAAGACACACATACAATGACACATACATACAAAGACAAGACACACATACATACAGACAGACACACAAACAAGACATACAAAGACACACACACACACACAAGACATACCTACAAAGACACACACACACAAACAAACACACACATTATATTTAAGTCACCCTCCTGTTTCCTACCTTTAAGGTGCAGGAGGGGGACTTTCCCTGGGGTCCAGTGGTGGCTCAGGTGGATGGGAGTCAGAGTTCCCACTCTGACTCCCTGGTCTTCCTCCCGCGCAGCTCTCAGTTTTAGCTGGGAGGAGTGACCGGGGAATCACTTCCTCCCAGCTCTGTGATGTCATCACAGGGGGCCCGGTCACGCTGTTAAAGCGCCCAGCGCTGACCGGGCCCCCTTACAATCCGCATCCATCGGGTGGCCCTGACAGCATGGGCCACCCGATGGACACTTTGGAAGGCGGCCCCGGCGGTTTGCCGCGCGGGCCGGAGCCGCAAACGGTCACAGCGGTACCCAGTCGCAACCTGGAAATCCCTACCGCCCACCTGGAATCCTGAAACGCCCACTAGTGGGCGGTAGGGACCAGGTTGACGACCCATGCTTTAAGCCAATCAGTAGTTCCCTTCACAAAATGGCTTAAATTCAACATTAATAGTTGAAGCCTTCATGGTAGGGACCTTCTGGCACCATAATTTATTACAGTGAAGTTGTTATTGTGCCCAGATGTTCCCTTTAAGTAAAGGGAACTAACTATTTTAAGTATTAAGAAAGGCTGGAGAGGTTGGAGAAGTTTAAACGAGACAATACATTTCCTTAGGTGGATGTGATTGATTATACAAATACATACAATGTCAACACAATCATCTCTTGACACGTTCATTAACACGACAAGAGAAAACATGGTCATCCATTGCAATATTACCATGTTGATCTAGGGGTAAAAAGAACTACATTGAGGTGTTTCCCTTATTTTGGGGGGGAGTGTGGAATGTTGAACTAGATGTACGTCTCACAGATTTGTTTTGATTTTTTTTTTCAATAATTACTGTGTTTTTTCTGCTATTGACATGTGAGACCTAAGTTAAAAAAAATCCTGAAAATAAAACAAGAGTTAGATTTAGTGTAGAAACACAAATTATGTGACAAGCAGTTATTATCTGATGGAACAATCGATGATTATCTATGCTTTTAGTCTGGTTTCATGGAGACAATGGAATTGTTCCCGCTAGTAAATTTGTTATGATCCTTCTACTGTAATGTCCGCCTTGTTTTTAATTCTAATTTAATGCTTAAAAAAAGTGAATTAGGCTATCGAATGTTAATCTGTTTCCTGAAATCAGTCACTGATTAGTGATGCACGTCAGTGCTCTGATAGAATAATCATGCCGCAATTAAAGATTGGTCGTAATTGCTTCAGTACTCCCTATTGCCACTACTGTAGGGTTATATGGTATTGGGATAATGGTTGGTGCACATACTTGAAAACCACTATTTTAGTTTAAGAAAGAGAACATTAATACATTGCTTAGTTCTTATCCCATAGACTCATGGCTATTCCCAAAGAGTTCCAGATGGGCATTTGGATGGAGATAGCATTTTAAAGTCTTCTACAAACCCAGCTAGGGCAAATTTATTTATAGGTATTTTATCACATCAGTCTAATGTATGTATTTTACATTAGAGCAACTTGATCAGGGGTGCCCGAAAGGTAGATCCCCAGATGTTGTAGATCTACAACTCCTAAGATGATTTGCATGCCTTTAGTATGACAAAGCATCATGGGAGTAGTAGTTTTAAAACACTTGGGGATGTACCTTATGGGCACCCCTGAACAAGATCTCTGTCTAGGCTGATAGGTGACAACTAAAAAAAAGATTTGCTTGTAGCCTATGGTCAGTGCTGAAATGGCCCGAACTTGTTAAAATATCTCAAGTAAATTGCCCCGTGTAGATGGTCACTATTCAAACATATGTGTTACCTCAATACACACTTGTATGGCACATGAAGTCACACATGACTTTCACATACATGTTGACAAGGGGTATGTTTAACTTCTTGCATGAAAAATACAAGTATAACCCAATACGCAAACCTGAGACAGTATAGATAGAGAGAACAGAGCATATTACAGCGCCTTCAAATGGTGAAATTAACAAAGTCAAAACAGGCCAAAGATTACTGAGAACAAACAATTATAATCACAAACACAGTCTCGGGCACAAAATCCACAGCAGGACTTCACGGCAATGATGAGAGGATTTAAAATAGATGCAGCCAGTTCCCCAATGGTCGCCATCACGTTCCTGCGCCGTGCAGTAATGGCACATGGCCAGCGAACAGGAACGCCAGCAGGATGGATTGGGGCAAGTATCATGAAAGAAAGGTATAAAGACCTGGCAGGCCATAGGACAGTAAAAATACATCAATGGTATGCTAGATACTGGAGGGAATTTATTAGGTATGTGGAAATTAGGGGTGCACCAACAGGGTTTAGTTACGTACAATAAGGGCTTAAAATGGGGAGAGCTGTACTTAGGATGTGCATGAACTATATTTTGTCTCTTAACTGTAGTGCAGAGGGCAATATAATCTATGGGAAGCAGGTATGGACACAGAAGAGTGGGGAATGAACAACAGCAGTGGAGGGCAGACAAATGTTTTAAGGTGGTGGGGTTTTGGTACCCATAGCTTGGGAATTTCTAATTGCCTCTAATCTATTTTTGTTCCCTAGATAGTCTAGGATGCCTGCTAGCCTAGCAAATGTTCTCTTAGTGATTCCTCACTATAGTTAATCTATCAGGAGTAGGAGACCCCCCATATATTACAGATAACACTACTCTAGGCAGATTTAAGGAAGCATACTGTATGATGCTTATAGCATTTCGAATTGCAATGTTGTAACTCCTTATTATATCAATCTTCTTAATGTAGCACAAAAAATGAGGTATGATGTATCTGACAATTGAAAAACTTAATTTGTACCTTTACTACTTTACCTTAAAAAAGTGATTGACAAAAAAGAAAAGAAAAGAAAAGGTGGTGGACAACAACATTTTGTAGTTGGACCCATGCAATACAACACTTTATATTCTGTCTAAATCTTTTCATAAGCAACGTGTTGCTGGAAATTCTATCCAGTTGCTATAAATGCTAAGTGATAAAGTAAGTACTTAATTTACAGTTTGCGAGAATCTCTTGTGTAATGTAGCTGAAAAAATGGAGGGTGTGAGTGTTGGACAATGAATTGCGTAAATGTTCATGGAAACCAACAGTAGTGACAAACGTAAGCTTCGCCAAATGTCTTGAATATTTTAGTGATAATGTAGACTTAACAAAATGTGTATTTTATGCAGAATCAAACGCTAACTCAAAATAAAATGAAATAAAATAAAACGCCACTGTTAAATTTTCAAGAATACTAGCTCTTCTATTGCTAAACTCAAAAAGCATTAGATTAATGATTCCATGCTCAATTTATCTTTCAGCCACCAAATTGGTGGAAATGTTCCAAATGCACAATTGAGAATTTGTTTTGATGATAGAAGGCAGGAAGTATTCACGGGACATTAATGCATTGCAGCTGAGTTTTAGCTCACAACCTTCCTTGTTTAGTCATTGGATGTATACAAATCTGCAATCCAAGTGTTAAATATATAAAGAAATTAAATCGATTAAATTATGGTGGATGTTCAAGTTCATATACTGCTCCAGAGGCAGGTTATTTTTGAATATATTGTATAGATCTGGCGTTAAGGAGAGACCACACATAGCAGTTTTGTGTGCCTTCTTGTTTGCTGTGTGGACCATTTATACCTATTTACCGCAAGATTTTCCTGCCTAAAGTTGTGTCACAATTACGTAATACATAGGGCCACCTTGCCCAAGGGCACTCTGTATAATTTTAATTTGTTTGCTAACACTCTGTATTAGGACAAAGCATATTCCCATCACATTATCATGACAGGAGATTGCACAGAGACTTTCATATTGAAACTTTTAATTCTGTCACATTTGGATGTAATAAGAGCAGATTTTCTTTTTAATTTCAGTTTCTGTTTTGAGACATATACTATATTATAGCACTGTATAATCTATGAAAACCGTTAATCATAATGAAATTATGCAAACAAAAAAGTAAAACGTCTGTGACACCTTTAGTTAAAGGACAAAATCTTATACTGTAGGGAAAAGGCTTAGACTCCTTTGAAGCAGCACATACTGAAGTATGTCCTGTCTAGGCCCTTACGCTCTGCTGAAGACCTACGTATATCCTCTGCTCGTACTCCCACCTCTGATGCTCACCTCCAAGACTTCTGCCTGCACTGTTGCTGTGGAACTTCCTTCCCCGCTCTGTTTGGCTTTACCCTCCAGTTTTTACAAAAAATCATTCAAAACTCACTTCTTCAGTAAAGCATATCAATTAAACTATTAACAGCTTTCCCTCCCCGCACCCTGATTCCTCCATTGCAAATGTCATTAAAAAAAACAAAAAACAAAAAAAAGCCCTCAGTTTTTCAATTTTCTATCCTACCTTTCACTTTTGTATCACTATACCCCACTACAGGGAGTGCAGAATTATTAGGCAAATGAGTATTTTGACCACATCATCCTCTTTATGCATGTTGTCTTACTCCAAGCTGTATAGGCTCGAAAGCCTACTACCAATTAAGCATATTAGGTGATGTGCATCTCTGTAATGAGAAGGGGTGTGGTCTAATGACATCAACACCCTATATCAGGTGTGCATATATAGTAGGCAACCTCCTTTCCTTTGGCAAAATGGGTCAAAAGAAGGACTTGACAGGCTCAGAAAAGTTAAAAATAGTGAGATATCTTGCAGAGGGATGCAGCACTCTTAAAATTGCAAAGCTTCTGAAGCGTGATCATCGAACAATCAAGCGTTTCATTCAAAATAGTCAACAGGGTCGCAAGAAGCGTGTGGAGAAACCAAGGCGCAAAATAACTGCCCATGAACTGAGAAAAGTCAAGCGTGCAGCTGCCAAGATGCCACTTGCCACCAGTTTGGCCATATTTCAGAGCTGCAACATCACTGGAGTGCCCGAAAGCACAAGGTGTGCAATACTCAGAGACATGGCCAAGGTAAGAAAGGCTGAAAGACGACCACCACTGAACAAGACACACAAGCTGAAACGTCAAGACTGGGCCAAGAAATATCTCAAGACTGATTTTTCTAAGGTTTTATGGACTGATGAAATGAGAGTGAGTCTTGATGGGCCAGATGGATGGATTGGTAAAGGGCAGAGAGCTCCAGTCCGACTCAGACGCCAGCAAGGTGGAGGTGGAGTACTGGTTTGGGCTGGTATCATCAAAGATGAGCTTGTGGGGCTTTTTCGGGTTGAGGATGGAGTCAAGCTCAACTCCCAGTTTCTGGAAGACACCTTCTTCAAGCAGTGGTACAGGAAGAAGTCTGCATCCTTCAAGAAAAACATGATTTTCATGCAGGACAATGCTCCATCACACGCGTCCAAGTACTCCACAGCGTGGCTGGCAAGAAAGGGTATAAAAGAAGAAAATCTAATGACATGGCTTCCTTGTTCACCTGATCTGAACCCCATTGAGAACCTGTGGTCCATCATCAAATGTGAGATTTACAAGGAGGAAAAACAGTACACCTCTCTGAACATTGTCTGGGAGGCTGTGGTTGCTGCTGCATGCAATGTTGATGGTGAACAGATCAAAACACTGACAGAATCCATGGATGGCAGGCTTTTGAGTGTCCTTGCAAAGAAAGGTGGCTATATTGGTCACTGATTTGTTTTTGTTATGTTTTTGAACGTCAGAAATGTATATTTGTGAATGTTGAGATGTTATATTGGTTTCACTGGTAAAAATAAATAATTGAAATGGGTATATATTTGTTTTTTGTTAAGTTGCCTAATAATTATGCACAGTAATAGTCACCTGCACACACAGATATCCCCCTAAAATAGCTATAACTAAAAACAAACTAAAAACTACTTCCAAAAATATTCAGCTTTGATATTAATGAGTTTTTTGGGTTCATTGAGAACATGGTTGTTGTTCAATAATAAAATTAATCCTCAAAAATACAACTTGCCTAATAATTCTGCACTCCCTGTATATCTACAATGTAAGCTCATCAAGCAGGGTCCTCAACACCTCTCTTCCTGCGCATCCATCTTGTCTGCAGACATCCCAAGTCTCCCGGTAGTTCCGGGAGACTCCCGCATGTTGAATGAGGCTCCCTGACACCCGCAAGTCATACACAGTATCCCGGAAATCACATCAATCTGATGTGTGTGTGATTTCCATTATATTGTGTATGATTTGTGCCCCCTCGTACTACTCATTAAACAGGGGCCCGGTCGGGTGCTGGCCCTTTAAGAGCCGACCGAGCCCCTGTGATATCAGCCACCAGGGAGGAAGTGACAGCTACTTCCTCCCTGCTTCACAGACACCTGCCCGCATGAGAGGAGTGGAGGGAGGAGGCACCAGCATGGAGGCAGGAGGCGCGCAGGGGGAGGTGGGGGCGCGGTGCAGTAGCTTGTGAAGCCACCTCCCTTAAATACATGTTTGCATGTTGGGATGTCTGTGTCTGGTTTAAACTATGTGTCTGTCAGTCCACCCCTTGTACAGAGCTGCAAAATATTTTGGCTTTTTTGCTTTATAGATAATAATAATAATAATAATAATAATATTGAGCTCATTTTAAGTAGGGCTTTCTGCACACATTATTTTGTATGTCAATTACTTGCTGTTATATATCCCCACTGTATGATTGTATAGTGCTGTACAATAAGATGGCACTATAGAAAACCTAATAATAATCATGCTCCTGACTTGACACTAAATGTACAGTAAAAATAAAATGCATATAAACTCAATACTGACACGTTCAGAAATACTTCTAGTTTCTTTCTTTTTTTGCCAATTGCTTAGTCTCCATTTTTGTTCCTTTCTATGTATTCTAACTTATTTCTTCCTGATGCCACTTGTCATTCAGGCACCCCATGTGTAAAAAAATAAAAATAAAAAAACAGAAAAACTAACAAACCTGAATAACTCTTTCTCCAAGCGCTGCAGCGTCCTGCACCTCGGATTAAGTCATCCTGGTGGCATGCCTCCATTATGACAGGCCAATACAATGCTCCTTACAGAGGAACGATTGGGGAACGTAGGCGCATGCGCGGTCACGATGCACCTATGATCCCTACATAGAGAGTCATTCTATGCAATAAAGCTGCGTGGGAGACTGTGATGGCACTTCGCATGCACGCTTGACGTCAAGGTTTCTATGGTATCCCAATGTGTGATTAGATATTCCAATGTAACTGTTCACTTAACCAATGGGAACGGCTGATGGGGTTTATATATGCTGGATGTAATTATACGTGTATACGTGATTAAGGTTTGCACATCTAAAACATGTGGCTTCAATAAATATCGTTTTATTTGCACATCTTGCCGTGATGGCCCTTCTTCACTATTTTTTATGGTGTGGTACGGTATGAGACCGGGGAAGTAATATTCCTCGCTCTCATACCTAGAAGGCATGGAGTTATGGCTTGAAGACGCCTTTCCATTACTTCTATACAGTTTAATATAGGGTTTTGGGGGGGGGGAGAGGGGTCGGGGGGTGTAGGACAGGGTGGCCAGCACGGCAGGCAACAGAACAGCTTCCATAAGAGGAAATTGTTAAAGTGCCTACTGTGTTCCTTTAAAAAAACTATTCTAAAAACATAAACTAAATAAATTGCCCACTTTCCTTACGTACATCATATCTAGTAAAACTATGCATTTCCCAATAATGTTCTTCTTGAAATTACAGTACAAGTTGTGTTTACTAGTATATGTTTGGCATTTTACCGTTTACATCTAAAACTGTATTATACTAGAATTATATCTGTCACTCACAGATAAACTCATGTAGGAAAAAAGGAAATGATTAGCTATTTTCTCTGTACCCTTATCCCACAGTATTGTAGAAAAATAGTAGCTCTTCATTAGGTCAATACATTTTAGTGCAAAGTAGTCTTAAAATAATACCAACTGTAAATTGTGTTTGAATGCCATAATACAAATATATTCAACTGTGTGATATACAAGGTTAATTCTATTTTGCTTGTTGTGTCATCCTGCTTGAAGAAAGTTGGTTGATTCCGTATGAGTCATTGTTTTAAATCCATATATAGAGAGACATGTAGATTATTACATACAGAACGATATATGGAATCGTTGGAGCTCTGGTTGTGGAATGAGTAGAGTTGGTGGTGGACTTCTGGTTGTGGAATGAGTAGAGTTGGTGGTGGAGTTCTGGTTGTGGAATGAGTAGAGTTGGTGGTGGAGTTCTGGTTGTGTAATGAGTAGAGTTGGTGGTGGACTTCTGGTTGTGGAATGAGTAGAGTTGGTGGTGGAGTTCTGGTTGTGGAATGAGTAGAGTTGGTGGTGGACTTCTGGTTGTGGAATGAGTACAATTGCTGGTTGTTATAAGTGTAGACATGGCATGTTTTTTTAATAACAAGAGTTATGACATTTCAATAATGTATCGCTGATATTATATATCTAATTATAAGATTTACGAAAGACTTACAGTGTTAATGTGTTAATGTTTATCATTAACGTGTAGCGAATAAATTATTTAACATGGATCAAAATATATATGAGTGTACCCATTCATATGCAGCTGTATATATATATGTATATGTATGCAGCTCTAGTAACACCTCCCTGTATGTGACTTAAACAACATTCCTAAACACTTCCTGTAAAGAGTCATCTAATGTTTATACTTCCTATATTACAAATTCTGTTACATTTAGATTTTCTTACCTCCTGCATGGCTTATAACTTGCTATACCCTGCAGGAGCCTCCTGTGTGATTAAGGGTTAATGTACAGAGCAGGGGATTAAAACTTTGAAGGTAAGTAACATCAGATTGAAATAAAAATGTATTTATTTTTACTACTCTTCACATGTGGATGTAGGGAATCAAAGTCGTGTGGACTAGCTGACAATTAAATTAGTTAAGGTAAAGCTGACTTTTTCTCTAACATTGTGGCATGTTCCCATTCTTCTACATTCACTACATACACCTTTTCTCTGTCCCAGACTGAATAACAGGAGCTTCTGCCTGCTAGTGAAAATGTTAGGAGAGGAGTGGACAAGTGAGTGCTAGAGGACAGTCCTTAGAAAGCGTTGAGCAAGCGCATCATTAGACACATTTATGCCAAGCTCGGGGTGCTGTCTGCATAGTATGCCCTTAGTTGATCATTCTGCATGATTGGCAGGCAACCTGACATACATTCACACCAGGCTGACCTTCTAATTCCTCGGGCGCTGCTGCAATGGAGAAATACCAGTGAAGGCTCTCCCGCACGCTAATCATATTCCAAGGGAACACTCGGCACCCTATATACGATCTGCAGGAGGCTAAGTGACTGTTGCATACCCTCGGCCTGCCCCCTGAGGAACTAACGCAGGAGACACAGGGCTCAACACTGCAACTCCCCCGCTCTTGGGATCTGGCGAGAGTTTCCCATTTTGTCCGACGACAGCACACCCCTGATCCGTATGCAGCGGTCACAACCTGAGCATGTACCGCTCATTACATATTGTTTTGTTTCATTCTTGTATTGCTTTAAAGTTGTTAAGTAAAGCATGTTTAACCCATCAGGGCAGATTTTAACCATTAAAGCGCCTCTAGGTACTGTAGCTTCATTTAGACAAAACCTGCGGTTGGTTCTGTTGCTGTACCAGTGCTGTAGAACTAATTATCTGCTCACTTATGTTACCAAGCTATATCGACGACACCTATTGCTCAGCCTGCACAGTTATTAACCTGCCCTTTACCTGCACCACTTGCAGGGCCGGCCTTAGGCCTTTAGGCACCCTGTGCGAAAATTCATCACAGCGCCCCCCCCCCCCCCCCCCCCCGCCAGTCATACCCCATCATCCATGTGTAGTGTGTGGCAATATTTGTTAAGTTTATATATAATATTTATTAAATTAATAATTATTTAAAAACAAAAATGTATTCCCTCTTCCCTGTTACCTTGCAGGGAGGGGGGCATGATGATCTCTGGTGATTCAGTATGCTAAGAATCTGGTCGGCGCCTCTACCAGGTGCATAATAATATTATGTAGTGTGCGTGGTGTCTGTGTGCGATAGGCGTGTAGGTTGTGTGTAATATTTGTAATGGTTGTATTGTGTCATATATGTGTGTGATATTTGTGCGGCACACAGTCCCAGGGGCACAGTGGATAGGTAAGGGGGAGCAGGGGCACAGTGGGTAGGTGGGGGGGAGCAGGAGCCCAGTGGGTAGGTGGGGGAGAGCAGGGCAGTGTGAAGCTATGTGAGGGAGCAGGCACTCCTTCCTGCTTCCCCCTCTCACTTACCAGGCAGAGGGTTCAGTGTGTGTAGCTCCGCCCCCGCCGGTCGTGTAGCTCCGCCCCAGGCTCTCTAATACACTAGAGTGGAGGATAATAAAATCCGGGTGCTGTGTTAGGGGTGCTCAGAGCACTCCTATAATGCTGGTTTTGCTGTGCAGCGTGACCAGCATTAGGAGAGAGCTCTGACTGAGCATTCACTCACAGCTTTCACTGGGGCCACGTGTGAGCTGTGTCAGCAGCATGGCGCCCCCTACTGGCATGGCGTCCTGTGCGGCCGCACAGCTCGCACACCCCAAAGGCCGGCCCTGACCACTTGCCTTCATCTCACAAGGCTAATGAGCTTACCGAGCACATTACTAGCCACAAGAGGCTCTTAGCAGCTCTGTTATTGCACCCTAATCAACCATTAGAAACGGTTTAAGTCAATTCACCTAGCGGGGCCACATTATACTAAGTTTGCTAAACTAGTTCATATTAACCAATCCTCACCAGGCATGTGTGTCATACACTTCTCGCTGTCCCTACAGTCAAGGAGTACAGGTATACCCTATTACACATGTTCTAATACACGTTTTGTTTAACACACTGTATTGTCAGTCCGGCATGACCACTCTTGATCTCTCTCTCCCGACATATAGGTCTAAAATGTCACCAATTTCACCTCATCTGCCTGTTTCACTACAGGCTCTTCATACTCGTATGTTAAATGTTATTATATAAAAAACAATGTGCCAATATTTCAAATGCCAGATTACTGTCCATCATCTCTATGTCATGATTATGCCTGTCGCTGCTGCTGTGGCAAGACAAGCTTGTGTTATTACATGTGCACAACAAAAAAACAGAATAAAAAAAATATATATTTCTTTCAATCCAGTGATTTAAAGTCCATTTATAGAACCAATTCTTGCTATTAGATGTCTACAGTATACTTTGTTTTGTAGTCTTATGTACATGCAATCCAATGTTCAATGACTGTATTTATGAATTTTTTGATTAAAAAATACAAATAGACCACGTAGCAATCTACTTACACTTTTTAATTTTGACGTTACAGTAATTTTCTTATGTTATTTTCTTTTTCTGTTTGCTAATATTTTCAACAGATTGCTTTTCATTTGCATCTGATTTTAACAATGTATTATCACGATTACTGTTTGTTTTGTTGTTTGATCATGCTTTCATATTCTGGTCCTTGTAATGAGGATGTTTTATTTATTTGTCGTCCTGTGTTAAAATAGAAATATCTCAATAAAGAAATAAAAATATGTTTATTTTCATGCCCTTTTAAGGAACTTTTGTTCGGTTGATTACATTTACCCACTAGTCTTCTAACGAATCAAAAACATTTAGCAAATGAATGGAACAATTCAAACTTAATTGGAGCGTGCAAATGAAACTGCATTTTAATTAAAATACTGAGAGGATGCATACTAGTCAATTTATACTTAAAACATTCTTTTGATCAGGCGAGCTTTTAACAGCTTTACACTCTTTGAAATTAAACTTTAGTTTGTAAGAAAAACAACCAATCAAGGATCTGTCTCAGAATGCTAAAACTGTTATACACTTTGCAGATAAGAATAGAGGAAATTACATTTTAATCAGCCTTTTATTACTACACTAAATACAAGTATTGCATTGTATAGAAAATAAAAATTCCAGGAAATTGTGAAAGAAAACAAAAAACAAACAGCAGGCTATAAGGCTAGACACATAACAAAAAAGTCTGTGCGAAATAAGGAGATAGGTTTCTAGTGCTAGTGATGTGGGTAATCACAGAAGGCAGCTGGAACAGCCCAAACCAGAGATTCTCTTGTCCTAGTCAAAGCCCAGCAACTAGTATTTGGGTGGCAGGAACTGGGGTCAAAGGGAACTGGGGACAATAAGTGTCCCTGGGAGGGGGAGGACCCTAGGAGGGGACATTGTATCTTACCTGTGTTACACCCCCTTGCATGGGGAGAGTATAAAGCCAAGTATGGTCAATAAAGCTGTTGTTGTACTCCTGGAACTGTCTGTCGTCCAGTTACTGGGGGGGGGGGGGGGGGCGGAATGGGTCTGGTCCTTTATTAATAGTGGAGGTAACCAGCCGGGTTACCCAGGGCCCACTACAATGCCCCAGGAAATCCATTGCAATCGGGTGGCCCCAAGAGCATGGGCCACCCGATGGGTCCCAGTCCCTTCATTGCGGCCACAGTGGTTGCTCCATGCGGTCTGGGCCGCACCACAAGGCACCCATGTCACAGAGGGCGGGCGGGCCCCCTGCAGTGATGGGCCAAGTCGCCGCTGCGACCCCTGTGACCGAGGTAGTTCCGCCACTGATTATAGCCATTTGTGACACATTAAAAACGTATACCGCGGGGGGCGGGGCCGGGCGGCCATGCTAGCAGGCTGCAAGTCACTATGGCTCCTGAGGAACCCAACTAATATCGGGGAAAAACCCACTTTACTCAGCCTGGAACACCCTGGAATTTTGTGGTACATGGCCCTGGAGTGTCCCGGTGCAGATAGGGCACCTGATATCAGGTGGCGCTGGGTCCTGGTGTGATGCTCTGGAGCTGGGAGACTGAGGCCTATCCGGGAGGGGAGTGGGGCGGACGGCCGCTGCCTCGCTCTCCGCCCAGGCTAATGAGATCCACAATGCGGCTGGGGCCCTCCCAGCCCCGTTCACCCCCCCCCTTTGGACCGGTGGGGGTTATCCCGGTCCCCACCAGGCAAGCAACATCTTGGCGGCACGCCAGGGCGACCCAACGCCGACAGTGAATGGCAACCACGCGGACCCGACTAAATGGCCGACAGCGACACGACTACCTCGCAGGCTGCAACAGAGCTGAAACAGAGCTTGTAAAACACGCAGCCAGAGCCTTGATCGACCCCGGAATACAAAGGTGGTCAAGAAGGGAAGAAGGCAGAAGGCATTTCTAACGCCCACTAACAATGTAGCAGCAGTCACCAGAAGCAACGGAGCACTCAGCATTTCCTATCACCAACTCCACAGACAAACATGGAGGGAGCACCTGGAGAAATCACCCACCACGAACCAACTCCAGCATACCGCTACCCACACCTGGACACTACAGCCAGCAGAACAACGCACCCGCACTTACTTACCTACTGGGCACTGTGGGCACAGCGAACCAAGGACACTCTGACAGACAGCGGGTCTGCTGGACTCAGCGGGACTCTTGGGTGCCCAGTGGGAGTTATCCCCAAGCCTGGGAACAGGATGCCTCATAACACCTCTCCCGCAACCAGAACCAACGGTGACAGCAGCTCCTCACGACGAAAGACGGACGCAAAAGACGACACTCTGGCGATGCCTGCAGCAACATGGACGTCTCTGCTATAATTGACACAACCAATGTCACAGTAACTATCAGCTTTATTAGTGTGATCTTTGCAGATGATAACCCAATATGCCACACTCTGCCTGGTGGCACCTTGTTTAAATAATCATTAGCGGGGGGCGGAGTCTGAACGCCGAAGAGAACAGGTCGCTCCGAATAACAAACGGAGAATAACACTATTGTTATGGTACTTTTTAGCAGTAAACCAAAATGTTTAAATGTCTATCTGTTCCTGTCCAAATTAGAGAAAATTGAATTGCGTATATACGCTGAAGTAATTCAGTCTGACACACGGAGTTCAGGTTAAAATAACTTCGAGGAAATTTATTGGCAAGTGGAGCAAGAGCGGGCTCGCAGGCCCTTTTAAGAGGCATTTTGCGTCATCATTGATTATCAAGATATCAGTAAATAAACATCATTAATTGGATTAATTGTTAAGTGTCTGGGTTAGTGTCCACCTATCAATATAATTAATTGGCTCAAAAACTAAGTGGTTAGCTAAGTGTCCACCCACCGAGAGGTGGTATTGTTTTGGACACGGGTGGGGACAAGGGGCTCAAGCGCCATCTTCCCTAGCATGAGGTTTACTCGGTGGAAAGGGGGGCTTGAGCGTCATTTTACACAGTCAGTGATGTCAGGTCTTGTGGTCAGGTGCAAGGTCTCTTATGAATAGAACATTTCATTACTACAGTGTTCTCATGGCCTTCAAATTATACTATGTTGCGAGCAGGGCCGGCCTAGGCATTTAGACGCCCTGTGCGAAAAATCTTCACAGCGCCCCCCCCATCATCCATGTATGCTGTTATGTTTGTGTTGTCTGTGTATGTAATAGTACGTGTGATGACTGTGTGTGATATGTATGCTATGTGTGATATTTGTAATGGGTATATTAACAGTGTGTGATATGCGTGTATTGGTTGTATGTGACACACACACACACACAGAGTCAGACGGCCATACACACACAGGAAGACATCCACACACGCACAAGCAGACAGTCATACACACACACACAGGCAGACAGTCATACACACACACACACACACACACACGCAGACAGTCATACACACAGACACACACAGACACACACAGGCAGACAGTCATACACACAGAGGCAGACAGTCATACACACAGAGGCAGACAGTCATACACACAGAGGCAGTCATACACACAGAGGCAGTCATACACAGTCACACACACAGAGGCAGACAGTAATACACACAGACAAACACACAGAGGCATACAGTAATACACACAGACACACAGTGGCAGACACACAGTGGCAGACAGTCATATACACACACACGCAGACAGTCATACACACACACACACGCAGACAGTCATATACACACACACACACACACAGACAAACACACAGGCAGATAGTCACACACACAGAGGCAGACAGTAATACACACAGACAAACACACAGAGGCAGACAGTAATACACACAGAGGCAGACAGTTATACACACACACACACGCAGACAGTCATACACACACACACACACACACACAGGCAGATAGTCATACACACAGAGGCAGACAGTCATACACACAGACACACACACAGAGGCAGACAGTCATACACACAGACACACACACAGAGGCAGACAGTAATACACACAGACAAACACACAGAGGCAGACAGTAATACACACAGAGGCAGACAGTTATACACACACACACACGCAGACAGTCATACACACACACACACACACACACAGGCAGATAGTCATACACACAGAGGCAGACAGTCATACACACAGACACACACACAGAGGCAGACAGTCATACACACAGACACACAGAGGCAGACAGTCATACACACACAGACAGTAACACACACACACACACACACACAGAGGCAGACAGTCATACACATAGGCAGAGAGTCATACACACAGACACACAGAGGCAGACAGTCATACACACACAGACAGTAATACACACAGGCAGAGAGTCACACTCACCTGACAATCCCACAGTTACCTGTGGAGTTCGTTGTGGAGGCAGTGCAGCTCCTGGTGACTGGTGGGGAAGCAGGGACTCCTTCCTGCCTCCCCTGCAGCAGTTTCCCGGCGCTTTTAGCTCCGCCCCGCCGCACGGTAAGCTCCGCCCCCGCCGCAAATTAAAAAAAATTTTTTTTTTTTTTTTTTTTTTTTTTTTTTTAAATCGGCTGTGCGGCCGCACGGCGCCCCCTGCTCCATGGCGCCCTGTGCGGCCGCACAGCTCGCACACCCCTAAGGCCGGCCCTGGTTGCGAGTTAGGGGAAATTCAGCAGTTTCTGAGTTAGTCATGTCTTTATAGAAAATACAGTCTTTGTCTATTGTGTTAGATGTGCTGGGAAATTCTGTCATGTAATGTAGTTTTAAAATGGAGAAGTCAGGTTATGAGGACAAAATGGAGGATTTGTCACAGTATGAGGTTAAAATGGAGTTAGTGCAATAATTCAATACAAGTTCAACAAAGATTTTTAATAATTCTACATCAGTCCCCCCTATGAAATGTTAGATTCTAAGAGATAAAACTTTATTTGTTAATAACAGAAGACGTGTTAGCCCAAAGGCACAGAAACCCCGTGGCCGCTAGCTAGGTGTTAATGCAAAGTGCAAGACTGTCCCTAATTCTGACCCTAATAGGCTAACTCATCGTCAGTATGGCTCTCGAACACTTCACACCCATGGGTGGCCCATGGTGGTTTGCCCACCACTTCTCCACACGGGGCCTTTACCATTCACTGACAGATGCTGTCCCTAAACTGGTCCCTTCCTAGAACTCTCGCTCTTTATCAACGAAAGGGATAGTTTGCAGCGGCAAGCAGGGTGAGTTGAGATCCTGGAAATCTTGGTCATCAACTTCAAGATGGGTGAAAGTGGGTGCCGCTTGGTCAACAGTCTTCGTGAGGGATTTTCTCAAACAAGGGAAGACACAACAAAAGAGAAGAGCAAAGATAAAAAGAAAAATTAGTATTGCCATACCAATATGCATTAAAGCCTTTTGCCAACCTGTCATCCAACCAAACCATCTGTCCCAGGGATCTTTTATCCCAGAATTCCTTTTCAATTCTTCAGAGAGGTCATTTAATTTCGCTATGGCTAATGTAACTTTACCATTAGGGCCTGTGTTTTCTGGGATGTAAGTACAACATGTCATGGTGTCGGGCAAAATTTTACATACTCCTCCTTTTTTGGCTAGGATCATATCTAGGGCCATTCTATTCTGGAAGGCCATTTGGGATGTGGCCTGCAACTGTTCGGCTAATCCCTGGAGGGCATCTCTGGTATAATTAACAAAACGCTGTTGGTTGTAATAAATGTAATTTATCCAATTTAAATTCTTGTTTGCGGTAACTATGGTAAAAAGTGATTCAAATCCTGCAGCAACTTCATCTCTTGCTTTAAATTCATTGGGCACCCCCCTAGGCACTCCAATGGCATCAATATAAATGTGAGGATCAAAACTCCCTTTTACTGGGGCTTCACGCTTAACCTTAGTGTGGCTGGACTCATGGGTGTTGAGGTGAGTGTCAGAGATAATGTGTATGGGCATAATGGCCTAACCAAAGTACACTCCCCCCACCATTCCGTGTCCATTCTGGATCTTAGCTGTAAATCCCCACACAACCAGTAAATGTCTCCTAGTGACCTAGTATGGTGTTGTAACAGGTGCACAGGAACAGATCTGTAGGTAGCGCAATAACCTTTGGAAAAGTTACCCATAAATTTACCGATCCCATCATACATGGTGTAGCAAGTGTAATTACCTTTATATACGGTAATACCATCAGGGGGTTTGACATCTTTGGCTAGAAGAGGATACTCTGTTGTCCATGCTTGACATATGGACCTGTTAAACTTGTAGTGATAGGCAAAAAGACTCAAAACACATTCTTCTATATCTACTGGCAGGATTAAAGGCACAGTGCCCAGATGAGGCCGGGCACCGCCACACACATAGCATGCTGTTTTGTTATGCTTGTTGGCATTATATTTCATCCATTCTAACCATAGGTTAACATCATTAAAACCTGTTTCAGCGGCCATGGTATCTTCAAAGGTGGGGTTAGCAATGGCCATCATGTCCTTAAAGGACTGGATGTGTGGTTTTAATGGGTTTGTGACCATATGAGTAGCTCCTTGCCACTCAGAAGAATTACACATATCTTTAAGGTAGAAATGCCCTAATTTATAGTAGGAACCCGTTTTCCAATACATTCCCATTACATACTGATCTGCATCTGTTGGGCTTGGATGCTCAATATTTAGGATTAATTTCATCGGTGTGCCTCCTCCAGGCTTTCTCAGAGTCATTCTTTGAAGGAGGGATCTACCATGGTCATCTACTTTAGATAAGGCACTTTTTGGTTTGTAACCCCAGGCAGGCCCGGCATTCCATCCCGCCGCCCCCCAATGGTCACAATTGTGCCCCCATTGTCTGTCAACTACACAAACATATGGGTCTTTTACATGAGGGATATCTCTATAGATATTTTGGATTTGTGATGTAGGGAATGGGCATTCTACGATGTCACAATAATCAAAGGTATAGGTAGCCACGTGGGTACATGATGAATTATACCAGAAGGTGTACCCACTTACATCTTTAGTGATGGCTACTTGCTGGGCCTTAATTAGACTAATTAAGGAGACAATGTACCAGAGGTACATGGTTGTGCGGTATCTGCTTCCTCTGGGACGGGAGACTTCTTGCAATGGGAAGCGTGGATCCAATGTG
This sequence comes from Pelobates fuscus, assembly GCF_036172605.1. Taxonomy (NCBI): domain Eukaryota; kingdom Metazoa; phylum Chordata; class Amphibia; order Anura; family Pelobatidae; genus Pelobates; species Pelobates fuscus. The sequence goes on from NC_086321.1 coordinate 353,358,684, forward strand.
GCCTGCCGGCCAATTTGACGGAGGTTGCGGTGATCAGGAGAACTTGGAATGGCCTGTCAAATCTCGGTTCCAGGGTATTTTTCAGCACAAACTTCTTGACCAGAACCCAATCTCCGGGAAGCAGGTTGTGGGTACCTGTGTCCAAATCAGGATCTGGAATTGAAGAGAAAACTTGGGCATGTATTTTGTTCAAGGCACTTGCAAGTTCAGTTACATAGTCTACTAAAACATCAGATTGAAGCTGTAACTGCTGCGGATAATAACAACCTAGTCTGGGTGCTGTCCCAAATAGAATTTCATATGGGGATAACGAGTGCTTCCCTCTAGGTGTGTGCCTAACGCTGAATAAAGCTATTGGCAGGCTTTCTGGCCAGGGCATCTTTGTTTCTTGTGACAATTTTAACATTCTGGCTTTTAAAGTGCCGTTCATGCGCTCCACTTTACCACTACTTTGTGGGTGGTAAGGGGTGTGAAAGGCTAGGGTCACCCCCAGAGCAGTCCAAATTTCTTTAGTCATTGTTGCTGTAAAAGCTGGGCCCTGATCACTTTCAATGACTTCTGGAAGTCCAAATCTACACACAATATCTGCAAGTAGACGTTTGGCCGTTGTTTTGGCAGTGATATTGGCCACTGGGTAGGCTTCTGGCCAGCCTGAGAACATATCCACTATTACTAGTGCATATTCATGAGGCCCACTCTTGGGCATTTGGATGTGGTCAATTTGAATTCTCTGGAATGGGTACATGGGTTTTGCTAGGTGTTTTGCAGGCACCTTGATTGGTCTTCCTGGATTACATTTTGCACAAATGACACAGGCCCTGCAGAAGCTGTTGATCAATGTTGTGATTCCAGGTGCTTCATAATACTTTTGAATGAGGGCGGCCATTAGGTCTTTTGACAGATGTGCAGGCCCATGTGCCCATTGGACAACTGCTGGATATAAGTTTCTTGGAAGGCAAAATTTGGAGTTGTTATAATATATTCCGTCCTTTAGGACAGCTCCTTTCTTCTTCCATTTCTGGATTTCTTCAGGGGTAATTGCAGCTTGCTGTTCTCGCAAAATTCTTAGATCAGTAGGAAGAGTTTGCAAAGTAAAGATAGGAACTTCTTCTTCCACTTCCTGCAAATCTCTGGCCGCTTGCTTAGCAGCCTGATCAGCCAAATGGTTGCCCTTTGCTTCATCTGTATCCAACTTCCCATGGGCCTTGACTTTCAAAACGGCCACTTCTTCAGGGAGTAGGAGGGCATCCATTAGTTCCTTGATTGCAGAGCTGTGTTTGACTGGTGTACCGGCGGTGGTAAGAAATCCTCTTGTCTTCCAAATGAGGCCGAAGTCATGTGCCACACCCAGAGCATATCTTGAATCTGTATAGATGTTGGCACGCTTTCCTTCGGCAATTTTGCATGCTGAGGTCAGGGCTTGTAATTCAGCTTCTTGCGCAGACATTGCTGGCGGTAAAGATGATGACTCGATAACTTCATCTGTTGTGGTTACGGCATATCCTGTGTGGTATTCCTTCTTCATCAGCATACCTTGAACCGTCCACAAACAGAGTAAAATCCGGATCTGGTAATGGATTCTCATGCACAGTTGGTAAGTGCACTGTTTCCATTTTCATCTGTTCAAAACAGTCATGAGGTGTTTCTGGGTCATAATCATTCACTATGACCAGGTCTTGAAATTCTTTTTCCAGGAAATGGCGTGGCCATGCTTCAAGAAGATCAGTTGCTGGGTATTTGGCAATACCATTTTCCTGTAGCTGTGATTCATCCATGGTGGCCCATAATTTTGCCATGGGCCCAAGATCATTCCATGATTTTGTTTTCAACTTGGTAACAGGGATATGTGGAATAGCAGTATCCCAATGGTGGAACAGGTAATTGAGTTCTGGGGGCAGTTGGATCAGGACCACGCTATTGCCTTCAGAGTCACAGTAGAAATCTTGAGCGGTGAGCTTCACCTCTATCCAGTGATAAAGCTCATCTTCATAGCAAGGTTCAGGAGTAATATTTGGCTTGTACCACATGGTACAGAAGGCATAATCCGGGCCTTCACAGAGAGGTGTCTTGTCTTTATAAAATGTTAAATCTGGATGCATTCTCTTGATACACCCACAGAGAAGGTAGATGTAGGTTTCATCCGTGACAAACCCATAGTAGATACCCCCCTCAGGGAGTGGAAGAAGAGTGGATGGGTTAAGAACTTGACATCTTTGTATAGAAATGTTGTCAGGCAGAAGAAGATGACATTGTAGACGCAGGTGTCTAGCAGGAGACACGTGCTTGAGCTGGACTTGGTTGATAATGGCAGAGATGTCATGAGGGGCCAAAACAACCAAAGGGTGGCCAAGGACCAGGTCAGAAGTTCTTTCAATGAGTTCTCTTGTAGCAAAAACAGCCCTAAGGCAGGAAGGGGTCCCTCTGGCCACAATGTCCAGTTGACATGAGAAATATCCAATAGGCCTCTGGCGGCCTCTTAAGTCATTAGTTTGGGTAAGAACTCCTGTAGCATGGCCTTGTCTTTCAGAGACAAATAATTTGAAAGGTTTGGTATAGTCTGGTAGGCCCAAGGCAGGAGCAGAAGCAATGGCACGTTTAAGAGATTTGAAGTTATCCAGAGCTTCATTGGTCAGGCAGAATGGGTCTGACTTGAGTGCATCGTAGAGAGGTTGCATAAGCAGAGAGGCTTCTGGGATCCATGCTCTGCAGTAGGAAATGAGGCCTAAGAAGGCATGAAGAGATTTTGAAGTCCTTGGAGGTGGGATATCCAGTACTGCTCTGACTCGGTCCCGAGTGAGGTGTCTGGTACCTTGAGATAGGCAGTGTCCAAGGAAAATTACTGAAGGTTGGCAGAACTGCAGCTTGAGAAGGGAAGCTTTGCATCCTTGTTCTGCCAAATAGCAAAGCAGACTAATTGAACACTTTTCAGTAGTGGGTATATCATCTCCACAGAGCAGTAAATCATCCACATACTGGAGCAAAACAACTTCTGGGTGTTCAGCTTGCCATGGGTCAAGGATGGTACACATGGCCTTTGCAAATTGACTTGGAGAATTTTGTGCCCCTTGGGGCATGACAGTCCAGGTATACTGTTGCATTTCGTGGGTGAAAGCAAACAGGTATTGACAGGTTGGGTCCAGTGGAACACTGAAGAAAGCATTAGCCAGGTCAATGACTGTGAAATACTTTGCAGATGGAGGGACTCCAGAGAGCAGAGTGTGAAGGTTGGGTACAAGAGGGGTGTCCAGGACAGTTGCTTCATTGACAGCACGGAGATCCTGAACCATCCTGTACTTTTCTGGCTCACCTTTTGGAGTCTTCTTCTTCACAGGAAACAATGGAGTATTACATTCTGATTTACATTTCACTAGAGCACCCTTCTCCAAGAGTGCTTTGATTTGAATGGAAATGGCTGCAGCCTGTGCTGGTTTTAGAGGATATTGTGGTTTTCTTGGTAACTTAGCTCCTGGAATAAGCTTTACCACCACAGGTGGGACATTTAAGTGACCTATGTCCTCTGGGCCTGAGGACCACAACTTAGCAGGCACCTGTGTTTTTAACACATCTGGGAAATTGGACCTTGGTTCTGCTGCTTCCCTACGGGGTTCTTCTAATTGCAGCATCAGAGGTAGGGAGCACAAGGCTGAGGTGTCTGAATCAGATAGAGGTGTAGACATTTCTACTTGTCCATCTGGAGTGAAGGTGATGGATGCCTGCAGGCGTGAGAGGACATCAGCGCCTAACAGGTTAATTGGGCATGTGGAGGATACTACAAAACGAGCAAGTTGGCTTGTGCCAACTCGTAGTGGGGTTGTTAAAGGACTGTGTCTTGGTTGGCCATCCACACCAACACAGGAGACATCAATATTTGACAGGAAAGATGAATCTGGCACGTCTTGTTCTCGTAGAACACTTCGGGCTGCACCTGTGTCAACAAGAAATGTTGTTGGTTGGCCTTCAATGGGTAAAGTCACTGTAGCAAGTGGCCCCCCTTTATCCCCTGTAAACACTGCCATGACAGGGGTTAATGACACAGGCTTGCCAATTTCCTAATCATCTGGTTCCTCAACTATCGGAACTGTCTTTGGGGCTTTGGGTGCGGGGGCAGGTGCAGCCTTTGTTCCCTTCTTGGGTTCTTTCTTGGGCTCTGGGCATTCACCTCTAAAATGTCCCTTAGCCCCACAATTAAAGCAATATCCATCCTCAGGTTTGGTGCCTCTTGGGACAGGGGTGGTACGGGACACCATGAGAGGAGCTGAACTGGGCCTTCTGGGAGTCTGGGCAGATTCCAGACCTCTAGCAACTAGGAGTAAGGTATCCAGGGGAACAACTTTATATTCAGGGCGTGCAGCAATGATTCCCTTGCGTATGGAATCTTTAACACCTTGGACAAACGCACCTGACAGCATTTGTGAATGAATTTTGTCAGTAAGATCAAATCCCAAATCTGTAAACATTTGATACAGTCTTGCATGAAACCTTTCCACTGATTCTCCTTTGTCTTGCACAACATCAGTAAGGCCAGCAGCCTGATCTGCAAGTTTGTCCTTAGCCCAGTCTTTCAATTGATTGCAAAAAGTTACTCCGGAGGGGTAATCAACATCACTTGTGAGCAGATCTGTACTGAGGTGGCGGGCCATACTGGGCCAATATGCATCCCCTGCTTTAATAGCACAAATGCTCAGTAAGTCACGCCATGCGGCGGAATAAGTCTTTTGAATCTGAACTATCCCTCGGTAAAAAGGCATAGGCTGCTTTTCTGGGTCAGGGAGAGATTTCATTAAAGCACTAGCTTGTGTGGGGTTAAAGGCAACATATTTAGGAGGGGTTACAATGCTGCTACCCATCCCATGTGTTCCCTATTAAGGGTTAATAAGTAAAGGGGTGTATATAAAAAATACCCCTTTCTGTCTCATTAGAGATATCTTTGCCAGAAGCTCAAGGAAGCAGGCTGAAGGGTCAGTGTTAGGACCCCCTTAGGGGGGGTCTGCCTTGACGTTGGCAGGCGGGCATCCCTCCAATGGCCATTGGAGCAACTAAATGACCTCCATTTGTCTAAATATACATAGGGATTAAGGAAAAAGCGCAAGTAACATTTTCTTTTCTTTGGTTTTTACTATATATTGGGGCTGATGTGTGTTGTAGTCCTTGCTGCTTTAGCGCAGGACTTCTCTTTTTGTATTTGTATTTACTTTGTATCACACAGCCTGGTTACAATGCTGCTACCCATCTCATGTGTTCCCTATTAAGGGTTAATAAGTAAAGGGGTGTATATAAAAAATACCCCTTTCTGTCTCATTAGAGATATCTTTGCCAGAAGCTCAAGGAAGCAGGCTGAAGGGTCAGTGTTAGGACCCGCTTAGGGGGGGTCTGCCTTGACGTTGGCAGGCGGGCATCCCTCCAATGGCCATTGGAGCAACTAAATGACCTCCATTTGTCTAAATATACATAGGGATTAAGGAAAAAGCGCAAGTAACATTTTCTTTTCTTTGGTTTTTACTATATATTGGGGCTGATGTGTGTTGTAGTCCTTGCTGCTTTAGCGCAGGACTTCTCTTTTTGTATTTATATTTAGGAGGGGCCCGTTCTCCCCGACCCTTATGGCCGAAGGGATCGTCGATAGAACGGTGGGCCGAGGCTCCCGCAGCCTCCAATGAGTCCTGGGATACCCTGTCATCCTCTTCCTCCTCTATTTCTACGATCTGGGCCCTTCTACGTGAGGGGCCCGCTTGAGGTGACAGAACCGGGGAATGGGAGGGAGTCCCAGATGCGGGGGTGGCTAGTGGGTCATAGTCTTGGGATAGGTAATCACCGGGAAGCACCGGCATCAGGGGTGCTGGATGGCTGGGGGCCGCCATATTGGAGGCGGGGAAGGAAGTTGCCATGGGGTTAAGGGAAGAAGCGGCGGCCATGTTGGATGTGGGCACACCCGGGGCAGACTGTGATGTCGGACTGGGCATGACCGGAACCTGGGGAGTGGCTTGGGGAAAGGGGTATGGATAATTTGGATAGGGCAGGGACATGGGGTATGGGAAGGGGTATGGCCAAGCCATCTGGGTGGGGGCTGGGGCGGAACCTGGAGAGGGCAGGAGAGTTGGGTAGGGATTCGGGAAGGAGGTGGGAACTTGGGCTGTGGTAGGTGCGGGCAAGGGAGAGGACGGGAAGGGATTAGTAGAGGTGGGTGTAGAAGGAGGAGCCGGAGTGGGTGCAGCGAGATTGACGGTAGCAAGGGAGGAGGGGTTAGCAAACTGGGCGGATGCAGATGGGAGGGTAGGATTATCAACGGAGAGAGAGTGCAGGGAAGGAATGGCAGATGAGATGTTAGGATTAGGCACAGAGGGTGGCACAGGGATGGATGAGGATGATGGGAGTGTTAGGGATGGAGAAGGGGAAAAGAAAGATCCATCAGAATTCAGGACCGGGCAAACGGGGGAGGTGACGGGATGGGTGCTGGGAAGATTGGGAGTGGGGAACATAGTCAGCTGGCTATCACCTATTGCTGACTGAACCTTTGGGATTGACATCCCCTGGGCGCCATTTTGGGGCGCTGGCTGAGGAAATGCCCCAGCAACACAGTTATTATGATACACAAACAATTTCACACCTTTGTGATTTATTTCTTCCTCAACCCAGCCTTCTTGCTGAATAGCCTTCGCCACTCTGTACCATGCTTCAGCTGTCTTTAACAAATCATTATTTGCAAGCTTGCCTTTCTTCTCTGTCAGTAACCTACGCCAGCTTTCTGGCTGCAATCTACCACATGAAGGCACAGCAATTTTACATACTTTAGCAATCTTTTCAACACCTTTAACCATATCCTCACCCTCTCTGTCTTCAACTAAATCACATGCTAGCCAGCCCTTACTGGGCTTACTCAATTCCTGCCCCATATTCCCCCTCCCCCTACACCAGCGTCCTAGATATAGGGAAAGAAAAGGAAATTTGAACAAGAACGTCTACAATGCTCGACTGCCACTCGAGGAAGGTGGGTCCCCCTCAAGTGCGTCTTCCCAAAACGTAGACTAGTCACTGAATCCGCCTACCCGGGGTGGTAGACACGGATTGGAGCGAGGTGAGAAGTGTGTGACCAATCACTTCTCTATCAAGAGGAATGGGAGTGGATAGTGTAATAGTACAGGAAGTGTAGGAAAGGTAAAAAGGTAAGGAGAAATCCTCAGAGACAGACACAGGAGTTTGAATGACTCCTAATTAAACAAACAAGACAACAATACAGTTGAAATACATTGCATGCATCACAGTTCAAATAAAATCAACAGTAATTCCTTTCCTTTACTCGTGTGACCGAAGTCACCTCCCTCAACCTCGTAGTGTCTCCGCTCGGAGAACGACTTTCGTAAGTCTCACTACCAGCGGCCACAGGAAACAGCAACCATCTCCGACCCGAATCCTGTATAGCCTCCCTCGTTACGGCAGTCCACTAACAGTGGCCACCTCTATCCTCACCCTCGTAGCGCCCCTATGAACCCACTCATAAGTCTCACTACCCCGTGGTGATGGAGACAGCAATGCCTGCCCGAATCCACACGCCACAAATAACAATTGGAATGACTCCAGCTCAGCGCTCAAAGCTGGAGGGTACCACCTCTCTGCAAGCAGAGTTATGTGCACAATGAGGCTAGCTAGGCTATCAAAGTGACACCATGGGGAATCCCCAGGAAGCAATGAGTCTACACCCCCTCCACAGATTCCCCCCTCCTCTTTTTCCTTACAGCCACAGCCACGAGGCTCCTAAAAGAGGTAAACAGGCAAAGAAGACCCCCAGGAAAACTTCCACAGGTCCACCCCCCTTTTTCCTTACAGCCACAGCCACGTGGCTCCTAAAAGGAGTAAACAGGCAACAGGACTCCAGGCAAATCCCCCGGGTCCACCCCCCCTTTATCCCAAAAGGGGTAAACAAGCAAACAGGCAAACAGAGGACCCCAGGCAAAACCCCCGCAGGTCCACCCCCCTTTTATCCCAAAAAGGAAAAACAAATAAACACTCAACCCGGGCACTCAGCTAAAACAGGCCAATTCAAACACACCCAGGCAACAGATAGACTAAATGCAGGTAAACAAGTGAGTAACGAGACCCCGGGCAAGATATTACCTGTCTTTGATGTCCTCCCGGGAAGCAGTCACAGACACGTGGACGGGTCAATCAAAGGGGCCGGAACATACCGGTGGCTCTGCAGAAGTCTCTACCGTGTACCTGGAGGTGATCAGTCTCCTTTCCTTCTCCCCGGATTCCTCCATCCAACAGCGTCTTCCTTAGGACGGCTCACCGGCCAGACATAGCCCGGGGCCCCACGTTGGGCGCCAAAGTTGTTATGGTACTTTTTAGCAGTAAACCAAAATGTTTAAATGTCTATCTGTTCCTGTCCAAATTAGAGAAAATTGAATTGCGTATATACGCTGAAGTAATTCAGTCTGACACACGGAGTTCAGGTTAAAATAACTTCGAGGAAATTTATTGGCAAGTGGAACAAGAGCGGGCTTGCAGGCCCTTTTAAGAGGCATTTTGCGTCATCATTGATTATCAAGATATCAGTAAATAAACATCAATTGTTTAAAATAAAAATAAACAATTGGATTAATTGTTAAGTGTCTGGGTTAGTGTCCACCTATCAATATAATTAATTGGCTCAAAAACTAAGTGGTTAGCTAAGTGTCCACCCACCGAGAGGTGGTATTGTTTTGGACACGGGTGGGGACAAGGGGCTCAAGTGCCATCTTCCCTAGCATGACGTTTACTCGGTGGAAAGGGGGGCTTGAGCGTCATTTTACACAGTCAGTGATGTCAGGTCTTGTGGTCAGGTGCAAGGTCTCTTATGAATAGAACATTTCATTACTACAGTGTTCTCATGGCCTTCAAATTATACTATGTTGCGAGTTAGGGGAAATTCAGCAGTTTCTGAGTTAGTCATGTCTTTATAGAAAATACAGTCTTTGTCCATTGTGTTAGATGTGCTGGGAAATTCTGTCATGTAATGTAGTTTTAAAATGGAGAAGTCAGGTTATGAGGACAAAATGGAGGATTTGTCACAGTATGAGGTTAAAATGGAGTTAGTGCAATAATTCAATACAAGTTCAACAAAGATTTTTAATAATTCTACATCACTATTATCCCACCCTACTACCCCTTCAAAACCTACTACAGGGTACTTTAACACAATATGGGGAGCAAGGGGAAAAAACTGACACCAAACAAGCCTGCTTCGGGGCTCACAATCGGAGCGATGTGGAGTCAAGCACGAGGCGCCAGCGAAGCCAACATGGCGGCACTGCACGGCGGCTGCACTGACTTCTCCGACGACTTGTCTGAAGACATGGAGGAGGAGGACCAGCTGGCTCCCGCCCCGACACGGAGGGCAAAACAAGGTGACACAGGAGAGGGCTCAGAGCCGGTAACCACGGCAGCCCTAAAGGCTATGTTAGCTGACCTACGAAAACACATCCACGAGGATGTAATGGCGATACGTGCGGACCTGAGAGGCCTGACAGGCCGCATCACGAAACTGGAGGGAACCTCGCAATCCCAAACCCAGGACATTGCCGCACTGCAAAAAACTGTGCAAACTCTACAAATGCAGACCCTGCAACAAGAACGCCGCTTGGCTGCTTTTTAAGAGGATTCCAGGCGCAGAAATAACCTAAAGGTTAGGGGGGTCAGTGAGGAGATACCGGACGCTGAGCTGCCGAAAGTTATGGAGCGCATACTAGCAGCAATACTGCCGCACAGACGGGACAACCCAATCACCCCAGAGGAGATTTTTAGGGTCCCCAAACCGCTGAAGGCCCCGGCAACCAGCACCAGGGACGTAATAGTCACTTTCCACAACGGCAGGGACAAAACGGCTGTCCTCTCGGCACTTCGGGGCAAAACCCCTCTCCGCTATGAGAACATGGACCTGGCCTTCCTCACAGACCTATCCAACGGCACCCTCGCCTGGCGGAGGTCCCTGCGCCCTCTCACCTCCATACTGCGACAGCACAAGGTTATTTACCGCTGGCGGTCCTCCCGAACCCTGATAGTCATGGAGGGGACCAACACACATAGCGTCCAAGACATCCAAGACGCCCCAGCTATACTGCGAACTCTGGGCCTACCGCAAGACTCTCTCTCTCTCAAGAGGGGCCATACAACAATGCTTCCCCAACCCACTCCTGGGACCCGGCGAGGGTCACCCCATTCGTGCCTCACGGCTCCACGCCGAATTCCTATGCAGCGATCACCACCTAGGACTCTATCACCTGATTGGACTGAAGTGACGGCTGACCACCAGCTATTTTGGAGTGCTAGTTATATGTGACAACAACGGTCTGAGAAAGGTACTATAATTTTGGGCCATCCACTGACTACCCTACAGCCACAAACACCTCAACTGGCTGTGCCAGCGGCGCACAGATGGAACCCGGCGAAAGCCACCACCTTCGTCCCTCGACAAGCCGCACAGAACGCACAGGCGATCGGCGCAACCTGAGGCCACAGGCCACGTATCGGGACTTTACCCACCTGTTTCCATGGCACACCATGGCACGAAATTGTGTATAGTCTAATTGTTTTACCCAATACAAGTTGTGTGTTAGGATTTACTACCTGTGAGTTTCTCCCAGTACGAACCTCTGGACCCATCTTATGGACCAGGAGGCGCCAGGTACTGTTAACCCTCCCCCCCCCCCCCGAGCTCAGGGATACAGAGCGTTACATATAGAAGGCACAGATAGACAGCCCCTTAAGGCACATTTAAACGCCCTACATACTCGACCTGCCAATCTAGACTTCACGGGGACAACATCTTTAATGGCTATTTCTGTAGTAACCACCGGCATATGAAGGTGTTACCTATGTGGATAAGCCAGTACTCACATATCTAGCTACTAGCCAACGACTTTAAAGTAGGCTCACTCATGATCCAGTTCAGAATAAGGCCTTACAGCTTTTTACCATAACAAGACATAATACCACGTCACCTCTACCAGCCATATTCTCTGTGCCCAACGTTATATATATGTTGTTTTTTTTTTGTTTTTTTTTTTATAGATAAGCCAGTTCTCATTCTTTTAACATGGCATGCTAGGTGCCAAACTATTATACTTCTGGTTATTAGAATGGAATTGGGCTATGATTACCCACGGTTGATATTCCCTCTCAAAAGCTAAGATTCAGCGACTGTTATGCGCAAACATTCAAGAGAAGAACCGCTAAGATGTAAGCAGATATAGTACCTTTAGTGAGACAATCACAAAAAACGGTCTGCTTAATAGAAACAAGATTAAAGATACGATAGTCCTCATGCTTTGCGTTACCGATTACTACACTTAGGTTTTTAATAGTTATTTAAGTTGTGTAATTAAATCATGCAGCCACCAGGTGGCATTCTCCAGTGTCCTCCCGCGGTAATCGCATGAGACGCACCCCTGACTTACTCAAATAGGCATGTTACTGGGGGTAAATATTTTGGACTGCTACTGCATCCAGACTAAAACTAAGCTAACTCGAAATTCAGCAGACTAGGCAGACGTATAACCATCTTTCTATGCTTGCGCCCATTCTTATAATTCCTGCGACCTGGATCGCTCCTAGTCATAGTTCCGAGCACCCACCTGCCTAACCCGCAGACTAACATGCAATTAACTTGCTGACTAAACCTGTATGTAACTCACGCTTCAAGAGTAACCGTATGGTTTTTGCTAAGCTACCCTCTTAACTACTCCATTCTACATGTTATTTCAACCTGTTAATTTAATCGCCTACAGCATGTCTACGGTGTTATATAGCTTACAGACTCTTTGTTTTAATAACATACCTAGATAGGCATTGTTTATGGTTATATTTGCTATGCCGTTATATACTTGTTCTTCACATAAAAAAAAAAATGAGGCTGACGAATTTTTAAGATAATATGTATTGCGATGTGACATTCCCGACTTTTACAACTTATTATTGTCTTCCCTTCTTTATTCTGTACCCGAAACCTAATATGCCTCAATAAAACAAAGATTGACAAAAAAAAAAAAAATCATTAGCATACTAATTTTAGCGAAACAAGCAGTTCATAAAAGCGTCTGTACGTGCATTTGTGTCCTATACAAAATACTAACCACACTCGCAACCTCAGGTTTTAAGCAACCTTCTAGTAAAATAATGCTCAGATAGATGCAGAGACTTCACTTCGTATTTGCAACAAGGTCCAACGTGGTAATTAGCATAATGTTTAGCATGTGTTGGAGGCTAACGTGACAATCTGTTTAAAACTGTCTACCATACTATAAAGTACTAACTTGTTACCTATATAGACAATACTAAATTAGCACTGTTAAGCGATGACTAGCTTACTTTACTCTAGCAATTTCACTATTTAGCCAAGCTTGTTAAAATTATATATTATTAATATGGTTTAAACGCCACTACCACAAGGCATGACTTTTTCCCGCTGACCAAACGTTTATAACCTGTTTAAACAAAAAATGTGCAACGGAATTCTATCATGACAATATGAGCTTTGAAAACCAAAGAAAAGAAAATGTTACTTGCGCTTTCTCCTTAATCCCTATGTATATTTAGACAAATGGAGGTCATTTAGTTGCTCCAATGGCCATTGGAGGGATGCCCGCCTGCCAACGTCAAGGCAGACCCCCCTAAGCGGGTCCTAACACTGACCCTTCAGCCTGCTTCCTTGAGATTCTGGCAAAGATATCTCTAATGAGACAGAAAGGGGTATTTTTTATATACACCCCTCTACTTATTAACCCTTAATAGGGAACACATGGGATGGGTAGCAGCATTGTAACCAGGCTGTGTGATACAAAGTAAATACAAATACAAAAAGAGAAGTCCTGCGCTTAAGCAGCAAGGACTACAACACACATCAGCCCCAATATATAGTAAAAACCTAAGAAAAGAAAATGTTACTTGCGCTTTCTCCTTAATCCCTTTTTAATTTATTCCATATTCATCCCATTTTACAAATGCATGAAGACTCTGTTAAGCTAAGAGAACCTGTTGTCTTATTACCTGCAAAACTGTGAAAATGTAATTTTATCACATGACAGGAGGCTTCGGAATGGGCACAAAGGTGTTTCTGTTTCCTAGGGAACACCAACGTAGCCCTCTCTTCGGAGAGGCGCCGAGCAGCACTTTACCGTATCGACGAAAAACTGGTTGAACTGGGGGACAAGGAATTAGGACCCTTAGCACAGGGTAAATTATTTGGAGAGGCCTTCCTTAAGGAATTAAATAAAAGTGTCAATATATTCACGTCCCTTAACAAGGCACAAACTTCAATGCGGAGAGTCTTCCGCGGTTCTCACACCCGTGGTGTTTTTGGAAGGGCTGCACGGCAGAGGGGCCGTGCCGCCAGCCGGTTTTGGCCATCCGGCCCCCGTACAACAAGGACGCAACAAATGTTCTACCCAGACTCATCTAGCCGACATAGATTACACCAATTCAGGGGATCTGATCGTGGCCGAGGCAGCCGAGGACGCTCACGGGCAAGATTCTCCAACGGTAAGTCGGAATCTTACTCTGCCTCTAACCTCCGGTCATATCGCAGGTCGTGTTTCTCTTTTTTTCCAGAACTGGAAAGAACTATCTTCAGACGCGTGGATAATCCAAACGGTACAGGGCTATCGAATAGAGTTCGACTCGACCCCGCTCCAGCTGGCCCCTCCACGTCCGATCCAGACTACACGGGCAGACGCCCACCTCATAGACGCGGAACTCCGAGAACTTCGCTCCAAGGGTGCCATCCAACCGGCTCCGGATGCCACCGGTTTCTACAGCAATATCTTCCTGGTCAGGAAGAAAACTGGCGAATTTCGCCCCGTTATCAATCTCAGGGAGCTCAATTCTCACGTGGTATACCGACATTTCAAAATGGAAGGTATACATCTTCTCCGGGACTTACTTCGACGCGACGACTGGTTCACTCATCTGGACCTCAAAGACCTTACCATTCCGGTACACAGAAGCAGCCGTCCCTACCTCCGTTTCTTCTGGCACGGGACCCCCTGGCAGTTCACCTGTCTCCCGTTTGGCCTCAGTTCAGCCCCGTGGTGCTTTACCAAGATTATGAAGCCGGTAGTGGCGAAGCTCAGATCCCAAGGCATAAGATGCATCATCTACCTCGACGACATCCTGATCTTCGACGAGGATGCAGAGACTCTGTGAAGACACACGGAAGACACACTACACCTTTTGGAGTCTCTGGGTTTCGTCATCAACCGTCCCAAGTCCACATTGACCCCGGCTCAATCAGTTCAATTCCTCGGATTTGTAATAGACTCCACATGCACTCTCTACCTCCCGGCTACCAAAATTACGGCAATCCGCAGGGAGATCCGGAAAGTACATCGTCGGACTACCATACCCCTACGATTACTGGCACGGATCGTAGGCCTTCTCTCCGCATCCATCCAGGCCATTTTCCCCGGACCCCTGCACTACAGGGCCATGCAACGCCTCAAGGCAAGTTTCCTTCGCAGACAACCGACATACGACCAACCGGTTCCAAAGTTCGGGAAGAGCTACACTGGTGGCTGAATTGCATTCAGGCATGGAATGGCAGGGCCATATTCGGGAACCAGCCAGACTTCGTGCTGGAATCGGATGCCAGTCGTTCAGGCTGGGGAGCAACAGACGGAACCACGTCCACAGGAGGAGTCTGGACTTCCGAAGAGCTCTCAATGCACATAAATTGCCTGGAACTCTTGGCCAGGTCCTTCGCCATTCGCAGCCTGGCGAAGTATCGATCCAACTGCTGCATCCTACTCCGCATGGACAACGTCTCAGCGATCAGATTCATCAACCGCCTTGGAGGCATTTCTCAAACACTGGCGGATCTCACGAAAGAGATCTTCGACTACTGCCTACCACGCAACATCACCTTGCTGGCAGAGCACTTACCAGGAGACTCCAATACGACGGCGGATTGGTACTCACGCCACTGGCGGGACGCCATCGATTGGCAGCTAGACCCTAATATTTTCGCGCTACTGGATGCACAGAGGGGTCCTCTCTCCATAGACCTATTCGCGTCCCGCAACAATCGACAGACAGAGGCTTTTTTCAGCTGGCTCCCAGACCCGGAGAGCCTCGCAACTGACGCTTTCCTCCAACAATGGCCTCGGGACGGTGCTTACGCATTCCCTCCTTTCGCAATGATAACGAGGGTCCTTCACTGGATCCGTCTACAGGGAGTGAGAATAATTCTCATCACGCCGCTCTGGCACAGCCAGCCATGGTATCCAGACCTTCTGGAACTTTCAATCAAAGATCCTCTCCTCCTACCAGATGCCCCAACCATCCTCAGGAACCCATTGGGCCTACCTCACCCACTAGTCCTGCAGGAACGCTTGCCCCTTGTGGCCTGGACTCTTTCCGGGGCTCCTGGAGAACCGAGGACTTATCGCAGGAAACTAAGGACCTGCTATGGGATTCATGGGCACCAGGAAAAAGGAGGTGCTACTTATCAGCATGGCACTCCTGGACAAGTTGGTGTGTGGGATGGGACCTCAATCCCTTTACTGCACCTACTCACTCCATCATGAATTTCTTGACCTCACTTTTCACTGTCGGAAAATCATACCGTTCCATCAACGTGATACGGTCAGCCATCTCAGCGGCTCATACTCCGACCCAGGGGACTCCTGTTGGTAAGGACCCGCTCATCTGCAGACTTCTCCGCGGCATGCGCCTGCGGCGCCCCCCGGAACCCAAATACTGTAGACTTTGGGACGTTGGTGTGGTCCTTCAATTCTTACGAAATTGGCCTCCCAACGAGGAACTGTCACTCCGCCAGCTTACCGCAAAATTCACCTTCCTGCTCTGTCTGGTTTCCTTTCGACGGGTATCGGACGTACGCGTCTTTGACGCCAACGCGTTTACCTTCTGTCCGGCGGGTGTTACCTTTCGGGTCTCACGTCGCACTAAGTCCAACTCTCACTCTGTTTTCTACCCTTTCTTCCCTTCTGACCCTCAACTCTGTGTGGTCTCAACCCTCCGTCAATACGTGGAAGCCACTGCGACGTTGCGGCAGCCTTCCACTCATCAGCTTCTCATCTCTTATGTCCGCCCTTATGGTCCGGTTTCGGTTACTACACTGACCAGATGGGTTAGATGGATACTATCCCTTGCCGGTATTGACCAAGCTTTTGGAGCACACTCCGTACGTGGGGCAGCGGCCTCTTCCGCTTATGCGGCAGGCGCGTCCCTTTCGGACATTTTACGAGCGGCGGACTGGACCAGAGAATCTACCTTTAGGACATTCTACTTTCGTCCTCTTAATAATCCGGCGTTTTCTTTTCTTTCACAGCGTTGAAATTGCAAAATACGAAGCCTCCTGTCATGTGATAAAATTGAAGATTATGCTAGCTTTAGTGTACAGATAATCTTAATTTTAATAATGACAGGAGGCGAGTATTTTCCCTCCCTGTTCTCTTTCGTTCTTCCCTCCCTTTCATTTTCACATCTACCTATAAAACTCTGCTCTCTCGTATGGTGGTATAATAACCTAACTTGGTAGCTCTTGTTTAAATGCCTTATTTACCTTCATTTGTAGATCTATACATACTGCTTTGGGTGGGATTCTTATTTAACACCATTAAGGGAGGACGTTTAGTTTATTATTATCATTTTACTAGACAATATTAAGTTGAATTAAGGGACAGACACTCATTGTTTTAAACAATCATTTCTGGACTCTAACACACCTTACACTCTCGTTTCAGCTTAACCAGAAGCCACACGGAATCATTAAAGTCTCCATACAAGATGTCGTCATCATCGCATCAGGGGACTTATCATCAGGTCTTGGGAGACCATCGTTTGAAAATGAGATGCCTTCGTCTGCATTCTTCCTGTTCCGGTTCAATTTATTCTGATTAAGTTTCTGTTATTTTCTACATTTATGACCTTGTGATGTCGCAATTTTAAAGAGGAAATGATGTCATAGGTCACACCTCTTATACCCTATTCTACGTTGTGGTTGGTTAAAAGTTTTGTCACTCTTTTCTTTGCTGCTATGGCGATAGTAAAGAAAGATTATGCAAAATACTCGCCTCCTGTCATTATTAAAATTAAGATTATCTGTACACTAAAGCTAGCATAATCTTCAATTGACCAATTAAATCTAAACCCCTATTAAAACCTTCATTGAGTTAACAAGGAGGAACCTGGCACTAAAATAACGTTTTCTCACACCAAATGGACATCACTCATGCATACCTCCCAAGTGTCCCTATTTAGAAGGAACAGTCCCTATATTGTGTCCTAATTCCCCTGTTCCACTTTTTGTAAGTAAAAGTCCCTCTTTTCCAGTTGCTCCGTATTGTTGGTGTGTCTGTGCAAATAAGATACATTGATCTTAGTAATTAGTAAGTCACCTAAACTTCTCACACATGATAATTTCCAGCATCAGATTTATCCTCATTGGAAAGCATTGATTCAATGCTTTTTTATGGGAAGGACTAACGTGCGCGCGACATTTGCCAAGCATTGCGCATTAGATCCTGCTTGTCGCGGGACGGAGGAGGGGTTGGAGCCAGGACACAGCGCCGAGGGACATTGGTGCTGGGAAAATGTAAGGAAATAAAGGGTTCGGTAGTGTCAGGAATACAGCTTTGTATTCCTGGCACTACAGTATCCCTTTAACTCATTAATGGAAGATAATTTAGCAGTAAGGCTGCAGGGGCATGATCTATATACAAAAACTGCTTCATTAAGCTTAAGTTGTTTTGGTTTTTCTTTTGTCCCTTTAACCAGTAAGGAAACCCTAGCTAAAAGGTTCCTTCAAACATGGAAATCTTACACCCCTACCCTGGGCAGATCCTTCCTCCTAAGATTAGGGCACACAGCATGGTTTTCAGTAGAGGTGATAGTGGGTTGTAAGCATTTGCAAGGTTTTTCTTTTTTAGGTGGTGGGTGGGCTGGCAAATTTCACAGTTTACAATTTCAATTCATTTTTTAGGTTTTGCTATTTTTGTTATATTCACACGAGACCAGACTGGTTTTGGTTTGCGTCTAATGCCCCCATTTCTTGATCCGAGTGGCCAATACAGCTTCCAGGAATAAGAAAGACTTATCATATGATCATCACTCCTCCAAATTGGTGGGAAAGCACAAGGGATGGTATGAGGAAGTTGATTGGATTGGGAGTTTGCTCATTGATTAAAGGTTATAATTACCTTTAATTTTAAGAATTTTATATTTAATAAATGTTTAGAGTGTTGATTTCTATATTACATTGTACACTACGATCTTTATTAACCTCTCCTACTGCTTACTATTCTGTGTATGTTATCAGTGTATTTGACAATATCTGACATTCCTAATAAGACATTTTTTTTCCTTTAAATTTCTTATTATGACAGGTTAGACAGCATTACAACCAGAGCTAGAGCTGTGATGTCATAATGCAGTTTATTGTGACATCACTAGTTACGGGAATGAAAGTTCCGTACACAGACCTTACCTCATCACACTGGTTGGCTTTGGTTATCGGTTAGGAGTTATACCTCAGTGTAAACTATTACTCTTTGGCTACTGAGACATTGTCAGTACCATTTTACCAACGTTCTGTGATACTACACATAGCATAGCGCTACAGTTACTGACTGTATATTTCGTACATTTTGGATCACCTGCCTTTTGAGAATCTCCACGTGACAGATAACTCTCAGCAAGCGTATAGACTGATACTATATAGACAGCTGATACTGTGCATGTTAGGATGGAGCGTGGGAGAAGGCATTGGGCGTCAAGGGAACCAAGGGGCACAGAATCCTCAAATTCAGGTAAGTGAAACCACAGCATAAAATCCCATATCCAGCTGATCATAGCCTAATTTTTTTATCTCATTAATCAGTGTGTTCTTAATTATTGGACTACTGCTAACTATTTACATTAATCAGATGAATTTACTATTTGAATATTTTTCTGCAGGATACGGGGATGATGATGTCATCGACTTAACCGGTAACGACGAGACAGAAAGCGTGCAGGATTCGATAATTGATTTAACTGGCGAAGATGACATGGAAAGTGTTCAGAGTGAGAGACTTGGATTGACGGGACAGAATTTTGGGGGAAGCCATCAACCTGTGGTGATTGACCTAACAGGTGAGGAGAATGAGAATATACCTGACGATGGCAGGTTGGAGAGAGGTATAAACAGAATCCACCATCGCAGGAGAGAACGCGACCAGGGCTGGAGGTCACGGAGCCGCTCCCCTCTCCGTTCCCCCATTAGTCCATCAAGGGAGGAGATGGCTGGGCCACGTCAAATAGGGAGGTCACGGAGCCGCTCCCCTCTCCGTTCCCCCATTAGTCCATCCATGGAGGAGATGGCTGGGCCACGTCAACCGATTTCCGGGTATTTCATGCCTAGCTTAAGACAATTAAGACATGCAAGGGCTGTAGAAATATGCAGAATGAGGGAACGGGACCCTCCAGGTACCTGCTCTATCTGCCTGGAGGAGTATGGAATTGGGCAGCACTTACTAACATTACCATGCAGGCACCATTTTCATACTGATTGTATTCTAACTTGGCTGCAGCAGAACGTCAGCTGCCCAATTTGCAGGGATCGGGTTTTTTTTGCCAATGCAGGCCAGGTTTGCTTGATGAGAGTATCACGTTATTGACTTCTACCCAGATGGCAGTGCACATGCGTCATTACTTGCCAGATACTACAAGTGAAGTGGGATTGTCCTCCTCGCAAACAGTTCACTGTGTTGGAACCCGCCTTTCCAAGATCACCTTCGGGTTGTGTTGTATTGTATATATTTATTAGAACCATTTAAGCTAAAAATAATAAACGTTATGTCTTATGTTGAACGCTGGCATTGTGACCTTGCCTTTTTATCTGGAGTCTGTTTACTGGCTGCTTTGTGTTCACCTTTTCTAAACTTATCTCTATATGCCAATATTACACCTGGTTTTAAATAAAGATAAAAAAAATTGACAATATTAATACAGCTGTAATCAAAATTATTCAACCCCCTGAAAATCAGGTTTATTGTGAAAAATGTACAGACTTTCAGCTGTTTGCAATTAAGAAATTAAACAAAAGCAATTGAAATAGCATAACGAAGTCTTCAAGTGAAAATGCATTATAAGTTGCTTTTTGGGTTGAATTTGGGGAATTCTACTTGAAAGCACTTGTTGTGTTGAGCAATTTCAATTGCTTTTGCTTGATTTGTTAATTGTTAACTGTTAATTAACTGTCGAAAGTCTGTAGATTTTAACAATAAACTCGATTTTCAATGGGGGTTGAATAATTTTGATTACAGTTGTGTATGTGTGTAACGTGTTTATTATGAGAACTACAGGACAGTACTTACAAACCACTAGAAAGCTTTACAACTTTTATGACTTGGCTTAGTTACGCACAGAATTAAGGGTTTATGCCATGAGATCAGACATCATACATCAGAATGAGAGGCTGATTAGTGGAGCCCCCTCCTGGAGAGAAAGGGGTATATCGGCTACTCACACTCGCTGTTTTAAATGCAGTAGCTTTAGTGACCTTAAATAGTTTTGTGGGATTTTTTAAAGTAATTTTGTTCTTGTGTATTCCCAGTTGTCTTACCATTATAGGAATTGAGTGTTTAGAGGCAGAAGCCATATTGATATTTATGCTGGGAACTCAGGGTGTATAGATATATCTATCTATCTATCTATCTATCTCTATCTCTCTATGCTGCCAGAAGTTGAAGAAAAAAGCTTAGGTTACCAAAACCTGAAAAATTATGACCATATCAGAGTAATTCACCCCTTGCTATAGATGTGCTATGTAGTTCTGAAAAAGGTGAGCGTTAAAGACGTTAGGGCGGCATAGCACATCCTAAAGATCTTCTCCTCCCTCTCCCCCATAGTGCAATGCAGCCAATCGCCACAATCTGTGTCATGTGATCATGGTGACGGCCTGCCACCGCAATCACTGAGGCAATGTCTCCGTAATGACTACAATTTCTTCAAATTATGCAAATCCACTACTGGTTACATCTCGCCATTTGTCATTTATCAAGGACCCACCAGGATACCCTATTTCTGTGGGCAGAAATGGCAAGATTGTGTTGGATCTTCTTCGTGCCTTGATAAATAAAGGTCATCATCTATGGGTTGATAACAAATACAGCAGTATTCATTCAAAATTATATGTTTTGAAACTATAGCATTTGGCACAGGACAAGGTGCTGGCCCTTTGGTACACTGATCAAAACATGTGAACATGCTGTCTGTCTACAATGCACGACGAAAGTACAGTTCCGGTGTCTGTCAAAGGAAAAAATGAAGAGATAGAAAAAACAAAGAACATTGGAGAGTACATCACACATACAACGAAAGTAGAGTTGGTCGATCAGTATATAAAACGATATCTAGTTATCCGAAAGACTAAATCCTGGTAGAAAATTGCCATCTACTTCGCCTTGATTGCAATTTACAATTCCTATGTGCTGTACAAAAGAACAACAAAAGCCTTACCCTTTCCTTGATTTTAAAATAAAACTTTTATCCGATATTTTATTTACCCACTCCCCTAATTCTTCTACTTTTGAAGCAGAGGATGTCCAGAGACTTTGTGGCAAACACTTTCCTTCCAGGATCCCCCCACAGCATGCAAAAAATCCCCCCAGAGAAAGTGACACGTTTGCTAAAAAAAAAAATAGTTAACAGCAATGATTCTAGCTATTACTGCCCTCTATGCACATCTCTACCTGGCCTTTGTATAACTGTTTCAGAGTCTACTATACGGGGCTTAACTATTGAGTTTAATGACTCAGTATGTGACACAGCATGCACATGGTTGTGGTTATGGTATTTGGAGTGTTCCTTAAAGGAGTTCATTAACTTCTCCAATTGTATAAGTTATTAAGTAATTATAAAATTCATTTATTATCTTTTTTTTTCTAAAGAACAGCACACTTAACCTGCTGAAAGTGGTCTTTCTAAAATTTATAATTTTGGTACAGCAACCATTTCTAATTGTCCTGATTTTTATTATTTTATTTTCATTCTTCCAATGCTTTTTTTTCCAAATACTGTTAAAATTTAAACAACAAATGTGTTTTGTTGCGGTAGAAACTTATGGTATGTAAGAAAAGTCATATGTCACGAATGTCACGCAGTCTGGTGGCTAGATTCGTTTTGGAGAAACGTATTGTACAGCATTAGGAAACCTGTCTGAAACCACTTACACTGTGTTATGTGGAGAAGGATGTTTTGATTGAAATAAAAGTTGATCTGTTAAATGGTGTGTGGAGTTATGCTAAGACACTGTTTTCAACATATACTGAATGGCCAATAATAAGATTCACCAACTCTTAAAATATGAACTTTGTAGAACCTCACAAGAGTCAGCACCATACTATAGAATGGTACCCTTTACTTTATTTCTTCAGAAAGCCCATTGCACTGATAAACAGAAGCTTCTTTATATTTAATAACCACAAACACAGATAAAAGTTTCATTGATAGGAAAAAGAAAATTGAATGGAGATTTAATTATTTCAAATTTTAAAGTGTGGGGCTGGGCCTGACAGCCAAGATGGCTGGACATGTCACATGGTAGCTCCGACCTGTTCACGCATAAACTAAGTTTTTATGCTCATAACCAAGCTGAAAGTAACCACTCACTAGCTATACTCTGACCTCTGCCAACAGGGAACATGGAGATACCAGATTTGTGCCGTTACACTGAGAAATCCAGATGCCCGACCATGCGACCTAACTGGCGACCTGGTGTCTGGGGGAGACGATCGATCCCCTAATACTGGAATAGGCTTTCACAAAGATCAAATGATTGCCCCTCAGCCCCCCTCTTTGGATTGGTGGGGGATATCCCGATCCCCACTGGGGAAACTTACCTATCTGCAACAGCAGAATCTCCTGCCAAAACAAGCACCACATGGGGTGGCCAAGATGGCATGCTCAAATGCTCACTGACATCCTCGACATTTGAATAGATATGGTTCTAGCCTTTTCAAGAAATAGATTATATTTCATAAAGCCTGCAAACACTTGAGATCAGAACTAGTTCATTTTGGAGGTTTCTGTGAGAGTGATGTTCAGACGGTGGTGTCAATTGGGTCTTAGGTATGCCAATGTCAAAAGTCAGCAGATGGTGGTCAGATAGAGGAAAAGGAATATTGGAGAGATTAGAGGCAGTACAGAGGTTGGTGAAGGCAAGATCAAGAGTGTTTCCCACTGTATGGGTTGCTAAATTGGACCATTGCGTAAGGCCAAAGGAGGAGGTTACAGAGAGCAGACGAGAGGCATCAGTGCAATTAGGGTTGTTGATTGGGATATTGAAATCCCCAAGTATAAGGGAAGATGAGAGGAAGTAGGGAAGCCAGGAAGAAAAGTGCTCAATGAATAGTCTAGGATAACCGGGGGGGCGGTAGATGATAGCAATTCTTAAAGGAGTGGGTTTAAATAGACGGACAGTGTGAACTTCAAAAGAAGAAAAGAATAGGGCAGGGGGAGTTATGATTGGTTGAAAGGTACATTGAGGGGAGAGAAGGATGCCTACGCCACCTCCTTTACAGTTGAGTCTGGGAGTGTGAGAGAATTGAAGCCCACCAAAACATAAAGAGGCATGAGTAGCGCTATCAGAGGGGGACAGCCAGGTCTCTGTAAGTGCAAGCAGTGTGAGTAAGTTTGAGATGAAAAAGTCGTGTATGGTTGTTAAATTTAAATTACTGCAGATGGAGCGGGCATTCCAGAGTGCACAATGAATTTTGGTAAGTGAGGGTAAAGGGCAGGGTTTTGTGATGAGGTTTGTGGGGTTTCTGGTTGTCTTAGTGTGTGTAGAGAAGGTGAAGGGCCCTGGATTGGGAGAGACATCACCAGCTGGTAGAAGTAGGAGGAGAGAAAGTGACAGGAGGTGTGAATGGGTTTTGTATGCATGGGGTCTAGAATGAGATCGATTGTGGGTCGGAGTGAGAGAGTATAGAAATTAGTGTAAGGCATGAGATGAGAGAAGGAGGGAGTGTAGCAGAGAGGGGCATATGTAAATATGAATGGGGGATGAGTGAAGTGGGTGTAAGGAGAGATTTTTGTACTGAGGGAGACTGAGGAAATAAAGAGGAGGAGAAAACAGATCCCTTTTGCATTTTTTTTACCCTCTTTATTATATTTTATCCCCCCTTTACTATGTCTTACACCCACTTGTGTATCTCTTACAACCCCTCTTGTGTATCTCTGCCCCTTTGTGTGTCTCTTTCTCCCCCCCCAGGGGCTGAGAGGGGTGGACAGGGTCTGTGGTGGGGGGAAAATCAGGTTACATGGGCTGAGAGAGGGTACAGGGGCTGTGGTGAGGGACGCGGGCCCTGAGAATGGGTGACACAGGGGCTGAAAGAGGGACACAGGAGCTGTAGCGGGGGGAGACAGGAGCTGGATGGGGAGGGGCAGGAGCTGGAGGGGAGGGGAGAGGAGCTGGAGAGGGGGACACAGGAGCTGTAGCGGGGGGGAGACAGGAGCTGGATGGGGTGGGCAGGAGCTGGACTGGAGGGGGGCAGGAGCTGGAGAGGGGGACACAGGAGCTGTAGGAGGGGGAAACATGAGCTGTAGAGTGGGGGGCTGGAGGTGAGACAGGAGCTGGAGAAGGGGGGACAGGAGCTAGAGAAGGAGGTACAGGAGCTGGCATTTGGGGGGCTGTGGTGAGGAGGGGGCACAGGGACTGAGAGAGGGGGCACTGGGGCTCTAGAGGGGGAGAGTAGCTGTGGCTATGGGGGACACAGGGGCTGTGGTGGGGGCACAGGGAGGGGGTTGGAGAGGAGCTGCCCCAAAACATTTGATTAAAAAAAAACAAAACAAAAACGTACCCCCCCCCCTACCTGAGGCTTACCTTTGGCCAGGGAGGGGTGAGAGAGGAGCTGGAGCCTGCAGCCATCACAGAGCAGCCAGGGAAGTCGGCCTCTACTGATGATGTCAGGAGGAAGGGG
Source organism: Pelobates fuscus (assembly GCF_036172605.1). NCBI lineage: Eukaryota > Metazoa > Chordata > Amphibia > Anura > Pelobatidae > Pelobates > Pelobates fuscus. The sequence continues at coordinate 353,383,631 of NC_086321.1, forward strand.
CGTGACTTTCACTGCTCTTCTCCCATCCGCTGGGCAGTCTGGGAAAAGAGCAGAGCAAATCACGCCCCCTCCTCCTCCTGACATCATCAGGAGAGGCCGACTTCACTGACTGCTGTGTGCTGGCTGCAGGGAGAGCGGGGTAATTTGAAAAATCTGAATCCCCAGCCAGAGGCAGGGCTAGAGCCAGAGGCAGGGCCAGAGCCAGAGGCAGGGGATTTGGAGTTTTGCACTACTGACAGCTCCGCTCGCGGTCTTTGCCCGCCCCCTCTCCTCTCTGACAGAGGAGTATTTTAATACGTCTGACGTGTACAGGGCCTTTTTAGGGCCCTACATGATAGGAAGTCTGAGTGACGGCCACTGGAGGTATTCCTATCAATCAATGTAAACACTGTATTTTCTCTGAAAATACAGTGTTTACATTAGATTGCCTGCAGGAAGCTATAGATCTCACCTGAACAAATACATTAAGCTGTAGTTGTTCAGGTGACTATAGTGTCCCTTTAATATTTGTTTTATTGCTAGGAAGCTCTGCGACAGAAAGCTTTCCTAATAGAAAATAAAGGACAAAGGAGTTTAGGTCCTAAATAGATAATATTTTTATACCGTCTCTGCTTATAGTGCATTTTGCAAAGGATGTGAACGTACAGAGCTTTTACACTTCATATTAATAACCTTGATGCTTTTCCTCTCCCCACCCTCTGCCGGCGCTGAGCCTCCGATAGACTGCTCCGGGATCTAGCTGCTCAGTACACCGCCGCCATGATCATCTACAGGGATATCATGTCCGGAGACGAGATGTTCTCAGACATCTACAAAATCAAAGAAAGCAGTTGTAGACTTTGCTATGAAGTTGAAGGCAAGATGGTCTCTAGAATAGAAGGTCCAATTGATGATGCTCTGGTTGGTGAAAATGCATCTGCTGAGTGCCCAGACGAAGGGTCAGATTTAACAACAGTCACAGGAATTGATATAGTATTAAATCACAAGCTTCAGGAAACTGGCTTCACAAAGGAATCTTACAAATCTTATATTAAGGGTTACATGAAACTAATCAAAGGAAAGCTTGAGGAAACAAATCCAACCCATGTTAAACCTTTCATGACTGGTGCTGCAGAGAAAATCAAAGACATCCTTGGCAACTTTAAAAACTACCAGTTCTTTACAGGAGAAGGCATGAACAGAGGGCAAGGTGGCTCTGCTGGATTTCCGTGAAGATAGTATTACTCCTTTCATGATCTTCTTCAAGGATGACCTGGAGCTAGAGAAATATTAACAATCACATCTTGGATCGGAACTGGCTGCTGCTTCTCATCTATAAAGCACCTGGATAACGCAAAGTCTTAAGACTCAAACTGGACTGATAACATTGATCTTCACGATTTACTTTGCCCCTAAATTATTCCGGTGGAGGCACATTTTTACATGTTCATACCTTCATTTATAGTTCAAATAAAGTCCATCATTCTCCACTGTAGGTAATGGTTCTTGGTTTCCTACAGTCCATACATGATGTTGACTTTTGAGTGCATTTGAGAGGACACAACTTCGCCTGTTTGCACAGAGTTCTTGTGCTTCATGAACATCTTTTGCCTGAACATGCAAATAAGTGGACAACATGCCTATCAAGTAAACCAGGGGATACACTCTGCTGCTGGCCCTTTGAAAATTGCTCCTCCACTGCCAGAGGACCTTTCTGTTCTGTTGTAAGAACCTCTGGCTCTGAAGGGGTTATGTTGGTTACACTTCAGTTGCCCTGCATTACTCAACATCGGTTGTGTTGAATGGGGAGAGCATAAATGACTGCTGCCTGCTCTGCACAGGCTTATGATCATCCTTGAACTTTTTTAAAGTGTTGATTGGTCCTGAAAAGTGCATAGTCTCTCTTTACCTCTACACAAAATAATGCAATATTTGGCATCTAATTAAGTGTTCTTGCATAGCAAGACCACTTAATGTTATCTCACATATATACTAGAAAAGCTACAATTTCTGGGGAAATTGTGAAGTGTTCTTGCCTCCACCAGTAGTATACAACTGGAGTGGGCGGAGTAACTGTTATTATTTATTTATATAGCACATTTAATTGCAACGTTGTTGCACAGTTACATTAAAACATACAGTTATAAAAACATTAGCAGGTGCAAATGGCCCTGTCTATGACATCACTTGCTGCTGCAGCCTTGCACAGGTCAGAGTATTTTTGCGGTTGCCATCTTCAAACGGTCGTATTTTAAAAACTATAAATCCTACAGTGAAGAGCTTTATATTGTGAGAATCACAAGACCCAGACCTACATTTTGATGTATAGTATGTCTCTGAGATATTAACAAGGAAGGCACAGTCGCAGTTTAGAAATTGCCCTTCAAATGTGAGCTTTGCAGAGTGGCGTTTCAATGAATGTCAATGGACTGCGTGAGTTGCAAACAAATGGTCATATTGCGAAAACAATCAGGACTATGGCTTAGCCGTGGACATTTTTAGTGGCAGCAGGGATATCTGAACGTTTTGATATAAGATTTGTGTAGGTGGGCTTGAAAATGAGGGAGTAGTGGCAGTTTAGAAATCATGTCCTGATTTTTCAGCTTTTGCCAGCTCCCACTCTAGCTTTGCCATTCATTCCTATGGGACAAATTTCGCCACAAGAATGACGATATTCCGAGAACCATTCAGCGAAACATTCCACAAAGTAATAGCAACGCGATCGGGAACAATCTGCACGTTTTGGTAAATTTTTGTCTATGTAGTGTAAAAACTGTGGGAGGAGTTAGGGTGGCAAATTTGGCTATAATAAGAATAATAATAATAATATATATGTGAGATAACATTAAGTGGTCTTGCTATGCAAGAACACTTAATTATTATTATTAAGTGTTCTTGCATAGCAAGACCACTTAATGTTATCTCACATATATATTATTAAGTGTTCTTGCAAAGCAAGACCACTTAATGTTATCTCACATATATATTATTATTATTAAGTGTTCTTGCATAGCAAGACCACTTAATGTTATCTCACATATATATTATTATTATTATTCTTATTATTCTTATTATAGCCAAATTTGCCACCCTAACTCCTCCCACAGTTTTTACACTACATAGACAAAAATATACCAAAACGTGCAGATTGTTCCCGATCGGATTGCTATTACTTTGTGGAACGTTTCGCCGAATGGTTCACGGAATATCGTCGTTCTTGTGGCGAAATTTGTCCCATAGGAATGAATGGCAAAGCTAGAGTGGGAGCTGGCAAAAGCTGAAAAATCAGGTCATGATTTCTAAACTGCCACCACTCCCTCATTTTCTAGCCCACCTACACAAATCTTATATCAAAACGTTCAGCTATCCCTGCTGCCACTAGAAATGTCCACGGCTAAGCCATAGTCCTGATAGTTTTCACAATATGACCATTTGTTTGCAACTCACGCCTTCCATTGACATTCATTGAAACTCCACTCTGCAAAGCTCACATTTGAAGGGCAGTCTCTAAACTGCGACTGTGCCTTTATTGTTAAAATCTCAGAGACATACTATACATCAAAATGTAGGTCTGGGTCTTGTGATTCTCACAATATAAAGCTCTTCACTGTAGGATTTATAGTTTTAAAAATATGACCGTTTGAAGATGGCAACCGCAAAAATACTCTGACCTGTGCCAGGCTGCAGCAGCAAGTGATGTCATAGACAAAGCCTTTTACACCTGCTAATGTTTTTATAACTGTATGTTTTAATGTAAATGTAAAGCACTTTGGGCAACAACATTGCAATTAAATGTGCTATATAAATAAATAATAACAGTTACTCCGCCCACTCCAGTTGTAGACTACTGGTGGAGGCAAGAACACTTCACAATTTCCCCAGAAATTGTAGCTTTTCTAGTTATTATTATTAAGTGTTCTTGCATAACAAGACCACTTACTGTTATCTCACATATATATTATTATTATTATTCTTATTATTCTTATTATAGCCAAATTTGCCACCCTAACTCCTCCCACAGTTTTGACACTACATAGACAAAAATATACCAAAACTTGCAGATTGTTCCCGATCGGATTGCTATTACTTTGTGGAACGTTTCGCCGAATGGTTCACGGAATATCGTCGTTCTTGTGGCGAAATTTGTCCCATAGGAATGAATGGCAAAGCTAGAGTGGGAGCTGGCAAAAGCTGAAAAATCAGGACATGATTTCTAAACTGCCACCACTCCCTCATTTTCAGGCCCACCTACACAAATCTTATATCAAAACGTTCAGCTATCCCTGCTGCCACTAGAAATGTCCACGGCTAAGCCATATTCCTTATAGTTTTCACAATATGACCATTTGTTTGCAACTCACGCCTTCCATTGACATTCATTGAAACTCCACTCTGCAAAGCTCACATTTGAAGGGCAATTTCTAAACTGCGACTGTGCCTTCATTGTTAATATCTCAGAGACATACTATTGTCAGGATCGGGACAGGGATCCAACACGCAGAGTACAAAGAGTGGAAAGGTACGTATACCGGGCCTTAGAATGGCCGGACTAACGTACCGAGAGTAATAAAGAATAGTCAGAGACAAGCCGAGGTCGAGGGAACGAGAAGACAGATAAGCGAGAGACAAGCCGGGTCAAGGGATAACAGAGAAGCAGGGAAGTACAACGAGCCGAGTCAAAACCAATAGAGCAAACTAGAATACCAGAGCACTGAGTGACTAGACAAGCTAGAACCACGACAGGGCAATGAGCTGAAGTGAGAAGTAAGCTTAAATACCCTGGCTCTGGATGGTAATCACGCCTCTGACAAGTACCGATTGGATATCGGACACTTGAGTGACAGGTCGCTCGTGATAGCGTCATGACGTCACGTATTGAGCGTCCTGCTAGAAAAGGACGTGGATTCCTCGCGGCCGGTGTTTAAGTGACTGGATGAACCGCGAGGAACGGAGGAAACAGCTCGCCTGGACGGATAAACCACCAAGTCTCTACCTCCCTTAGAGGTAGAGGCCTCAGGTACCCTGACAGTACCCCCCCTCTCAGATACGCCCACCGGGCGGAATGAACCGGGGCGAGATGGGAAGCGGAGGTGAAATGCTCTGCGAAGGCGAGAAGCATGAACGTCCTCCTGAGGTACCCAACTCCTCTCCTCAGGACCATATCCCCTCCAGTTGACCAGATATTGCAATTTTCCCCTTGAAATTCTGGAGTCAATGATGGAGCTGACCTCGTACTCCTCCCGACCCTCCACCTGAACAGGACGAGGTGAGGGGACCTTAGAGGAGAATTTGTTGCAAATAAGAGGTTTCAACAAGGAGACATGAAAGGAGTTAGGAATGCGTAAGGCAGGTGGCAGAGCAAGGCGATACGCAACCGGATTGATACGAGTGAGAACCCTGTAAGGGCCTATGTAGCGAGGAGCAAATTTCATAGATGGAACTTTTAGGCGAATATTCTTAGTACTCAACCATACCCTATCCCCAGGAACAAAAACAGGAGCCGCTCTTCTATGCTTGTCAGCGTGTTTCTTGAACAGCGAGGAACTATGTAATAGAATTTGCCGAGTCTGATCCCATAATTTCTTCAGGTTGGCGACATGATCATCAACCGACGGTATCCCCTGAGAAGAGGAAACCGAAGGAAAAATCGAAGGATGAAAGCCATAGTTCATGAAGAAAGGGCTAGAGCGAGTTGAATCGCAAACAAGGTTATTGTGTGCGAACTCTGCCCAAGGAATCAGACCGACCCAATCGTCCTGGTGTTCGGAAACAAAGCAACGCAGATACTGTTCGATCTTTTGATTAGTACGTTCAGCAGCTCCGTTAGACTGAGGGTGATAGGCAGAGGAGAAGTTCAATTTGATACCCATTTGAGAACAAAAGGATCTCCAGAAACGTGAGACAAATTGAGAACCTCTATCAGAAACAATCTCCGAAGGAATCCCATGTAGGCGAAAAACCTCTCTCGCAAAAATCTCCGCCAATTCAGGAGAAGTCGGAAGTTTAGGTAATGGCACGAAATGGGCCATCTTAGTAAATCTATCCACCACCGTGAGAATAACAGTCTGTCTCTTGGAAGCAGGCAAATCAACGATAAAGTCTATGGACAAACAGGACCAAGGTTTCTCAGGAATGTCCAAGGGGTGTAACAGGCCACATGGAGATGCATGAGGTAGTTTAGTCTTGGCACAAGTCTCACAAGCTGCGACGAACTCCTCAATATCTTTTCGAAGTGAAGGCCACCAGAAATCCTTGGATATCAGAGAGTATGTCTTGCGAATACCAGGATGACCAGCTATTTTACTTTCGTGAAAGCATTGTAAGAGCTCCAGTTGAAGTTCAGGAGGAACAAAGTTTCTTCCCTCAGGAGTGTTTCCGGGAGCTAGATGTTGTGACTTCAAGATCTGGTCAAGTAGCGGAGAATGAATTTTGAGACTGGTATTAGCAATAATATTGCATTTGGGTACAATGGAGGACAACAGTGGTTCAACTGAGGCAGAGGGTTCATATTGGCGAGATAGCGCATCGGCTTTAGAATTCTTTGACCCAGGTCTGTAAGTCAGAACGTAATTGAAATGGGTAAGAAACAACGACCAACGAGCCTGCCTGGAGGACAGACGCTTGGCCTCTCCGATATAAGACAAGTTTTTGTGGTCTGTCAGAATGGTAACAGGATGTAAAGTACCTTCCAATAAATGTCTCCACTCTTTCAAAGCCTTGATAACCGCTAGTAATTCTCTGTCACCAATGTCATACCTGCTCTCAGTACCGGTCAATTTTTTAGAGAAAAATCCACATGGATGTAATGGTTTATCAATACCCAACCTTTGAGATAGGACAGCACCTAAACCAGTCTCTGATGCGTCTACCTCAAGTAAAAAAGGCAGAGAAGTGTCGGGGTGAACTAAAATTGGAGCGGAAGCGAAAAGCTCCTTGAGAGTTTTGAACGCCAGGAGAGCTTCAGTAGTCCAATTCTTAGTATCAGCCCCCTGTTTGGTCATGTTAGTGATAGGTGCGATAATGGAAGAATAGCCCTTAATAAAGCGCCTATAATAATTAGAAAAACCAATAAATCTCTGTACGGCTTTAAGACCTTTGGGTAAAGGCCACTCTAGGATGGATTGGAGCTTATCCGGATCCATCTTAAATCCCTCCCCAGAGATCACATAGCCGAGAAAGGTTACCTGGGTTTGATCAAAGCTACATTTCTCCAACTTGCAGTACAAGCCATGCTGGAGGAGCTTGTGCAAAACCCTCCTGACTTGCTTGTGATGAATCTCAATGTCACTAGAATGAATGAGTATATCATCTAGGTATACAATGACGCAATCTTGCTGAAATTCCCTAAGAACCTCATTTATCAGATCCTGGAATACAGCTGGTGCATTGCATAACCCAAAAGGCATAACAGTATATTCATAGTGACCATATCGAGTATTGAATGCCGTCATCCACTCATGTCCCTGCTGGATTCTCACCAAGTTATATGCCCCTCTGAGGTCTAACTTGGTGAAAATTGTAGAGCCCTTCAAACGATCGAAGAGTTCGGTAATCAAGGGGATCGGGTAGGCATTTTTAATGGTTATCTTATTTAGGCCTCGATAATCAATACAAGGTCTCAAAGAACCATCCTTCTTTTTAACAAAAAAAAATCCAGCCCCGGCAGGGGAGGAGGACCTTCTAATGAATCCCTTGTCTAAATTTTCGTGAATATACTCCTCTAGAACTGAGTTCTCTTTCGTAGATAACGGGTATACATGACCTCTGGGCGGCATGGTACCAGGGAGTAGGTTAATTTTGCAATCAAAGGACCTGTGTGGGGGTAAGGTATCGGCTTTCTTTTTGTCAAATACAGCCTTTAAATCTAGATACTGAGACGGAATTTGTGTCTCTGTAGGATTGTCAGAGTTAGCCGATGTATTGGTTAAGCCGAGAGGTGAGACTTTCCGCAAGCATTTCTCTTGACAATTCTCTCCCCACGAAACTATCTCCCCTGACTCCCAATTAATAATAGGGTTATGTCTCCTCAACCAGGAGTACCCCAGAACTATGGGAATAGACGGAGAAGAAATGAGCAGTAAGGATATGTCTTCTCTATGTAGGATGCCAACAGTTAAGTTAATCGGTATGGTCTCATGGAAAATAACAGGCTCAAGTAACGGTCTACCATCGATGGCCTCAACGGCCAGTGGTGTCTCTTTTAACTGGGATGGAATAGCATGCTTGGCAGCAAAACCCTGATCTATAAAGCTCTCAGCAGCTCCAGAATCGATTAGTGCCATAGTCTTAACTACTCCCTTCTCCCACTTTAAAGAAACGGGTAACAGAAGCCTGAGCTCTTTGTAGTTGTGAATAGAGGACAAAGTAGAAACACCCAAGGCCTGTCCTCTAGAGGAACTTAGGTGCGAGCGTTTCCCGAACGATTGGAACAATTTAGGCGTAAATGACCCCTGACTCCACAATACATACATAAACCCTCCCTTCTCCTGTACTGTCTCTCCCTCTCTGTGAGATGAGTACTGCCTATCTGCATAGGTTCAGGAATACGTGAGTCCTCGAACTCAGAAATTTGAAAGGTAGGCGCTAGTTTAAAGGAGGGTCTACGGGTCCTATCTCGAGTGTTCTGCCTCTCTCTTAAGCGTTCATCAATACGAGATATAAAAGAAATTAAATCCTCCAAATTTTCAGGGAGTTCTCTAGTAGCAACCTCGTCAAGAATTACATCTGATAACCCATTCAGAAACACATCTATATAAGCCTGTTCGTTCCACTTAATTTCTGCCGCCAAGGACCTGAACTCTAGTGAATAATCCACAAGTGTTCGATTGTCCTGTCTAAGGCGCAACAGTAATCTAGCTGCATTGACCTTTCTACCAGGAGGGTCAAAAGTTCTTCTAAACGCAGCTACAAAGGCATTAAAATTATAGACTAGTGGATTATCATTCTCCCATAAAGGATTGGCCCATCTCAAAGCTTTTTCAATGAGTAGAGTAATAATAAATCCAACCTTCGCTCTATCTGTAGGATAAGAGCGGGGTTGTAATTCGAAATGGATGCTAATCTGGTTTAGAAAGCCACGACACTTCTCCGGTGACCCGCCATAACGTACTGGTGGGGTAATACGGGAAGAAGCACCTACAGTGGCTACCTCTAGACCTGAGACTGCAGGAGAAATAGAAGGAGTACGTGTCTCCTCAGGTGGATTACTAGCACGAGACAAAAGTGCCTGTAGTGCCAAAGCCATCTGATCCATCCTATGCTCCATGGCGTCAAACCTGGGATCCGAAGAACCAAGCTGACTGTTTGTACCTGCAGGATCCATTGGCCCTGTCGTAATGTCAGGATCGGGACAGGGATCCAACACGCAGAGTACAAAGAGTGGAAAGGTACGTATACCGGGCCTTAGAATGGCCGGACTAACGTACCGAGAGTAATAAAGAATAGTCAGAGACAAGCCGAGGTCGAGGGAACGAGAAGACAGATAAGCGAGAGACAAGCCGGGTCAAGGGATAACAGAGAAGCAGGGAAGTACAACGAGCCGAGTCAAAACCAATAGAGCAAACTAGAATACCAGAGCACTGAGTGACTAGACAAGCTAGAACCACGACAGGGCAATGAGCTGAAGTGAGAAGTAAGCTTAAATACCCTGGCTCTGGATGGTAATCACGCCTCTGACAAGTACCGATTGGATATCGGACACTTGAGTGACAGGTCGCTCGTGATAGCGTCATGACGTCACGTATTGAGCGTCCTGCTAGAAAAGGACGTGGATTCCTCGCGGCCGGTGTTTAAGTGACTGGATGAACCGCGAGGAACGGAGGAAACAGCTCGCCTGGACGGATAAACCACCAAGTCTCTACCTCCCTTAGAGGTAGAGGCCTCAGGTACCCTGACAACTATACATCAAAATGTAGGTCTGGGTCTTGTGATTCTCACAATATAAAGCTCTTCACTGTAGGAATTATAGTTTTTAAAATACGACCGTTTGAAGATGGCAACCGCCAAAATACTCTGACCTGTGCAAGGCTGCAGCAGCAAGTGATGTCATAGACAAAGCCTTTTACACCTGCTAATTTTTTTATAACTGTATGTTTTAATGTAACTGTGAAGCACTTTGGGCAACAACATTGCAATTAAATGTGCTATATAAATAAATACTAACAGTTACTCCGCCCACTCTAGTTGTAGACTACTGATGGAGGCAAGAACACTTCACACAATTTCCCCAGAAATTGTAGCTTTTCTAGTTCTTATTATTCTTATTATAGCCAAATTTGCCACCCTAACTCCTCCCACAGTTTTTACACTACATAGACAAAAATATACCAAAACGTGCAGATTGTTCCCGATCGGATTGCTATTACTTTGTGGAACGTTTCGCCGAATGGTTCACGGAATATCGTCGTTCTTCTGGCGAAATTTGTCCCGTAGGAATGAATGGCAAAGCTAGAGTGGGAGCTGTCAAAAGCTGAAAAATCAGGACATGATTTCTAAACTGCCACCACTCCCTCATTTTCAGGCCCACCTACACAAATCTTATATCAAAACGTTCAGCTATCCCTGCTGCCACTAGAAATGTCCACGGCTAAGCCATAGTCCTGATAGTTTTCACAATATGACCATTTGTTTGCAACTCATGCCTTCCATTGACATTCATTGAAACTCTACTCTGCAACGCTCACATTTGAAGGGCATTTTCTAAACTGCGACTGTGCCTTCATTGTTAATATCTCAGAGACATACTATACATCAACATGTAGGTCTGGGTCTTGTGATTCTCACAATATAAAGCTCTTCACTGTAGGATTTATAGTTTTAGAAATATGACCGTTTGAAGATGGCAACCGCAAAAATACTCTGACCTGTGCCAGGCTGCAGCAGCAAGTGATGTCATAGACAAAGCATTTTACACCTGCTCATTTTTTTATAACTGTATGTTTTAATGTAACTGTGAAGCACTTTGGGCAACAACATTGATATTAAATGTGCTATATAAATAAATAATAACAGTTACTCCGCCCACTCCAGTTGTAGACTACTGGTGGAGGCAAGAACACTTCACAATTTCCCCAGAAATTGTAGCTTTTCTAGTTATTCTTATTATAGCCAAATTTACCACCCTAACTCCTCCCACAGTTTTTACACTACATAGACCAAAATTTACCAAAACGTGCAGATTGTTCCCGATCGCGTTGCTATTACTTTGTGGAACGTTTCGCCGAATGGTTCACGGAATATCGTTGTTCTTGTGGCGAAATTTGTCCCATAGGAATGAATGGCAAAGCTAGAGTGGGAGCTGGCAAAAGCTGAAAAATCAGGACATGATTTCTAAACTGCCACCACTCCCTCATTTTCAGGCCCACCTACACAAATCTTATATCAAAACGTTCAGCTATCCCTGCTGCCACTAAAAATGCCCACAGCTAAGCCATATTCATTATAGTTTTCAAGATATGACCATTTGTTTGCAACTCACGCCGTCCATTGACATTCATTGAAACTCCACTCTGCAAAGATCACATTTGAAGGGCAATTTCTAAACTGCGACTGTGCCTTCATTATTAATATCTCAGAGACATACTATGCATCAAAATGTAGGTCTGGGTCTTGTGATTCTCACACTATAAAGCTCTTCGATGTAGAATTTATAGTTTTTAAAATACAACCGTTTGAAGATGGCAACCGCAAAAAAACTCTGGCCTGTGCAAGGCTGCAGCAGCAAGTGATGTCATAGACAGGGCCTGCTAATGTTTTTATAAATGTATGTTTTAATGTAACTGTGAAGCACTTTGGGCAACAACATTGCAATTAAATGTGCTATATAAATAAATAATAACAGTTACTCCGCCCACTCCAGTTGTAGACTACTGGTGGAGGCAAGAACACTTCACAATTTCCCCAGAAATTGTAGCTTTTCTAGTTATTATTATTCTTATTATAGCCAAATTTGCCACCCTAACTCCTCCCACAGTTTTTACACTACATAGCTGAAAATTTACCAAAACGTGCAGATTGCTCCCGATCGGATTGCTATTACTTTGTAGAACATTTCGCCGAATGGTTCACGGAATATCGTCGTTCTTGTGGCAAAATTTGTCCCATAGGAATGAATGGCAAAGCTAGAGTGGGAGCTGGCAAAAGCTGAAAAATCAGGACATGATTTCTAAACTGCCACCACTCCCTCATTTTCAGGCCCACCTACACAAATCTTATATCAAAACGTTCAGCTATCCCTGCTGCCACTAAAAATGTCCACAGCTAAGTCGTATTCCTTATAGTTTTCACAATAGGACCATTTGTTTGCAACTCACGCAGTCCATTGACATTCATTGAAACTCCACTCTGCAAAGCTCACATTTGAAGGGCAATTTCTAAACTGCGACTGTGCCTTCATTGTTAATATCTCAGAGACATACTATACATCAAAATGTAGGTCTGGGTCTTGTGATTCTCACAATATAAAGCTCTTCACTGTAGGATTTATAGTTTTTAAAATACGACCGTTTGAAGATGGCAACCGCCAAAATACTCTGACCTGTGCAAGGCTGCAGCAGCAAGTGATGTCATAGACAAAGCCTTTTGTACACCTGCTAGAGTTTTTATAAATGTATGGTTTAATGTAACTGTGCAACAAAGATGCAATTAAATGTGCTATATAAATGATAACAGTTACTGCGCCCACTCCAGTTGTAGACTACTGGTGGAGGCAAGAACACTTCACACAATTTCCCCAGAAATTGTAGCTTTTCTAGTTATTATTATTATTCTTATTATAGCCAAATTTGCCACCCTAACTCCTCCCACAGTTTTTACACTACATAGACAAAAATATACCAAAACGTGCAGATTGTTCCCGATCGGATTGCTATTACTTTGTGGAACGTTTCGCCGAATGGTTCTCGGAATATCGTCGTTCTTGTGGCAAAATTTTTCCCATAGGAATGAATGGCAAAGCTAGAGTGGGAGCTGGCAAAAGCTGAAAAATCAGGACATGATTTCTAAACTGCCACCACTCCCTCATTTTCAGGCCCACCTACACAAATCTTATATCAAAACGTTCAGCTATCCCTGCTGCCACTAGAAATGTCCACGGCTAAGCCATAGTCCTGATAGTTTTCACAATATGACCATTTGTTTGCAACTCATGCCTTCCATTGACATTCATTGAAACTCTACTCTGCAACGCTCACATTTGAAGGGCATTTTCTAAACTGCGACTGTGCCTTCATTGTTAATATCTCAGAGACATACTATACATCAACATGTAGGTCTGGGTCTTGTGATTCTCACAATATAAAGCTCTTCACTGTAGGATTTATAGTTTTAGAAATATGACCGTTTGAAGATGGCAACCGCAAAAATACTCTGACCTGTGCCAGGCTGCAGCAGCAAGTGATGTCATAGACAAAGCATTTTACACCTGCTCATTTTTTTATAACTGTATGTTTTAATGTAACTGTGAAGCACTTTGGGCAACAACATTGATATTAAATGTGCTATATAAATAAATAATAACAGTTACTCCGCCCACTCCAGTTGTAGACTACTGGTGGAGGCAAGAACACTTCACAATTTCCCCAGAAATTGTAGCTTTTCTAGTTATTCTTATTATAGCCAAATTTACCACCCTAACTCCTCCCACAGTTTTTACACTACATAGACCAAAATTTACCAAAACGTGCAGATTGTTCCCGATCGCGTTGCTATTACTTTGTGGAACGTTTCGCCGAATGGTTCACGGAATATCGTTGTTCTTGTGGCGAAATTTGTCCCATAGGAATGAATGGCAAAGCTAGAGTGGGAGCTGGCAAAAGCTGAAAAATCAGGACATGATTTCTAAACTGCCACCACTCCCTCATTTTCAGGCCCACCTACACAAATCTTATATCAAAACGTTCAGCTATCCCTGCTGCCACTAAAAATGCCCACAGCTAAGCCATATTCATTATAGTTTTCAAGATATGACCATTTGTTTGCAACTCACGCCGTCCATTGACATTCATTGAAACTCCACTCTGCAAAGATCACATTTGAAGGGCAATTTCTAAACTGCGACTGTGCCTTCATTATTAATATCTCAGAGACATACTATGCATCAAAATGTAGGTCTGGGTCTTGTGATTCTCACACTATAAAGCTCTTCGATGTAGAATTTATAGTTTTTAAAATACAACCGTTTGAAGATGGCAACCGCGAAAAAACTCTGGCCTGTGCAAGGCTGCAGCAGCAAGTGATGTCATAGACAGGGCCTGCTAATGTTTTTATAAATGTATGTTTTAATGTAACTGTGAAGCACTTTGGGCAACAACATTGCAATTAAATGTGCTATATAAATAAATAATAACAGTTACTCCGCCCACTCCAGTTGTAGACTACTGGTGGAGGCAAGAACACTTCACAATTTCCCCAGAAATTGTAGCTTTTCTAGTTATTATTATTCTTATTATAGCCAAATTTGCCACCCTAACTCCTCCCACAGTTTTTACACTACATAGCTGAAAATTTACCAAAACGTGCAGATTGCTCCCGATCGGATTGCTATTACTTTGTAGAACATTTCGCCGAATGGTTCACGGAATATCGTCGTTCTTGTGGCAAAATTTGTCCCATAGGAATGAATGGCAAAGCTAGAGTGGGAGCTGGCAAAAGCTGAAAAATCAGGACATGATTTCTAAACTGCCACCACTCCCTCATTTTCAGGCCCACCTACACAAATCTTATATCAAAACGTTCAGCTATCCCTGCTGCCACTAAAAATGTCCACAGCTAAGTCGTATTCCTTATAGTTTTCACAATAGGACCATTTGTTTGCAACTCACGCAGTCCATTGACATTCATTGAAACTCCACTCTGCAAAGCTCACATTTGAAGGGCAATTTCTAAACTGCGACTGTGCCTTCATTGTTAATATCTCAGAGACATACTATACATCAAAATGTAGGTCTGGGTCTTGTGATTCTCACAATATAAAGCTCTTCACTGTAGGATTTATAGTTTTTAAAATACGACCGTTTGAAGATGGCAACCGCCAAAATACTCTGACCTGTGCAAGGCTGCAGCAGCAAGTGATGTCATAGACAAAGCCTTTTGTACACCTGCTAGAGTTTTTATAAATGTATGGTTTAATGTAACTGTGCAACAAAGATGCAATTAAATGTGCTATATAAATGATAACAGTTACTGCGCCCACTCCAGTTGTAGACTACTGGTGGAGGCAAGAACACTTCACACAATTTCCCCAGAAATTGTAGCTTTTCTAGTTATTATTATTATTCTTATTATAGCCAAATTTGCCACCCTAACTCCTCCCACAGTTTTTACACTACATAGACAAAAATATACCAAAACGTGCAGATTGTTCCCGATCGGATTGCTATTACTTTGTGGAACGTTTCGCCGAATGGTTCACGGAATATCGTCGTTCTTCTGGCGAAATTTGTCCCGTAGGAATGAATGGCAAAGCTAGAGTGGGAGCTGTCAAAAGCTGAAAAATCAGGACATGATTTCTAAACTGCCACCACTCCCTCATTTTCAGGCCCACCTACACAAATCTTATATCAAAACGTTCAGCTATCCCTGCTGCCACTAGAAATGTCCACGGCTAAGCCATAGTCCTGATAGTTTTCACAATATGACCATTTGTTTGCAACTCATGCCTTCCATTGACATTCATTGAAACTCTACTCTGCAACGCTCACATTTGAAGGGCATTTTCTAAACTGCGACTGTGCCTTCATTGTTAATATCTCAGAGACATACTATACATCAACATGTAGGTCTGGGTCTTGTGATTCTCACAATATAAAGCTCTTCACTGTAGGATTTATAGTTTTAGAAATATGACCGTTTGAAGATGGCAACCGCAAAAATACTCTGACCTGTGCCAGGCTGCAGCAGCAAGTGATGTCATAGACAAAGCATTTTACACCTGCTCATTTTTTTATAACTGTATGTTTTAATGTAACTGTGAAGCACTTTGGGCAACAACATTGATATTAAATGTGCTATATAAATAAATAATAACAGTTACTCCGCCCACTCCAGTTGTAGACTACTGGTGGAGGCAAGAACACTTCACAATTTCCCCAGAAATTGTAGCTTTTCTAGTTATTCTTATTATAGCCAAATTTACCACCCTAACTCCTCCCACAGTTTTTACACTACATAGACCAAAATTTACCAAAACGTGCAGATTGTTCCCGATCGCGTTGCTATTACTTTGTGGAACGTTTCGCCGAATGGTTCACGGAATATCGTTGTTCTTGTGGCGAAATTTGTCCCATAGGAATGAATGGCAAAGCTAGAGTGGGAGCTGGCAAAAGCTGAAAAATCAGGACATGATTTCTAAACTGCCACCACTCCCTCATTTTCAGGCCCACCTACACAAATCTTATATCAAAACGTTCAGCTATCCCTGCTGCCACTAAAAATGCCCACAGCTAAGCCATATTCATTATAGTTTTCAAGATATGACCATTTGTTTGCAACTCACGCCGTCCATTGACATTCATTGAAACTCCACTCTGCAAAGATCACATTTGAAGGGCAATTTCTAAACTGCGACTGTGCCTTCATTATTAATATCTCAGAGACATACTATGCATCAAAATGTAGGTCTGGGTCTTGTGATTCTCACACTATAAAGCTCTTCGATGTAGAATTTATAGTTTTTAAAATACAACCGTTTGAAGATGGCAACCGCGAAAAAACTCTGGCCTGTGCAAGGCTGCAGCAGCAAGTGATGTCATAGACAGGGCCTGCTAATGTTTTTATAAATGTATGTTTTAATGTAACTGTGAAGCACTTTGGGCAACAACATTGCAATTAAATGTGCTATATAAATAAATAATAACAGTTACTCCGCCCACTCCAGTTGTAGACTACTGGTGGAGGCAAGAACACTTCACAATTTCCCCAGAAATTGTAGCTTTTCTAGTTATTATTATTCTTATTATAGCCAAATTTGCCACCCTAACTCCTCCCACAGTTTTTACACTACATAGCTGAAAATTTACCAAAACGTGCAGATTGCTCCCGATCGGATTGCTATTACTTTGTAGAACATTTCGCCGAATGGTTCACGGAATATCGTCGTTCTTGTGGCAAAATTTGTCCCATAGGAATGAATGGCAAAGCTAGAGTGGGAGCTGGCAAAAGCTGAAAAATCAGGACATGATTTCTAAACTGCCACCACTCCCTCATTTTCAGGCCCACCTACACAAATCTTATATCAAAACGTTCACCTATCCCTGCTGCCACTAAAAATGTCCACAGCTAAGTCGTATTCCTTATAGTTTTCACAATAGGACCATTTGTTTGCAACTCACGCAGTCCATTGACATTCATTGAAACTCCACTCTGCAAAGCTCACATTTGAAGGGCAATTTCTAAACTGCGACTGTGCCTTCATTGTTAATATCTCAGAGACATACTATACATCAAAATGTAGGTCTGGGTCTTGTGATTCTCACAATATAAAGCTCTTCACTGTAGGATTTATAGTTTTTAAAATACGACCGTTTGAAGATGGCAACCGCAAAAATACTCTGACCAGTGCCAGGCTGCAGCAGCAAGTGATGTCATAGACAAAGCCTTTTACACCTGCTAATGTTTTTATAAATGTATGTTTTAATGTAACTGTGAAGCACTTTGGGCAACAACATTGCAATTAAATGTGCTATATAAATAAATAATAACAGTTACTCCGCCCACTCCAGTTGTAGACTACTGGTGGAGGCAAGAACACTTCACAATTTCCCCAGAAATTGTAGCTTTTCTAGTTAAGTGTTCTTGCATAGCAAGACCACTTAATGTTATCTCACATATATATTATTATTATTAAGTGTTCTTGCATAGCAAGACCACTTAATGTTATCTCACATATATATTATTATTATTATTCTTATTATTCTTATTATAGCCAAATTTGCCACCCTAACTCCTCCCACAGTTTTTACACTACATAGCTGAAAATTTACCAAAACGTGCAGATTGCTCCCGATCGGATTGCTATTACTTTGTAGAACATTTCGCCGAATGGTTCACGGAATATCGTCGTTCTTGTGGCAAAATTTGTCCCATAGGAATGAATGGCAAAGCTAGAGTGGGAGCTGGCAAAAGCTGAAAAATCAGGACATGATTTCTAAACTGCCACCACTCCCTCATTTTCAGGCCCATCTACACAAATCTTATATCAAAACGTTCAGCTATCCCTGCTGCCACTAGAAATGTCCACGGCTAAGCCATAGTCCTGATAGTTTTCACAATATGACCATTTGTTTGCAACTCACGCCTTCCATTGACATTCATTGAAACTCCACTCTGCAAAGCTCACATTTGAAGGGCAATTTCGAAACTGCGACTGTGCCTTCATTGTTAATATCTCAGAGACATACTATACATCAAAATGTAGGCCTGGGTCTTGTGATTCTCACAATATAAAGCTCTTCACTGTAGGATTTATAGTTTTTAAAATACGACCGTTTGAAGATGGCAACCGCCAAAATACTCTGACCTGTGCAAGGCTGCAGCAGCAAGTGATGTCATAGACAAAGCCTTTTACACCTGCTAATTTTTTATAACTGTATGTTTTAATGTAACTGTGAAGCACTTTGGGCAACAACATTGCAATTAAATGTGCTATATAAATAAATACTAACAGTTACTCCGCCCACTCTAGTTGTAGACTACTGATGGAGGCAAGAACACTTCACACAATTTCCCCAGAAATTGTAGCTTTTCTAGTTATTATTATTCTTATTATAGCCAAATTTGCCACCCTAACTCCTCCCACAGTTTTTACACTACATAGACAAAAATATACCAAAACGTGCAGATTGTTCCCGATCGGATTGCTATTACT
Source organism: Pelobates fuscus (assembly GCF_036172605.1). Classification (NCBI taxonomy): domain Eukaryota; kingdom Metazoa; phylum Chordata; class Amphibia; order Anura; family Pelobatidae; genus Pelobates; species Pelobates fuscus. Next base: position 353,402,472 of record NC_086321.1, read on the forward strand.
TTGTGGAACGTTTCGCCGAATGGTTCACGGAATATCGTCGTTCTTGTGGCGAAATTTGTCCCATAGGAATGAATGGCAAAGCTAGAGTGGGAGCTGGCAAAAGCTGAAAACTCAGGACATGATTTCTAAACTGCCACCACTCCCTCATTTTCAGGCCCACCTACACAAATCTTATATCAAAACGTTCAGCTATCCCTGCTGCCACTAGAAATGTCCACGGCTAAGCCATAGTCCTGATAGTTTTCACAATATGACCATTTGTTTGCAACTCACACCTTCCATTGACATTCATTGAAACTCTACTCTGCAAAGCTCACATTTGAAGGGCATTTTCTAAACTGCGACTGTGCCTTCATTGTTAATATCTCAGAGACATACTATACATCAAAATGTAGGTCTGGGTCTTGTGATTCTCACAATATAAAGCTCTTCACTGTAGGGTTTATAGTTTTTAAAATACAACCGTTTGACGATGGCAACCGCCAAAAAACTCTGACCTGTGCAAGGCTGCAGCAGCAAGTGATGTCATAGACAAAGCCTTTTGTACACCTGCTAGAGTTTTTATAAATGTATGGTTTAATGTAACTGTGCAACAAAGTTGCAATTAAATGTGCTATATAAATGATAACAGTTACTGCGCCCACTCCAGTTGTAGACTACTGGTGGAGGCAAGAACACTTCACACAATTTCCCCAGAAATTGTAGCTTTTCTAGTTATTATTATTATTCTTATTATAGCCAAATTTGCCACCCTAACTCCTCCCACAGTTTTTACACTACATAGACGAAAATTTACCAAAACGTGCAGATTGTTCCCGATCGGATTGCTATTACTTTGTGGAACGTTTCACCGAATGGTTCACGGAATATCGTCGTTCTTGTGGCGAAATTTGTCCCATAGGAATGAATGGCAAAGCTAGAGTGGGAGCTGGCAAAATCTGAAAAATCAGGACATGATTTCTAAACTGCCACCACTCCCTCATTTTCAGGCCCACCTACACAAATCTTATATCAAAACGTTCAGCTATCCGCGGTGTCACTAAAAATGTCCACGGCTAAGCCACAGTCCGAATAGTTATCACAATATGACCATTTGTTGCAACTCATGCCGTCCATTGACATTCATTGAAACTCCACTCTGCAAAGCTCACATTTGAAGGGCAATTTTTAAACTGCGACTGTGCCTTCCTTGTTAATATCTCAGAGACATACTATACATCAAAATGTAGGTCTGGGTCTTGTGATTCTCACAATATAAAGCTCTTCACTGTAGGATTTATAGTTTTTAAAATACGACCGTTTGAAGATGGCAAACGCAAAAATACTCTGGCCTGTGCAAGGCTGCAGCAGCAAGTGATGTCATAGACAGGGCCTTTTGCACCTGCTAAAGGTTTGTATAACTGTATGTTTTAATGTAACTGAGAAGCACTTTGGGCAACAACGTTGCAATTAAATGTGCTATATAAATAAATAATAACAGTTACTCCGCCCACTCCAATTGTATAGTACTGGTGGAGGCAAGAACACTTCACACAATTTCCCCAGAAATTGTAGCTTTTCTAGTTATTAAGTGTTCTTGCATAGCAAGACCACTTAATGTTATCTCACATATATATTATTATTATTATTCTTATTATAGCCAAATTTGCCACCCTAACTCCTCCCACAGTTTTTACACTACATAGACTAAAATTTACCAAAACGTGCAGATTGTTCCCGATCGCGTTGCTATTACTTTGTGGAACGTTACGCCGAATGGTTCTCGGAATATCGTCGTTCTTGTGGCAAAATTTTTCCCATAGGAATGAATGGCAAAGCTAGAGTGGGAGCTGGCAAAAGCTGAAAAATCAGGACATGATTTCTAAACTGCCACCACTCCCTCATTTTCAGGCCCACCTACACAAATCTTATATCAAAACGTTCAGCTATCCCTGCTGCCACTAGAAATGTCCACGGCTAAGCCATAGTCCTGATAGTTTTCACAATATGACCATTTGTTTGCAACTCACACCTTCCATTGACATTCATTGAAACTCTACTCTGCAAAGCTCACATTTGAAGGGCATTTTCTAAACTGCGACTGTGCCTTCATTGTTAATATCTCAGAGACATACTATACATCAAAATGTAGGTCTGGGTCTTGTGATTCTCACAATATAAAGCTCTTCACTGTAGGATTTATAGTTTTAGAAATATGACCGTTTGAAGATGGCAACCGCAAAAATACTCTGACCTGTGCCAGGCTGCAGCAGCAAGTGATGTCATAGACAAAGCATTTTACACCTGCTCATTTTTTTATAACTGTATGTTTTAATGTAACTGTGAAGCACTTTGGGCAACAACATTGCAATTAAATGTGCTATATAAATGATAACAGTTACTCCGCCCACTCCAGTTGTAGACTACTGGTGGAGGCAAGAACACTTCACAATTTCCCCAGAAATTGTAGCTTTTCTAGTTAAGTGTTCTTGCATAGCAAGACCACTTAATGTTATCTCACATATATATTATTCTTATTATTCTTATTATTCTTATTATAGCCAAATTTGCCACCCTAACTCCTCCCACAGTTTTTACACTACATAGACAAAAATATACCAAAACGTGCAGATTGTTCCCGATCGGATTGCTATTACTTTGTGGAACGTTTCGCCGAATGGTTCACGGAATATCGTCGTTCTTGTGGCGAAATTTGTCCCATAGGAATGAATGGCAAAGCTAGAGTGGGAGCTGGCAAAAGCTGAAAAATCAGGACATGATTTCTAAACTGCCACCACTCCCTCATTTTCAGGCCCACCTACACAAATCTTATATCAAAACGTTCAGCTATCCCTGCTGCCACTAGAAATGTCCACGGCTAAGCCATAGTCCTGATAGTTTTCACAATATGACCATTTGTTTGCAACTCACGCCTTCCATTGACATTCATTGAAACTCCACTCTGCAAAGCTCACATTTGAAGGGCAATTTCGAAACTGCAACTGTGCCTTCATTGTTAATATCTCAGAGACATACTATACATCAAAATGTAGGTCTGGGTCTTGTGATTCTCACAATATAAAGCTCTTCACTGTAGGATTTATAGTTTTTAAAATACGACCGTTTGAATATGGCAACCGCCAAAATACTCTGACCTGTGCAAGGCTGCAGCAGCAAGTGATGTCATAGACAAAGCCTTTTATACCTGCTAATTTTTTTTGACTATGTTTTAATGTAACTGTGAAGCACTTTGGGCAACAACATTGCAATTAAATGTGCTATATAAATAAATACTAACAGTTACTCCGCCCACTTAGTTGTAGACTACTGATGGAGGCAAGAACACTTCACACAATTTCCAGAGAAATTGTAGCTTTTCTAGTTATTATTATTCTTATTATAGCCAAATTTGCCACCCTAACTCCTCCCACAGTTTTTACACTACATAGACAAAAATATACCAAAACGTGCAGATTGTTCCTGATCGCGTTGCTATTACTTTGTGGAACGTTTCGCTGAATGGTTCTCGGAATATCGTCATTCTTGTGGCGAAATTTGTCCCATAGGAATGAATGGCAAAGCTAGAGTGGGAGCTGGCAAAAGCTGAAAAATCAGGACATGATTTCTAAACTGCCACTACTCCCTCATTTTCAAGCCCACCTACACAAATCTTATATCAAAACGTTCAGCTATCCCTGCTGCCAATAAAAATGTCCACGGCTAAGCCATAGTCCTGATTGTTTTCGCAATATGACCATTTGTTTGCAACTCACGCAGTCCATTGACATTCATTGAAACGCCACTCTGCAAAGCTCACATTTGAAGGGCAATTTCTAAACTGCGACTGTGCCTTCCTTGTTAATATCTCAGAGACATACTATACATCAAAATGTAGGTCTGGGTCTTGTGATTCTCACAATATAAAGCTCTTCACTGTAGGATTTATAGTTTTTATAATACGACCGTTTGAAGATGGCAACCGCAAAAATACTCTGACCTGTGCAAGGCTGCAGCAGCAAGTGATGTCATAGACAGGGCCATTTGCACCTGCTAATGTTTTTATAACTGTATGTTTTAATGTAACTGTGCAACAACGTTGCAATTAAATGTGCTATATAAATAAATAATAACAGTTACTCCGCCCACTCCAGTTGTATACTACTGGTGGAGGCAAGAACACTTCACAATTTCCCCAGAAATTGTAGCTTTTCTAGTTATTATTATTATTCTTATTATAGCCAAATTTGCCACCCTAACTCCTCCCACAGTTTTTACACTACATAGACGAAAATTTACCAAAACGTGCAGATTGTTCCCGATCGGATTGCTATTACTTTGTGGAACGTTTCACCGAATGGTTCACGGAATATCGTCGTTCTTGTGGCGAAATTTGTCCCATAGGAATGAATGGCAAAGCTAGAGTGGGAGCTGGCAAAATCTGAAAAATCAGGACATGATTTCTAAACTGCCACCACTCCCTCATTTTCAGACCCACCTACACAAATCTTAGATCAAAACGTTCAGCTATCCGCGGTGTCACTAAAAATGTCCACGGCTAAGTCACAGTCCGAATAGTTATCACAATATGACCATTTGTTGCAACTCATGCCGTCCATTGACATTCATTGAAACTCCACTCTGCAAAGCTCACATTTGAAGGGCAATTTTTAAACTGCGACTGTGCCTTCCTTGTTAATATCTCAGAGACATACTATACATCAAAATGTAGGTCTGGGTCTTGTGATTCTCACATTCTCTTCACTGTAGGATTTATAGTTTTTAAAATACGACCGTTTGAAGATGGCAAACGCAAAAATACTCTGACCTGTGCAAGGCTGCAGCAGCAAGTGATGTCATAGACAGGGCCTTTTGCACCTGCTAAAGGTTTGTATAACTGTATGTTTTAATGTAACTGTGAAGCACTTTGGGCAACAACGTTGCAATTAAATGTGCTATATAAATAAATAATAACAGTTACTCCGCCCACTCCAATTGTATAGTACTGGTGGAGGCAAGAACACTTCACACAATTTCCCCAGAAATTTTAGCTTTTCTAGTTTATCCTGCTGTTTTTAATTGCAATCAACCTTGATTTGCACCAGATTAAGGGACTGTCACTCAACCTAGAACAACATCATTAAGGAAACTTGCATGGATTATACCAAATATCTTGCTATATTAATATACTTAAGGGAACACTCCAATCACCACATAAGCGGGCTACTCCTGGCATTTTAACCACTGTAGTGGTTTTGGTGTTGGGTGTTTTACTTTAATAAGAAGTAAACCTCTAGACATAGCTAACATTTGCAGCTGTTAATGGTCCACTAGATCTAAAACTGACTGGATTTGTCATCTAATGTGATCCAAGCCTTGTAGGAGGTAATCCAGAATATGAATGGTCTTGTTAGCAGCTTGGTCCCTTCTGAGGAATCTTAAAGGAACACTATAGTCACCTAAATTACTTTAGCTAAATAAAGCAGTTTTAGTGTATAGATCATTGCCCTGCAATTTCACTGCTCAATTCACTGTCATTTAGGAGTTAAATCGCTTTGTTTCTGTTTATGCAGCATTAGCCACACCTCCCCTGGCTATGATTAACAGAGCCTGCATGAAAAAAAAAACTGGTTTCACTTTCAAACAGATGTAATTTACCTTAAATAATTGTATCTCAATCTCTAAATTGAACTTTAATCACATACAGGAGGCTCTTGCAGGCTCTAGCAAGCTATTAACATAGCAGGGGATAATAAAATCTTAATTAAACAGAACTTGCAATAAAGAAAGCCTAAATAGGGCTCTCTTTACAGGAAGTGTTTATGGAAGGCGGTGCAAGTCACATGCAGGGAGGTGTGACTAGGGTTCATAAACAAAGGGATTTAACTCCTAAATGGCAGAGGATTGAGCAGTGAGGCTGCAGGGGCATGTTCTATACACCAAAACTGCTTCATTAAGCTAAAGTTCTTCAGGTGACTATAGTGTCCCTTTAACCCCTTAAGGACCAAACTTCTGGAATAAAAGGGAATCATGACATGTCACACATGTCATGTGTCTTTAAGGGGTTAAGTGCCATGAATTCAAGGTTTACCGTGTATTCCACAGAGTTTCTTGCTAGACAAATGTATTGGAAACAAAAGTATTAAAGGTTCAATAAAGTTGTAGTAATTAAAAAAAAAATAAGCTTGATCATATTGTATTCGTTGCGGAGTCCATTTTTTCCATATAAAATTCCGGGTTATAATTTCAGTTTATAAATTATATCATTTCTATTCACCTGACCTACACTGAGCCAGACAACCTCCATGTTAATATACATGTACGAATTTTATATGGAAGAGAGGACACATCAGAAAAACCTAATAAATGCAGATAACCAGCTTGTCTAATCTTTCTTTCTTTCTGAATACTGGAGAAAACATTCAGACCCATTCCTGAAAGTTTTGAGCATAGGGTCATTCTTGTTTTTGCATTTCTGGAATGTAAGATACGGTTTACATGATAAAAGGTTTAAAACAGAATATTGCTGCTGTTGCTAAGGATTGCCCTGGCATATTAACCCCCTGAGAACACATGACGGAAATATTCCGTCTTGATTCCAGAAGTTGTGTCCTTAAGGGGTTAACCGAGTTGGGATAAATGGTGACTTTTCATAGAAATATCCCTATTGTAAATGTATTTAAATATAATTGTAATAAGATCAACAGGGTTATTCGCTAAAGTATGAAATGGATTTTAAGTAAATTACAAATTTTGGCAAGTCAATTATGTTTTTGGATCGGTTATTTTGGGCTACAATATGAAATTGTCACGATTACTATTTGACCCAACATGCAAAACTATGTAATACACAATGAACAAGGATAACGTATACCGGACCATAGAATGGCCGGACTTAACGTAAATAAAGAATAGTCAAAATACTCGCTGAGGTCAGGGACACAGAAAGAGACACAACAAGGAAACAAGCCGAAAGTCCAGGTTACCAGAAATACTGGAAGTCAAAATACAAGCCAAAGTCAAATACCAAAAAGAACTAGAATAGGAACGCACTCTCTGTTAACCAACTAGTGGAAACCACGACAGGGCACTGACCAAATGCTATTTTGAGTTTAAATAACCATGCTAAGGCTATGATTGGTTGTACGTAGCCTTTGACCCCAAAACGTGCGTGTGCGCCGTTTGCGTGACGTGACACGCACGTCAGCGCCATCTTTGTTGATGACGGAGGCGGGGCTACATAGTTGCTTTGGACCGCAACGGCCAGCGAGTATTAGAACGCCGCACCGGTCTGGGATTGCGCCACTAGGGTGCTGAATGGCACGCTGACTTGCCTTAGGTAATTTTTTATTATTTTTAACAGCATAACCGCATTGATCAGATGCAGTCATGCTGCATGGAGGCACAGGGGGACGTGACAGGAATTCACTTTGAATTCCCGATAATACACATTTTGATTAATAACCTTTCAAGTCTGCAGATTGATAATGTTTGCACCCGGGATACGGAAAATACAACAGATAATTGTTGGAAAATAAATTTAACATCTAATTGGTTTTACGAAAAAAACTCAAAAAGCATAAAGGTTTTTAAATACTGGGATGTTTTAGTTTTGATAAAAAGTGATGGATTAATGACAAAAAAAAATCAGACCTTAATGGAGAAATGTCACCTCAACACTAACTTTTAATATAATGATCCTTTCATCAAGTTTTGTTAACCAAAGTATATGTAAAAACAATTTGAAAAATTATATCCCTGCCTTTAGTATATGACAGGATCTGTCAGCCATATACATACACCTTGGGTTAGACAGTGTTTGTATTTGATAATTAATGGGTCTGATGATGTCACTGCACTACGAATCAGAGAGGACCATAGAGACTAAACAGAGGTTTCCAAACACTGTCTGACCCAAGCTTTATGTATATGTCTGAAGGATCCTGTCATATACTAAAGGTAGGAATTAGTTTTTGTTTTTTAACTTTTTTCTAAATATATTTTATTTAACACAGTATCAATTTCCTTCGAAAACTTGAAACGATTATCATATGAAAAAATATTGTACAGGGGACAGTTGTCCATTAAATGCTGCACATGGGTTTCAAAGGACAGTGTGGCTGCAATAAATGTTTGTAGCTAGGAATGAAATAATGCTTTAGGTTTTATCGTATGAAACTGGGAAGATTTCTGTAGTTTAGTTGCTCTGATGGGTTTGTTTGTTTTTCACCTCTCTCCCTTCTTCACCAGCCTAGTCAGAATTCTGTGAATCCGTCTGTAGCCTGGAATGCAAACACATGTTAAGGCACATTTTCAGTTAATACCGTTATGTCTTGTTTCCCAGAGCAAGGAACCTCTTCTAGGAGAGAGTGTTATGAGAAAACTGGACACAGACCTCCCCTCTTGGTCGTATTCGCAGGAAAAGCTATCTTCGTTGTGTCATTTTTACTGTGGGTAACTTCATTACTAAACAGAAATTTGCAAACTGAAATTCGTATTGTTACATTTTAACAAAATTAACCAAGTGCAAGGATATTTTAAATGTTTGATTTGAGAGTTTTGTTTAGAAAACTCAACCTAAGTGTAACGCATTGTCCCTTTAACCTCTGTGGAACTATAATTAGAGAATCTGGGAGAAGGATTCATACTCAGCTGACAATCGAGTATTAATTCGCGTAGCTGTTCATAAATTAGGTTAGCTCTTGGCAATAATCTTGATTCTGAGAAGCTACAAAGTGGAGTTGAAATTTACTGCTGATTCTAATTATTGTGATTAAGACAAAGGACTTTAAACGTTTGTCCAGGAAACGATTAAGATATTGAAATTGCTTAAATCTTGAAGGAGGATATGAACCGAAACTCCTGATTATGTATGACCATATTTAGGAAAATACTTGCTGTAATACAAGATATTTGCCTCTGAATCTTGACTCTTAGGAAATGATATCGCACAGTTCCTCACAGGAAACCCAACAGCACATGCAGTACCTGAACACGTCATTCTGTTACATTCAGACTGACTCCAATTAAGACGTGGGGCATTGGTCAGCAGGGCTGCCATCAGAAATTTTAGGGCCCCTGACACAGCTTAAGATCTGGGCCCCCGGGGCCAGCCCCGAGTCCGCCCACAAGGATGAAGTGTGTGTGTGTGTGTATAGTGGATGCGGTATGTGTGTCATGGATGCAGTGTGTATAGTGGATGCAGTATGTGTGTCATGGATGCAGTGTGTATAGTGGATGCAGTATGTGTGTCATGGATGCAGTGTATATAGTGGATGCAGATTGTACGTTTTGTGTAATGTTTGTATGCATGCATTAGATGCAGAGTGTGTGTATAGTGAATGCAGAGTGTGTGTTTTTGTAGTGGATGTAGTGTGTTTGTAGTGAGTGAAACGTGTGTATAGTGAATGTAGTGTGTGTGTCTGTGTGTGTAGTGCAAAGTGTGTTTAGTGAATGTAGTGTGTGTGTGTAGTACAAAGTGTGTTTAGTGAATGTAGTGCGTGTGTAGTGCAGAGTGTGTTTAGTGAATGTAGTGTTTGTAGTGAGTGCAGAGAGTGTATAGTGAATGTAGTGCAGAGTGTGTTCAGTGAATGTAGTGTGTGTGTAGTGCAAAATGTGTATAGTGAATGTAGTGTGTGTGTGTGTGTGTGTAGAGCAAAATGTGTATAGTGAATGTAGTGTGCGTCTGTAGTGCAAAGTGTGTTTAGTGAATGTAGTGTGTGTGTGTAGTGCAGAGTGTGTTTAGTAAATGTAGTGTTTGTAGTGAGTGCAGAGTGTGTTTAGTGAATGTAGTGTATGTAGTGTATGTGTAGTGCAGAGTGTGTTTAGTAAATGTAGTGCAGAGTGTGTTAGTGAACAGTGCAGGGGGCAGGAGCTGCAGTGGGAGCAGGGGGGTAGGGGATGCAGTGGGAGCAGGGGGGTAGGGGATGCAGTGGGAGCAGGGGGTAGGGGATGCAGTGGGAGCAGGGGGTAGGGGATGCAGTGGGAGAAGGGGGTAGGGGATGCAGTGGGAGCAGGGGGGGTAGGGGGTGCAGTGGGAGCAAGGGGGGGTAGGGGATGCAGTGAGAGCAGGGGGTAGGGGATGCAGTGAGAGCAGGGGGGTAGGAGATGCAGGGGGGTAGGGGGGATAGGGGATGCAGTGGGAGCAGGGGGGTAGGGGATGCAGTGGGAGCAGGGGATGCAGTGGGAGCAAGGGGGTAGGAGATGCAGTGGGAGCAGGGGGGTAGGGGGATAGGGGATGCAGGGGGGATAGGGGATGCAGTGTGAGCAGGGGGGATAGGGGATGCAGTGGGAGCAGGGGGGGTAGGGGATGCAGTGTGAGCAGGGGGGGTAGGGGATGCACTGGGAGCAAGGGGGGGTAAGGGCTCCCAAAACCCTCCCAAACCTTACCTCTCTGGTGGTCCTCTTCTGAAGGAACCTCACAATGCTGACATGCTGCCTGTAAGTCTGCTCAGGGCAGCTCCGCACAGCTCACTCTGCACTGTGACTGGTGATGTCACTTCCTACAGAACAAGCTGCACGGAGCTGCCCTGAGCAGTTACAGGCAGCTCAGTGAGGCTGTGTTTGGAGACAGGCACACTGAGGGGCAGCCTAGTGGGGTCTTTGGGAGGGGCCCTATAGCTGTCCCTCAGTGTGCCCTGCACGGAGGAGATGATTAGTAGCAGCAGGGGCCCGCGGACGGCTGTGCGGGCCCCTTGCTGAGTGCAGGCTGGCTGGGGAGATTAACTCCCCAGCTCAGCCATTACTTACTGCAGCAGTATGTGGGGCTCGGGCCCCCCAGGACCGCCGGGCCCATGACAACTGTTATGGTTGTCATGCCCTGATGGCGGCCCTGTTGGTCAGAATGGAAGAAGCAGGGTTTGTCTAAACATATCTAAAAACCTTTACCAACAAAAAACAAAAACAAATGTGAAGAACAAAAAATATATAAATTAACTTAACTTATTAAAATACAGCACAACATCATCGGGGGCAGCACCTTTAAGGCGATACTAATTCCACCACATTGCGAGTGTTACCAGTAAAAAGTGTCATTTAAAATTGATTTGGACATATTACACTATTTATTTATTTATTTATTTATTATTTTTTTTTTAATTTATTTTTTTTAACCCATTATTTTATTGAACCAGCATACCATGATATCAACACAGCAAAGATCAAATCATTGGGTTTGTGATAAAGACCGTTCTGTTACATGTAAAATGTACCACATCTTGCAAACCGTGAACCGTTTACAGGTACAACTGCAATCATGTTACCAAATTCATGAGAAGAATATAAAAAAATAGTTAACATTAAAAAATAATTCTGAGCTGGTATGAAAGTTTACACTCACAGAAAGGTCTGTGTAATTCTGGGTGAATATTCAAATTGTCACTGGAAACATTTGAATACCTGGTTGTCACTGGAAACCTTGGTCAAGCCTTAAATGAAAAAAAAAAAAGTTTCAAGAGTGCTCCAGCAGTGGAACCGTGCACTCTGTAAGCTGTATAATTGGAGAATGTATTTACTTAAAGGACCACTATAGGCACCCAGACCACTTCAGCTCAATGAAGTGGTCTGGGTGCCAGGTCTCTCTAGTTTTAACCCTGCAGCTGAAAGCATAGCAGTTTCAGATAAACTGCTATGTTTCACTGAGGGTTAATCCAGCCTCTAGTGGCTGTCTCACTGAGTAATGCTTTCCTATGGGCGGCTTGAATGCGTGCGCGGCTCTTGCCAGTTGATGTTAATTCTGGAACTCATTATTATGTTCTACATTTTGCAATTTGGTTTTGCGTGCCCCACAGTTTCCAGTTTTTGAGGCTCCGTCACCCCCTCCTGTCGCCCAAATATAAGCATTTAACAAGAGATAAAATCTTATGAAATGCTCATAAATACGGTGTTGGAATTTCATAGGACAACGTAGGGACTATGTATTTTATCTCTGCTTGACAAAACCTGACAAAAGGAGGAGCTATGGCCGTCAAGAGACAGCTGTGGGAAAAAGGCATTATCGCGTTCATTGAGAGTAACTATGGAGGCCCCCCACGGCACGATGAAAACCCTTAGGAAAATACAACCAGACAGCTTTTACAAACAAATAAAAAGCAAAACACAAACACTGGTTTGCCTGTTAATAAACAAAACCCACGTAAACAAGTTCACGTACTGATCGAAGGTCTACATCCTAATGGCAGCTGAGAATCCAACACAATGAGACAAAGTCTATGTCAAATTGTCACTTGACAGTTAATTTGTTAAAATAAGTTAGAACAATTAGTACAAATCAGTTCCATCATTTGGTGTTAATGACTGATATTAAATGCACAATATTGAGATCCATACGCTGTGTAAGAAGTGGAAGCATGCAATCTACATGTGAAGTTGGAGCATTGTTAAAGCCGTACACAGCCAAAATATAGACTACAGTTAAAACTGTGTATACAACCAGACACAACTGAAACAAAGGTTATGATGCCGGCATAAGGTATTAGAGAAAGTAACTGTAATCATACTGGACCAAAGGTAATCTTTACTCATACAGATACCCTGATTGCTTTAAGATATCGGTATGAACCTTAAACCTTTGGCGCATTGAATACACTTAAATGTCTTTCTGATATACACAAAATATTTGTATTTATTTCACTTATATTTTATACGATATTTGTTTTTTGCACAACAGGATGTTTGTTTTTGTTTTTTTTAGAGGAGGTTTAATAGAACATATGAGCCGCCCCCAAAAGGCAACAGCAGATATTAATTAGTTATTATTAGCACATCTGCACATTTACTTTGTTAATGATCTTTTTGCTGTCGGACTGCTGCTTGTTGCCTCTCTTACTTTGAGATGTTTACATTACATTACAGTATTGTGACAGTCTCGCTTATCGCTACTGGTCATCTATATTTGTCTGGCAATTGTCTATTTTAAGGGGACCTGAAGGAACTGAAAGAAGACAAAAGTGGGCTCAAACAGAAGACCGTCACACCTTGGAGACCGTCACACCTTGGAGACCGTCACACCTTGGAGACCGTCACACCTAGCGGACCGTCACACCTAGCGGACCGTCACACCTAGCGGACCGTCACACCTAGCAGACCGTCACACCTAGCAGACCGTCACACCTAGCAGACCGTCACACCTGGCAGACTGTCACACCTGGCAGACCGTCACACCTGGCAGACCGTCACACCTGGCAGACCGTCACACCTAGCAGACCGTCACATATTTGGCAAGCTCGTTCTTCCAAAGCAAAGAACGTACTGCATTTCCAGCTCACAACATCATCCAAGACACTAGACTATCTTTCTTATGTTTTACTGCAGCTACAAAGATGGCTTGCCAGCGTATGATATATGAACGTACGACAACTGCAATCCACCCAATTAATAAAACAATAAAATAAAACAAAAAGTAAAGTAAAATTAAAATGAAAAAACAAAAGTCTAAGAGTCTAACATTCCTCTCTGTTCATCAACACTGTTACTGCTACACCAGTCCACAATTGTGTTATGATTTTAAATTCCTTATATAATGAAAAAAAAAAAAAACACAACAACAACAACAAAACAAACCATAGCCCCTCAAGAGGTTTTCTGTGCTGGTTTATAGATATGCTTAATCACCATGTTAAATAGATTAAAAACATTTTTTAAATTATCGTGCATTCTGAGAAATTTCTAATTTAAATGTGGTCATTAAAAGTTAGCTTACATATCACCTTTTGCTTTTAAATGCCTACACAATACTGTGTTTTAATTGTGTTGATTGCAATCTTTTACTTTGTGTTTTGGGGGGGGGGGGGGATTCACAGATTGTGGGTTCATAGAAACACCTCATCTGCCAAGTCGTAGCCGTTAAACTATTCAGCTGTTTATTAACCAATTTAAGCTTCTACATTCAGTTGAATTTCATGCTTAATAAATCTTGCTTGTTTTTTTTTTCCATTCAATTATTTCAAACTTAAATGTCAGGAAGATTCAAAACAGAATTGCGTGCGTTAACAAGGTTCCTAAAGGAAACCTTAAGTGCTCAGGGTTTCAGCTTCAGCCATGGGTGTACGATGGTCAGGATGGACAGTATGGAAGAAGTAAGGCCACACAGTCCAACAAGTCCAGGGTTTGTCTTGTAAAGACCCAGCTTGTCCAGTGGGATGAAAAGATCACAGGTGTTCTTCAAAACATCGAGAAGGAGCGGCGGATTGTTCCTCAAGATGTGGATGAGAAGTCGAAGTTGGATGCCCAGAAGATGGTGTGGGGGGAGCTTTTTCTGAGGGACTACTCGATTCTCAGCACTCAATTTGCTAGCAGAGCACTTGCTGTTGCATTCCACCTCCATGAGGAATTTGAGCTCATAGAGATCTCGGCTCAGATTCATGATGAGGGAAAATAAGTACCGTAATATCTGAAGGAGCGCTGACTCCACTTCTCCTGGTCCATCTTCTTGGACACGCCTGTCTTCCCCAACCACAGGATGTTGTCACAAGCAAAATACATGGCTCTGTTCAGATGGCTGACTGTTATACAGAAGCGCAGAACCACATCGGAGAGGTGGATTGCACGTTTGGCAGATTCCAAAGCATCCACAGAGTTCCCAAGATGGAACAATTTCCTTGCTAGGCTCAGGTGGCCCTCCAGTTGTTTTATAGTGGTCACAAGTTCAGCACCGGCTCCATTTTTCTGGAGTGTGTATCCCAGTAAAGTACAGGCATACTAAGCAGCTCGGATAACCCGCTCCTTGGCTTGGCTCTGCCTCGGACATATTATACTATTTATTATTTAATTTTCTTTTAACAGCTGTATCCCCGTTTTTTTTCTTTTTTTTTCTCCCTCTCCCTCTCCCAGAAAGAGAAGAGAAGAAGGAAGTGAAGATGTGAAGGGAAGAGAATGGAAAAGAGGGGGGGGAATATGTCCTCTAAACGAATGCAGGACTCTAAAACCCCAGACAAAACAGAAAATTAAACGAACAACAAGAAAAAAAGATTATTCTCTTTCTTTACACCACAAACCCCCACGGAAGCAGAAGACAGATCCTTCACAGAGATGTCTTCACATCACCCTCAAAATACCACTGACCAAGATCTCTTCAGCATTGTTAATGATATAAAAAAAAAAAATTAAGTTTACGGATCTTAAAAATTAACTCTTAGTCGAAGAATCCAAACCATAGAAGAATAAGAAGAGGCACTCAACCTCCAATTACAAGTTCTAAAAGATTCACATATTGCCTTGGAACTAAAGTTAAACAATTAGAAGAAAAAGATTCAAATTTACAAGATAGATGGCACAGATCCAACTTAAGGTTCACTTTATATATGTCGTGATTAGTTGTTCTGATTGGTTAAATTTTTATGATTGATCTGTGCTGCTAGAGTTTGAGTAAAGAAAGTTAATGCAAAATATGAAGCCTTCTGACATGTTGTAAAATGTATTTACTTTAGAGAGGTTATGGTCTAGAAAGAGTATAACATGTATTTGTCAGGGTCTTACCTGAGTTGGGAGTCTGTAGCGCAGATATGTTGCTCACCCTTGCCGATAGCCACAGGCCAAGGTGGTCAGGTAAGAATTCACCCGGCCTGTGGGTCTGTGCACGGGGGCTGTGCAGGATGAAGTACCAAGTCGCAGGACAGGCAAGGACTGAACCAGCAGGATTGTCAAGGGATAACCGAGGTCAAAGGATGCCAGAGGACATGAGCAATGAGGAGTAGGATGATATTAGATATTGAACATTATGTTACGGTTCTACAATTAAGAGATAATTCATTTTATTTCTCTCTCTTTCTTTCTGGTTTGACTTAAATTTGACATCAGCAGGTCTCCTTCCTACGAGTACCACTAGGTACCGAGATATTAGGTACAGCTATGTTCCCAATGACCTTGGGAATCAACACCTTGATGTCTTTGGTCTTGTACGTGGAGTTAAGATATTTTATTCTATTCGATTTAATAGAATATTGTTGCATGTTGTGTATATGTGTGATTGTATGGGCCATTCTAAAATGTTTTTTCTTATTTAGTTTTTAGTTTACAATTCTGTGTTTATAGTTTTATTTTTTTAATTTTTTTATTCTTTATTTTTCAGTGCTTGGATAAGCTTGTCCAATATTATAAGTATAACATAAGAGACACTTTGTATTATAACATTACATAACAATAGCAGGTTCATAGACATAGTCATCCTATGCTTGCGGGGTTAAGCACATTTCCGAATTTTGTGATACAAATGAGGTTTCATACCCGAGTCTGGTATAGGGCTTATTAAAATGGGTCATGGCCATTCATATCGGATACCCAGGATACGCCAAGTAAGTGGTGTGGAGAGTGTTGGGTTAGAACGTGCCAGCATGGGGGGGTCAAGAATATGTGGACGGTCGGCGGATGTGGGCCCAAAAGGAAAATGGGGGGGGACCTATTGTCCTTCCCCCAGAACCCACCCATGAGCGCGGTTGGGGGCCGTAAATGAAAATGGGGGGCCAATCACAGTGTGATGAGTCAAATTACATAGCATGGGGAAATTCCAAAGAACTTTCCCACGCTGTGTAAAATGACACAGAGCACTCTGATTGATTGGTTATATTTCAAGCCAACCAATCAGAGTGCTGTGACAGGTAAATGTAGAGACTTACCTGTCAGTCTCTTCGTTTACCTGTCAGAGCACGCTAATTGGTTGGCTTGGAATGAACCAATCAGAGTGCTCTAAGTCAAATTGCAGGGCGTGGGAAGCAGGCCCGGACTGGCCATCGGGCACACCGGGCAAATGCCCGGTGGGCCGCGATGGCCGTGGGGCCGAGGCCGGCAGGGGAAGGTCCCAGGACTTCCCCTGCCGGTTTATGCAGGGCCGGCACTATCCGAGCGCCGGCCCCGCTGTATTCAATGTCGGGCCGGTGGGGAGATCAAAGATCTCCCTCACCGGCCCACATGCTATCCAATGCGGCCGCCGGCGGGGAGAGAGGGAGGGAGACAGCCTGCCCGGAGAGAGGACCCGGCGGAGCTCTAACTTGCAGCTCCGCCGGGTTCCTCTCGCGAGATCCGGAGCGTTGCCATGGCAACGACCGGATCTCGCGAGAGTGAGCTCTAGCCCGCAGGCTAGAGTTCACTCACCACGAGGACCACCAGGGAACACTGCCACTCTGCCTCCCAGTCCCAGGAACCAGTCCCCCCCTCCCAGGCTAAAGGTAAGAAGGGAGGGGGGGACATAATGCTTGTTATTTTATTTGTTTACCCCCCCTACACACAAAATCCATTCTAACATTTATACATCACTCACACCCATCACACTCAGCACTCTCACACCCATCTCTCACACCCATCACACTCAGCACTCTCACACCCATCACACTCAGCACTCTCACACCCATCACACTCAGCACTCACACCCATCACACTCAGCACTCACACCCATCTCTCACACCCATCACACTCAGCACTCTCACACCCATCATACTCAGCACTCACACCCATCACACTCAGCACTCTCACACCCAGCACTCTCACACCCATCACCCCCAGCACTCTCACCCCCAGCACTCTCACCCCCAGCACTCTCACCCCCAGCACTCTCACCCACAGCACTCTCACCCACAGCACTCTCACCCACAGCATACACAGCACTCTCACACCCATCACACACAGCACTCTCACACCCATCACACACAGCACTCTCACACCCATCACACACAGCACTCTCACACCCATCACACACAGCACTCTCACACACAGCACTCACACCCATCACACTCAGCACTCACACCCATCACACTCAGCACTCTTACACTCAGCACTCTCACCCACATAACACACTGCACTCTCACACCCATCACACTCAGCACTCACACACCCATCACACGCAGCACTCTCACCCACATCACACACATCACACTCAGCACTCGCACATTCAGCACTCTCACACACAGCACTATCACACTCAGCACTCTCACACCCATCACACACAGCACTCTCACACCCATCACACACAGCACTCTCACATCCATCACACACAGCACTCACACCCATCACACTCAGCACTCACACCCATCACACTCAGCACTCACTCAGCACTCTCACCCACATAACACACAGCACTCTCACAACTATCACACACAGCATTCTCACACACAGCATTCTCACACACAGCACTCTCACACACAGCACTCTCTAACCCATCACACACAGCACTCTCACACCCATCACACAAAGCATTCTCACACACATCACTCTCACACACATCATACACAGCACTCTCACACACAGCACTCTCTAACCCATCACACACAGCACTCTCACACACATCGTACACAGTACTCTTACACACATCACACTCAGCACTCTCACACACAGCACTATCACACTCAGCACTCTCACACCCATCATACACAGCACTATCATACACAGCACTCTCACACACATTACAAACAGCACTCTCACACACCACATTCTTACACACATCACACACAGCATTCTCACACACACCACTTACCGCACCCTCACATACCACTTACCGCACCCTCACACACAGCACCCCTCACACACAGCATCCATCACGCACACATACTGCACACCTCACATACACACAGAACCCCCCCAACACACTGCACCACACACATACACAATAGTTCCAAACACACACATATATATACATACACACACACACACAGCACCCCTCACACATACTGCACCCCTAAACACATTACATTCCAGACACACACTAGATCCCTTACCCAACTCTGGATCATCTACACACATATAAACACTAGATCCCTATATACACTCTGAATCCGTTATAAACACACACTCACTAGATCTCCTACACATTCTGGGTCCTTCAAGCACACACTAGACTCCTATACACATATACACACACACACACACACACACACACACACACACTACACTCTTAACATATACACTCTGAATCCCCTATACACACACACACACACACACACACACTAGATTCCTTGTAAGCAAACACATACTACACCCCTAAACACACACTTTCTACAAACACTACATCACTTATACACACACTCTATAGCCTGTTTGCACACATGCTACATCCCCTTTACATACATTCTCTACAGCCCCTAGCCACATATGCATCACATTACACCACAGGCACAACATGTCTAAAACTAACCTTATTACACAATACCACACCACAATCAGCTCACTCTACACACACGCAATACCACAAGCAGACTCCAAACACATGCACAATACTCTTTCCTGGCATTTTTGTCTCCTGGTATCCAGTTATAGAGACACCAGAGACAAGTTGCAAGGAAACACAGTGCAAGCATGTTATTAAATTTGCTTGCACTGTGCAGAACAAATACAGTTTTTTTTTTCTCATGCTAGAGCTCTTCAGCAGAGCTCTGCGCATGGTCTGCCCTGGAAGAGCATTGAACCAACATGCTCACTTTGAGAGGGGGCGTGCTTGTCATTAGTGATGACAAAACACACCTCCTCTGACCCGCCCTCTTCTTAGTGGGCCGCTGGGATAAAAAAATGCTCGGGCCGAATTTTTCTCCCAGTCCGGCCCTGGTGGGAAGTCTTTATAAGCCTTTCCCCGTCATGCGGAGCTCAGCCTGCGCGGTGCCCTCACTGGGTGAAGATGGATTACTTTTTTAGGGCCTCCACCTGCCGCTCATGGGTAGGGGCCAGGGTGGACAATAGGTCCCCCCCCATTTTCATTTAGGGCCAGGGAGGGGGCCAGGGAGGAGGACAACCGGTCCCCCCACCTTTTCATTTAGAGCCCCATCCTCTGGGGGTCGACACTAGAGTGTTTTTTTTTTTTTAAAGTACAGCCTTTTGGTAGATAGCTCCCTAATACCATGGGAATTAGGGCATTATCTACTAAGTGGCTGCAAGATGCAGCCGCGACACAAATCGGATTGGAATTTCATTCATTCGAATGAAATTCTGATCCGAACAAAGTCCCGAATTGCGTCCTAACATGAATGGAGAAACTGTTTTCCTTCTGTTAGGACGAAATTCTGTAGTTTTGCCGGCGTCCTGTCTAAGTGACAGGACGTTGGGGAATACTGACAGGAAGCATTGCGAGATCACGGAGGAAAGGTGAGAAATGTGGGAAAATTTCTCTGACCACAGGAAACGGAGCCCACTTTGCTCCTCCGCTGGTCAAAGCTACTTTGTCTTATGTTTTAAAGAAAACTAGAGCAGACAGGAAGAAATGAAGAACAGATCCTGACAGAGGGAGAGAGAAGAGGAATCGATTGGGGAAAGGTAAGTTGGGCATGACAGTGCCGCTTTAAAGCTAAACCTGGCTTGCTGCACATAAGAGAAAGCTATCGTCAGATTTTTACCTTGACATAGAAATTTATTGAAGATAGAATTAAATATGTTTGATGGAAAGTAATATAGGAAGCATGTGAAGAGGCCATAACAGTTTTGGGAATTGTTTAAACAAGCCCTTCTCAAATGGGCCAACAGACAGTTAGTTTCAGGTGGTTCTGTCTCTAGGCATAGGCGTGCACAGCCTATTGCATTAGGGTGTGCACCATAAAGCACAAACACAGGCCGCGTGTATATGTATGTATATATATATAGATATATATATACACACACACACATATATACACTGCTGTGTGTGTGTGTGTGTGTGTGTTGTGTGAGGGTGCTGTTAGTGTGATGTGTGTGTGAGGGTGCTGGTAGTGTGCTATGTGCGTGAGGGTGTTTGTGTGTGTTTGTGAGGGTGCTGTTAGTGTACTGTGTGTGAGGGTGCTGTTTGTGTGTGAGTGTGCTGTGTGTGAGAGGGTGCTGTATGTGTGTGGGTGTGCTGTGTGTGAGGGTGCTGTGTGTGTGCGAGGGTGCTGTATGTGTGTGGATGCTGTCTGTAGGGTGTATGTGTGTGGGTGCTGTATGTGTGTGAGGGTGCTGTATGTGTGTAGATGCTGTGTGGGTGCTGTCTGTGTGCTGTATGTGTGTGGGTGCTGTATGTGTGTGAGGGTGCTGTATGTGTGTAGATGCTGTGTGGGTGCTGTCTGTGGGCTGTATGTGTGTGGGTGCTGTATGTGTGTGAGGGTGCTGTATGTGTGTGGGTGCTGTCTTTGTGCTGTATGTGTCTGTGTGCTGTATGTTTGGGTGATTTGTGGGGGTGGAGGTGGGGGCAGATCAGTTAATATCCCCCTCTCTTCTTACCTTATGTAGGGAGGGGGATCCTTTCTGCCTTCCCTGGTGGTCCAGTGGAGAGTGAACTCTAACCTGCGGTGCTAGAGTTCACTCTTGCGAGATATGAGTGTTGCCGTGGCAATGCTCAGATCTCGTGAGAGCAACCCGGCGGAGCTGCTGGCTAAAGCTCCCCGGGTCCTCTCCTGCCTCTCTCACTGCCTGTGGGTCGGTGAGGGGAGGCTTAGAGCAGAGCCGGTGCTCGGATAGCGCCGGCTCTGCATGAGCCGACAGGGGAAATCCTGAGCTCTCCCCTGACGGTTTCAATCCAGAGGCGCGCCGCGGGGATTAGGGTGTGCCCGGCACACCCAGTGCGCACACCTATGTCTCTAGGGATGAAGACTCCCGGATATTTTATGTGACCAGATCTCTAGTGTAGTACCAGTGTAAGCATGTATGACACGCTTAATGGGAAACACAGTCCCAGAGCTACAGGTATGGAAAGATTTGCTTCAAAACTAGTGACTGACCGTTAATGATAAACATTTTAAGAAGGTGGTTTGGTGGTTCAGTAATATAAAGCAATATTTTATCAGCAAAAACAATAACATGAATAGAATATGCTAGGACCTCAAAGGGACACTCCACATGCCTAAAGCACTGTATCTTGCTGAAATGCTTTATGTGTGAAAAGTGTGTCCTTTTTAAAAACATTTTTACAAAAAGTGCAGATTTCAATAGAACTTGGCATTTTTCCATTACCTTGTTACACCACCTGGCTATCAATCAGATAACCGGTCCTGTTACTTCCTGGTAGTTTAGCTCAGAGGCAAGTCATTTTGAAGAGCACTTGCCTTGCAAAGACTTCTCCTTGAGCAGCATTGGGAAATCTGGGATTGGACAGACACAGAAAGTCTGGGCGGGATTAAAAGGGGAGGGCATGCAAAGGCTTCAGACAAGAAATCCACAGCATTTGGTAGCTGTTTTAGTTATACCCTAACTAAAAAAACATAATTAAATGCATGCATGTTTTAATTGGGGTATATCTACTAAATTGTTTTAAAAAATTATATATATATATATATATATATATATTATTGGTGTGCTCCTTTAATTAAAAGGAATACGGCAGTATCATTAAGAATCTTGTGCTAGGTTGAATTAGATGAGAGAAATTAATTAGTCTTGCCTCATCTCTCTGCTCATAACTGTGCTTTGAATTATAAGGATTGCTAGTCTTCAAAAATTTCCAACTTACGTATAGCTACAATTTACAGCCTAAATTTTACAATTTGCTTTTTAATTCAATATAATTTGCTGTTTGGTAAATAAACCCCAACGCAGTCTATGCAGCTAATTCCAAAACACAACTCTGAAAAATGTTGGATCCCACTTAAAACCAATTAATATAATCATTGTTCTGAAAAAATAAAGACTAAACAAATGTCATTAAAGTTGTGCTGAAAAAGCAAGAACGACCGTTCATCTTAAATGCAAATTTGGCTCAGCTCGAAGCAGCTCAATCTGTAAACTAATGAAAACATTAGCAAGCTGAGGTAGACAAGTTGTGTACACAAATGCACTCTAAACAGATATTTGCACCCATGTAAGGCACGTTTCACTCAATTATAAACACTTTTTGCTTCAAGGCTAGCCAGTATTACATTCTTTCACAAAAGACATAATGGTATGAAGAATTAATAAAAAAGAAAAAAAATAACAAAATGATGTCAAAATATTAAGTAATGATAATTCTTCTGCAAGAGTGCATAGATTTGAGCATTAGTGCTTAATCTGCCCTCTGGGGTAGGAAGGACAGAGGTAATTGGAACGTTTAGAATGGCGGATCTGAATAATATTTCTTCATTCTATGAATAGAAGAAAGAACTAAGAGCACAAATCCCCTTACGCTCCACTAGAACGGACACACACACACACATCCGTACAGATCACACAGACAGACAACCAGCTGTTTCAAATAGTTAAGGATTCATCTCATAAGGAAACTGTGCGGCTTCCTGCAGAACAGGATCGTGCAAAAAAGCAAGTAAGTTCAACTTCTAACCTTATATATATTATTTCTTCTTTATCATCTTATAGATGTTTTCGAAGAGGGCACCCAAGTTTACTGAAATGGAGCATGGAGGAATAATAAAACTCTTAGACAAATTGATCATTTTAGAACATATGGTTTGTAGACACAACTATTTTGTTTGCCCCTTTATGCTTGCTATATATTCTTAACCCCCTCATTTTTTTGATATCCTTGTATACTGTATAGGAAAAGAAATGCTATTGTTCTGGTAATTGGTAAAATTATTAGTTCATAGCTGGTTTAATGGTATAACTATCGAAACGACAGGAGAAACAGACAAATATAGTTTAATTGTTTTTGTTTTTTCTTATTGAGGCTGCATATCACTCGTTTTAGTTTCTACTGTAAAATCTCCGGAGACATTTCTAACTTTGTGTTCTTGAAATTAGTTAGAAGAGCTAATAGTCCCGGGACATTAGGGTTTGCGTCTTATACAAAGTCCATATTAATTTAATGTTAAATCATAAAGAACATATGTTTAAATTTACTTCAATGTGTTTTGTTGTTTTTAACTTTTTGTTTTACGTAAAAAAATATATTCAAAAGTGCAGGTATGAATGTAACATGGGGTATACGGAGGACCATCTGGTCCTACATTAAGATGTAGCTGGACACATCCCTTGTACATATAATAAGTTCAGTGTGACATCTTTCCTTTCTGTTCTTATTTTGTACTTAAAAGTCAAATTATGCTTCTCGAACATTATTTCAAGCTCACATTCCATACTACTTGTGATTGAATTCTGGAAATAGGACACAGCGCTGTTGAATTTAAAAGTTAAGGTAAGACTAGCCAAATAGAAATTTGACATTAAATTTGAAATTCACTTTGAATTCTCAGTATAGTGTTTGTTTAATGCTGTATCCTTACAGTGTTTTAACTCATTGGATGCCACATTTGAGATATGCATATGCTATGGTATATGTCTGGTATGCATGTGTGATCATACTGCTCTGTTATTAGGATCACAGATATATAAATGTGAAATTGGATGTGTTTAGCAGCTGTTTTACATCTGTAGTAGTTTCAAGTAACATTTTAACTGCAAGGTTTTCTTATTTTTAGACGTTTTATGACACATCAGTCAATAGGGAAGCTAAAGAGTCATGTTACTATGCATCCTCTACGGTAGCTGTTATTTGCTCGATGTGGGCTTTCAAAATTAATCTCTGGGGTTTCTTCTCTAAACTGGTGTTGCTCTTAGATTTGTACAAAAAATGTACTATAACGTGACCTAAGAAGTGAAGATGTGCTATCACCAAGAGTGTACCTCACTCACTCAAAACGAAATGTATAAAAGAACAACAGATTAGCTGATATAGCTGCAAAAAGCCAAAGGAGCTCAAAAGGTGGGATAGCACATACAATATAACAGGTGCAAGTAAAGATACAACGTGTATAACAGGACGTGATCTGTAACAAATCTAAAGGATAATAAATTATATATAGTGAAGTATGTAATGACAAGTGAAAACAGCACCCACGAGGTAGAGAACTTACAAGAAGTACAGATGGTCTGCGCTCATCTCCCCTTAGGGGTATCTGTATACAGGGAACTCTTCAAGTGGAAATCCTCAAAGGATAGAAATATATACATAGAGTAGTCCTGTTAAAATGTAAAACAATTTTATTGCACTGATTGCACTTACATTCAGGTAGCAATCAGCAAGCACATCTCCACTAGCAAGTGGAAAAGGATGGTAAATGAATCTGTGCAGAAGGTGGAACAGCAGCTGGTCACAAACCACTAAGTGCCAGAAATAATAAATAAACAAATACAAATAAGATAAAATAAATAAGAACAAAAAGTCTTTAGAATACTCAATTGAGTATTCTAAATACTTTTTGTTTTTATTTTATTTAAAATAATAATAAATTAACAAATACAATCATAAAATTAAATTAAAACAAAAAGTCTTTATAATGAGTATTCTGAAGACTTTTTGTTTTTATTTTATTTTATGATTGTATTTGTTAATTTATTATTTTTTTTGGCACTTAGTGGTTTGTGACCAGCTGCTGTTCCACCTTCTGCACAGATTCATTTACCATCCTGTTCCTATGGCTTTTTGCAGCTATATCAGCTAATCTGTTGTTCTTAGATTTGTCACCCATAGAAATCGGTCACCCCAATCTTTCAGAATGCCCAAGGTATCAGCCAAAGATGGCTGCTAAGTGAGGTGCTGCAAGGTGAGTTAAAGCACACAGAGGTTTAGAGGTTGCTCTGCAGCACCAGGAGGTACACAATTTAAGGCTAGGGTGCAGATGTAGGCAACCTTTGGCACTCCAAATATTGTTGACTACATCTCCCATAATGCTCTTATGGCCATTAAGCTGGCAAAGCAGCAGGGGAGATGTCCAAAACACATTGAGCGCCTGGATTGCCTACCCCTAGATTATGGTTATACATGTCTGATTAATGATTCAATAAGCCTACCCCAAAATCTTAATCTTACCCATTAATATTACTGTAACTGTAAGTGTAATGAATCGTAGTCAGTTGCTAAATCTAACCCTAATTTAACCCAGTTTCCAATTGCACCCTAGTGCTGTGTAACCCAGATTTTACTTACACTGCAAGTTCTGGTAAAGCCCTCTTCAATCAGTGTATACGTAGATTCCTGTGAGATCACGTAGACCACCTACCTTCGTTTGCATAGGTGAAAGACGAGAAGGGGTAAATGCCTCTGTCACCACCGATGTACAGGCTGTATTTAAAGGAAAGACATACAACCAGCTTCAGGTGATTTTTCAAGGAATCGAAAGCAAGATTAGAAAAGGAGGACCGAACCTGGATATTGGGTATTGGGAGAGTCTCCTGCAGCAGCTTAGGGCTTACATGGCCAGAGCTAGGTAAAGAACATTTTGCGTGATGGGACTCCACAAAGACACGTTGTATGGCTTGTTAAGTATGCAGTAAAATTGGCAGACTGATTCATATTTATTTATCTTTTTCGTTGATTTTTAGGCTTCGAGAGAGACACCAGGACGTCTTGCGTCAGAAACTCTTCAAACTGAAGCAAGAGCAGGGTGTGGAAAGCGAGCCTCTCTTCCCCATTATAAAACAGAACATTCCTAACGGATAAGAAGTAAGGCAAACGGATTTTATATAATTATAGTGCAATAAGTGTGTTTTCAGGGGCGGACTGAGAACCCTCAGGGCCCCCGGGCAAAATAAATCAAGGGCCCCCTTACAGGCCCCACCCATACTCCGCAGCAAGCGCCACCCATGTCCCGCCTCCATGCACCGCCTCCAGCCACACCCTACACAATCTTTAGACACAAGGAACAAAAGTGCAATAATCCCTTCAAGGCCCCAGTAGAGACTACAATTGAGGGCTAATGGGCCATGGAGGGGGGTCTTTCTAGCAGAGGCTATCTCAGTGTCCTTTAGAGAGTGTGTTAGAAAGAATCCCCTCCAGGCCCTATTAGAGACTACAATGGAGTCTAACAGGCTTGGAAGGGGGTCTTTCTAACAGAGGCCATCTCAGTGTCCCTGCTGGAAACAGTCGCCTCCAGGCCCCAGTAGAGACTACAATTGAGGGCTAATGGGCCATGGAGGGGGGGGGGGGGGAGCATTCTAGCAGAGGCTATCTCAGTGTCCTTTAGAGAGTGTGTTAGAAAGAATTTCCTCCAGGTCCCATTAGAGACTACAATGGAGTCTAATGGGGCCTGGAGGGGGGTCTCTCCAACACTCTGGTTCCTATTCACAATATAGCAACACAACATAGCTGATACCTAGGCCAAGTTGGCTCCTCTTACCTTAATTACTGTTGCTGGCTGGCAGTCTGTGGGCTTGCTGGAAGGCTGTGGGCTTACTGGCTGCGGCTGGCAGGCTGTGGGCTTGCTGGCAGGCTGTGGGCTTGCTGGCTACTGCCGGCAGGCTGTGGGCTTGCTGGCTGCGGCTGGCAGGCTGTGGGCTTGCTGGAAGGCTGTGGGCCTACTGGCTGCAGCTGGCAGGCTGTGGGCTTGCTGGCAGGCTGTGGGCTTACTGGCTACTGCCGGCAGGCTGTGGGCTTGCTGGCTGCGGCTGGCAGGCTGTGGGCTTGCTGGCTGCGGCTGGCAGGCTGTGGCTTGCTGGCTGGCAGGCTGTGGCTTGCTGGCTGCGGTTGGCAGGCTGTGGGGTTGCTGGCTTTAAGCCTAACTGGTGGCCTGTAGACTGGCTGGCTGTCTACTGGCCAGCCTGTGGGCTGGCTGGCCTGTGGGTTGGCTGGCTTGCTGGCTACTGGGGCACTCGTAGATTATTTAAAGAAATAATCCATGCACAATAACCACTACTACTCTGTGTAGTCGTTATGGTGCCAGGAGGGCCGGGCCCCCCTCCCAGAGTAAGTAGTCAAACCGTTTAAGAACAGTTTGACAACTTACCTGGGGTCTGCTGGGATATGAGGCTGTAGTAGGGTATAGGAGCAGTGGTGCAATGTGTAAGGGGTGCAGTCTGTGTGAAAGGTTCAGTGTGTGTGAGGGGGTGTAGTGTGTGAATGTGTAGGGTGTGTGGGGCAATGTGTGTACGAGGGGGCTGTGTATGTGTGTGGCAATGTTAGTATGGGGGGCTGTGTGTGTATGGGTGGGCAGTGTATGTGTGTGTGTGAGGCAATGTGTGTAAATGTGTATGGTGTGTGTGGGGGCAGTGTGTGTGTATGGTGTGTGTGGGGGCAGTGTGTGTGTATGGGGGGCAGTGTGTGAATGTGTATGGTGTGGGGGCAGTGTGTTTATGGGGCTAAAGTTCACTCTCACCACTGCGACCACCAGGAATACCTGGTGGTCACAGTGTTGAGAGTGAACTCTAGCCCGTAGCTCCAGGGCTAGAGTTTACTCTTGCAAGAGCCGTAACGTTGCCGTGGTAACCGCGGCAACGATCTGTGCTCGCGCAAGAAGGACCCAGAGGAGCTGCAGGCTGAGCTCCCGGGTCCTCTCTTCCACCCTCCCCTGCCGGCTTCCCGCACGGTGCCTGCGGACAGGGGAGGGGGCAATTGCCCTCCTCTTACTCCCCCCTCCCACTCTTCTTACCCCCCCTCCCCCTCTTCTTACCCCCTTCTTACTCCCACTCTCTTCTTACCCCCATTCTTACTCTCCCCTCTTCTTACTCCCCCCTCCCCCTCTCCTTACTCCCCCTTCTTACTCTCCCCATCTTCTTACTCCCCCTCCCCCTCTTCTTACTCCCACCTCTTCTTACTCCTCCCTCTTCTTACTCCTCCCTCTTCTTACTCCCCCCTCTTCTTACCCCCTGCCCCCTCTTCTTACCCCACTCCCCCCTCTTCTTACTCCCCCTTCCTCTTTTTACTCCCCCCTCCCCTCTTCTTACCCCCTTTACTCCCCCCCTCTCTTCTTAATCTCCCCTCTTCTTACCCCCTCCCCCCTCTTCTTACTCTCCCCTCCCCCTCTTCTTACTCCCCCCTTCCTCTTTTACTCCCCCTCCCCCTCTTCTTACTCCCCCCTCCCTTCTTACCCCCTCTCTCTCTTCTTACCCCCTCCCTCTTCTTACCCCCCTCACTCTTCTTACCCCCTCCCTCTCTCTTCTTACCCCCCTCCCTCTCTCTTTTTACCCCCCCTACTCCCCTCTCTCTTTTTACCCCCCTCCCTCTCTCTTTTTACCCCCTCCCTCTCTCTTTTTACCCCCCTCCCTCTCTCTTTTAACCCCCTCTCTCTTTTAACCTCCCCTCTCTCTTTTAACCTCCCCTCCCTCTCTCTTTTAACCCCTCCTCTCTCTTTTAACCCCCCTCCCTCTTTTAACCCCCCTCCCTCTCTCTTTTAACCCCCCTCCCTCTTTTAAACCCCCCTCCCTCTTTTAAACCCCCCTCCCTCTCTCTTTAAACCCATCACTTTTAACAACCCCCCCCTCTCTTTTAACCCCCCCTCCCTTTTAACCCCCCTCCCTCTCTCTTTTAACCCCCCTCCCTCTCTCTTTTTACCCCCCTCCCTCTCTCTTTTTACCCCCCTCCCTCTCTCTCTCTTTTAACCCCCCCTCCCTCTCTCTTTTAACCCCCCTCCCTCTCTCTTTTTACCCCCACTCCCTCTCTCTTTTAACCCCCTCCCTCTCTCTTTTAACCCCCCTCCCTCTCTTTTAACCCCCCCTCCCTCTCTCTTTTAACCACCCCTCTCTCTTTTAACCCCCCCTCCCCCTCTCTCTTTTAACTCCCCCCCCCCATCTCCCCTCCCTCCCTCTCTCTTTTTACCCCCTCCCCGTAGCGTGGCCGAGATGCTCTGCGTCCGCGGTGCCGACCGGATTGATAGGAAGGTGCACACACACTGAGTGTGCACCTTCCTGTCAGTCCGGCCGGGTACAGGAAACAGAAACTCCTGTTCCGCGTGGAACAGGAGTTTCTGTTTCCTGTACCCGGCCGGACTGACAGGAAGGTGCACACTCAGTGTGTGTGCACCTTCCTATAACTCCGTCCGGCACCGCAGACGCAGAGCAGCTCGGCCACGCTACGGGGAGGGGAGGTGAGAAGCTGCAGCCGCCTGAGCGCTCTTAAGAGAGCGCTCAGGCGGCTGCAGCATTTAAAGGGGCGGCCGGGCCCCCTGATGGCGGGCCCCCCTCCCGGCCGGGCCCTCGGACCATGTCCGAAGTGCCCGACCGGTCAGTCCGCCCCTGTGTGTTTTCTTGCATTTCCTTTTGCCCTCTTTTACAGGCCTACCCCCTACTTCGGTTTCGGCACACCACACCGACTTAATTCCAATCACAAGGTATTTCACTATACGATATTAACCGACCACAAGTTTAAGGCCGTAAGGCCTGTATTTGTGGGAGGAGTTAGCGTTCCTATATAAACGCTACTCCCCCCCGCCCCCCCCTTCCTACCTTGCCGTACGCACGCTGTTCACCCCACCCACCTCTCCCTCTTATACAATTCATTCGGGGAGACCCTCTTTTACAGGCCTACCCCCTACGTCGGTTCCGGCACACCACACCGACTTAATTCCAATCACAAGGTATTTCACTATACGATAGTAACCGAGCACAAATAATAAATATATATATATATATATATGTGTGTGTGTTAACTGGTTTGTTCTAACACTGAAAATATAACATTTGTAATTGACTATCTCATATACAGTAAACATTTCTTGTCTTCCAAGGCCAGACCAGGGAGATTCTGTCTCAGAGCAACCTGGCTCATCCTCTGCAGCCAATGCCCCAGAGGATTCTAGCAGTGCCCAAGAAGGTGATGGCAAGGGTGAAGGTGGGGAGTCTGTACTCATGGAAGAAGACCTAATCCAGCAGAGCCTCAATGATTATGATGCTGGAAAATACAGCCCCAAGCTGCTGAGTAACCAGGAGCTGCCTTTTGATGCTCATGTAGTAGACTTTGAAGAGGACCAACAAAGACTGGTGCTCTGCAGGCAACAACTACAAGTCACAGGTATTTACTAATTGAATGTAACAACTTTATTTAAATGTTGTTGGTACGTGCTATTAAATGTAAAATGTTGCCATGACTTAATCAATGCTTTAAAGGGACACTGTAACTGCCTCGTCTCATTAAAGTGGTTATAGTGTCTGGAGTTTCCTGCCACTGTCCTTCTGTTTCCGGAAGTCCATCATACTGTGTGCTGTTAGGGCTGATGAGTAAGCCGAAGCCTGAGCAGAAGTGACTGGCTGAGAGTGACAGATGGCAGCTCTTAGCCTATCACAGTCCCCATTGCTGGTATGAATTGGTGTGTCTAGAAGGAAGTGCGTAATCTGTCTTGGCCACAATTCCATTAGGGGTCAGGCTGTGGCGGCCAGTGACCCTCGTTCAGTACTAAACATCATGAACATAGTTTAACACTGAATGGAATGGCCGTTCAGAGGAGACCAACATGATAACCAATTTAATGCTATGAAATAGTTCTAGTGCCCCTTTAATGGTTCAAACAAACAGTATTAGAACTCTGATACATTCTGAGATGTTGTGAATCCAGCTTGGCTCTTAGAGGGATACTATAAGTGCTAAAACAACGTTAGAGTTAGGAATACAAACACTATAGTGATCCCTTAACCCCTTAAGGACACATGACATGTAGTTGTTCTGGTGAGTATAATCGTTTCCTTAAGGCATTTTCATGCAAACACTGCCTTTTCAGTGTTTACTTTTCCCCCTAGGGACACCTCCAAGTGGCCACTCCTCACATGGCCACTGGAGATGCTTCCTGGGGCAGTGCTGCAAAGTAGGCAACACTGTTGTTCAGTGTCTCCACGCTCTGCATGGGGACGCTGAATTTTCCTCCTATAGATGCATCTCTATCAGGAAATGCTGATTGGCCAAAATGGCATTTGCTGATGATGTCACTAAGGAGGCGGATCGGTGCGGGGCCAACGCCGGGACCCATGCGGCCCATGCGGCCCTTCTAAAAGGGGTTAAGGGGGGGGGGGGGCAAGCCACCCAAATGGTGGATTTAAAACTATAGGGTTAGGAAAACATGTTTGTATTCCTGACCCTATAGTCTTCCTTTATCCCCTTAAGGACTGCTGACGGTTCAGGACCGTCATCGGAAAAATCCCCTTTAGGACTAATATGGTCCTGAACTGTCATAACGGTAATAATTACTTACTCGATCGCTGCCGTTCCCCCGCCGGCGATCGGCATTGCTCCCGGTCTGGAAGGGCTGCCTGACAGCCCAGGCAGTCCACCCTCGGCGAATTAGGCCCCCGCAGCCATGTGATCTCGAACGGAGCAGTCACATGGCTGCAATAGACTTCCGTGTATCTGCCTGCAGGGGGACTGCTTGAACTGACAGGCAATTTAAATTTTACGTGCATATTTATGTAATATTTTACATAATTAAGTAATTTTATTGATTGCAATTTGAGGGACCTGCCTGACAACCAAGGCCAAAAGTCCAGAGAATTTAATTTGCTAGCACTGCATTTAACCCTGTAACGTTCCAAGACACCCTAAAACCTGTACATGGGGGTACTGTTTTACTGTTTTTATTGTCTGTGAAAGTGCAGTTTTTTGCATTTTTTCACAGCCAAACTGATATTGTTGTGATACGTTTTACTGTTTGTGTCCAGTGAAGTCTCCTGAGTATAACAGTACCCCTCATATACAGGTTTTATAGTGTTTTTGAAAATTACAGGGTCATATATAAGGGTCACATTTTTTTACATTGAAAGTTCCCAGGTTGGTTATGTTACCTTTGAGAGCATATGGTAGCCCAGGAATAATGATTACACCCATTATGGCATACCATTTGCAAAAGAAGACAACCCAAGGTATTGCAAATGGGGGTATTGAAATATGTTCAGTCTTTTTTAGTAGTCACAAATACTGGCCAGAGTTAGCGTTCATAATAGTTTTTTGCATTTTTACAAGTTGCTGGGCAGCTTTGTTACGCTCTCCACGGGGTCGCCGTTTTGCAGGATGCATGTGGGGTGAGCTTGTGATCAGCCCCACTGTAAGGACACCATGCTCCGCTTCGGGGTTGGTGATCTTTGGCAGAGGTAGACAGTGCGTGGTGTGGCTATCTACGAGCATGGCAGTCATTGTGGGTCCTGCTAGGTCTCCGGCTCTGCTTGCCAGTGTCATGGCTCATGGAGTGGATAGGTGAGTAGTCGCTTGTGGAGTTGCTTGGGGGATTCAGCTAGGTAAGGACTCTTCTAGCTCCTTAGACCCGTGTTTCGGTACCCCGCTGGTTACTCTGGTTGTTGTGGAAGGGACATCCCCTCTGCCGGTTTTAGCGCACATGGTCACCGCCATCTTGGGTGTCGTGCTCGGGCCCTCAATCAGAATGTTGGTGTCTCTGGGGTCCGGCTGCACAGCCCCCGGGTGTGGGCCGGGATCACCCCAACCAGCCCATGGGCAGGATAGTGGGGCAGTGGCAGTCTGCCCCTCTCACTGCTGGTTTAGGCCCCAACTCT
The DNA here is from genome assembly GCF_036172605.1 of Pelobates fuscus. Lineage (NCBI taxonomy): Eukaryota > Metazoa > Chordata > Amphibia > Anura > Pelobatidae > Pelobates > Pelobates fuscus. Next base: position 353,435,499 of record NC_086321.1, read on the forward strand.
GTCGTCGGTGGCCTCACCTCCTGGGGACTGAAGCTCATGGAGCCAGCCTCTCCCTGGATCCGGTGTCTCTGTGGCATCGAAGACCCACGCTGTCGGTCCGTTTTCAGGTTGTTTTCTTTGTTTTTTATGCTTGATTAGGAATGGGTTGCAGGAGCTGAACTCTCTTGCGACCGTCCAGCTCGGCGGTCCGGAACCGCCCCCCATTTTTTTGCATTTTAAACACACAAATATAAATGCTAACTTTGGCCAGTGTTTGTGACTAAGTGGCTACAAGAAAACATACCCCATATGGATACCATGGGTTGTCTACTTTAAAAAATAAAATAAAAAATATATGTACATGTGAGGTGTGATTTACAGATTTATGACCGATAAGTGTTACAATGTCACTATTGATAAATTTTAAAAATATATATTTTGAAACAGCAATTTCCTACTTGTGCTTATAGCCCAATAACTTGCAAAAAAAAGCATGTAAACACTGGGTGTTTTTTTTTTTTTTTTTTACTCAGGACAAAACTTTGAATCTATTTAGCAGTTTCTTTCATTAGCTTTAGTAGTTAAGGGGACACTCCAGTGCCAGGAAAACAATCCGTTTTCCTGGCACTGCAGGTCCCCTCTCCCTCCCAACCCCCAGGGGAAAATTACAGCTTAACACAAACACCACAAAAGTGTTAAAACAGCTCTGGTCCTTAACGTAGAACATGGCCAGAACAGTCCGGTCCTGAAGGGGTTAAGCTAAAGTGTTCCTTTAATTGCTGTTGCAATTTCTCTTGATCCACAACTGGAAATCTCATTTAATTACTTTTCTATAAGAATTGAGCATGCATTAAAATGAACATGCATATTTTAATGTATTATTTCTTTACAGTAGAATGAGTGCTAAGTACAATTACTATTTCTGTCTTTTATTATTATTGCATTATTCAGCTGTAGATTTACAGGAAAGAACCCTGTGCTCAGAGTAAAAACAAAACTCAAATCTTTCTCCAGTTTTTATAAAGAAATACTTCAAAACTATTTGCTGCTTTTCAGCAGTGACCAATAAGCTGTTTGCATGCTGTATTCTGTCCATTAGATGGCAGCATTGCGCTGAAACCATAGACATGGTATAGGGTTTTTCCAAAGACCTTATGAAGAATGTTTGAAGGTGTTACCTGAACTTTGAGGAACAATCTAAAGTAGTGAAACTCGAGCACATGGATAGTGCTCAGGCAGGAGAAAGCACTTTAAAGAGTTACTCTTCACCAGACAACTTTATTTACTCCAAACAAAGTAGCCTTTAGTGCAATTATATGATTACATTTGACGAGATCATTTTGTTTTGAATGATGCAGTTTAATATTCATGTCCTCCTACATTGGAGGTTTAATAAATGTATAGTTAAAAAATTCTCTGGGGTTTATCAAAGTTTAAATCTATAGCCTAATCAACTAGGGTAAATAAAATACCTACATTTGGGGACCGTATTTTTCTGTGAAGCCCCAGGATATACATGTCCATGCCTGCCCTAAATTTAGTGGATGTCTCACTCCTAGAGCGCTCTCTGACCCGTCTTGAGATGTTCAATTTATATTATTCTCCTATAATATAATATTTGCGTATAACATTTTTACGGTAGAGGATGGATATTGGCAGCCAAACCTGATTCGGCAGCTGGATAAGGCATTGAGGAGTTGAGCCAAGAAGCTAATAGGCATTGAGACGTAGAGTAAATGGACAGCTTGGATTATCCCACTCTCAATGATCACCTAGGGAAAATGACCCAGCATATGTGGTGGTGGGCAAACTGACTTGGATTGAAGGAGAGGTTTCTGATAATGTTCTAAATTGCTGGCCATTTGGAGGGCAGCTGTTAAGCTGTACATAGTAGTAGAAATAAATGTAGATAATGGAAAAGTTAAAGTAACTATAATAGTTTGTGATCCTCTAATCATTTAGAAAAATAAAGTTTCAAGCTTGTGTTTTTCTTAATGATCTGTAAATTACAAACTTAACTGCTCAAAGTCATTTAATCACTTTGAATGATATAATGATTTGAAAGACTGTGTGAGTAAGAAGTGAAATACATTTTGTGGGATGCTGCTTTGTGTTTATATTTGTACTGCATAGCATATATTAAATTACAGAAGGAAGTACTGATATTTTTTTCTTTGTTCTCCTCAGGTGATGCCAGTGAGAGCCCTGAAGACATCTTTATCAGGAAAGCGAAAGAAGGTATGGATGGTGATGAGGCCCAGTTCAGTGTGGAGATCCCAGTCACAAGCAAAGCTTACCTATGGGCGGACAAATATAGGCCTCGAAAACCTCGTTTCTTCAATCGTGTCCATACAGGCTTTGAGTGGAACAAATACAACCAAACGCATTATGACTTTGACAACCCTCCCCCCAAAATTGTCCAGGGCTACAAATTCAACATATTTTATCCAGACTTGATTGACAAACGATCTACTCCGGAATATTTCTTGGAGGCTTGCCATGACAACAAGGACTTTGCTATATTACGTTTCCATGCTGGGCCTCCTTATGAAGACATTGCTTTCAAGATTGTCAATCGCGAGTGGGAGTATTCTCACCGACACGGCTTCCGTTGTCAGTTCTCTAATGGTATTTTCCAGCTGTGGTTCCACTTTAAGCGCTACAGATACAGAAGATGAGCCATGACCTGAAATTAGACCATTTCTTTCCTGTTTTTGTATAGAAAATCAAATTTGGAGTTTTAGTGTAAAATAACAAATATGGAAACAAACCAAGACTTTTTAGAAATTCCACCCAAGACCATAATAAATGTTTTTGCCGAATATCCTGGGTGCCCTCACTGGTGGGTGAGATTGTAATACTTTTGTACAAATAAAAATGTTTGTTTGTTTATTGTTAGCCCTGGGGTTAAATGGAAATTATCCAAACACAACTTATTTGCAACTTCTTGTAACCGTATTGGCACCTGAATTAGTCTCTATTGAGATATTGCCCAGAATCCTTAGCTCTATTGTTTACACTCAGCTCATGTGCACGTCCCTCACCTATTACACAGTTTTATATCCAGATTTTGTTTGTCACGTGCCCACTAACTGTAATTTAATTATAGAGCATCACATGGGGGTGGGGGAGAATGGTTAACCTGAGTTATGTGATTTTCAATAATTTATTGAATGGTATAATTTCTAGAGAAGTGGTAGTTAAATGTTAAAAAGAAGAAAATTAATTAGATTTAGCATAGTAAAAAAGAAAACATTTCGATGGATGATGTCCAAATATAAACAATTAACATTTAGCTCATGCCAGTGATTTGTGGAAGGAGAAGGAAAGGGGATTTCTGGATAGTTCTTACAGACTTGTCCATTAGTGAACACATTTCTAGGAAATGTTTAGTAAGCCATAGTTAAATTTTAGCCTCCTATACTTCCCTGGGGCATATATTGTTACATCATGTTTGTTAATCAAACACTCAAAGCACCATAACCACTGCAGTGTTGGTACCCTGCCCCCCATTAGGAGTTAAAACATTTGCAGATGGTTTCAACAACTTATCTGGGGTCTACTGGGTGCCCGCTGACTTCTCCCTGAGTGCCAGAAGCTTTCTGTATTGAGATAATCCTGCCTGCAGGGCTTAACTCATTGTCTGACTGTGATCCACTTACCAGTACTTTCAACCAATGAGGTGGCTCTGTACAGCAGGATTCTGAGGGAGAGCTAATGGGAGGAAGTGGATGCCAGGTAAGTTGTCAAACCATTAGTAAACTGTTTAGGGCTCCCTTGGGCTCCATGTTTACAACTCCCTTGATGCTTTGCATTCCTAAGCATTAGAAAGACAAAGCTTCGTGGAAGCTGGCGTTTTAAAACATCTAAGGATCTATTTTTGGGGCAGCCCTGGTACCATTACTGCTCCAGTCCGCTGGTCTGGAAATAGTGCATAGGAAGGGCAGGTAGAGGACCAAAACAGCAAACACTACAATGTACCTGGTGAGTACTATTGGAACAATAACTCCCAGTCCCTTGAGTAAATTAGTGGAAATGCAATTGCGTGTTGTCCTCTGTTAAAAGCTTCTCAATCCAGATATCAAATGAAGGTTCTCTGCTGTGGTAACAAAGTTCCATGGTAACTTACAAAAGACGTAATAACACACATACCATCACACTTTTAATGAGTGATTTGTGAGTGCAATTCTAAACTATGAGAGTGTTTCTATATCTCTTCTCCTAATGATCTTCAAGCTAAAGTAATTGATCGAAAACTACAATTATTGGACCATGTGTGCTATCTCCTAGAGCAGTGGTTTCCAAACTTTTTTTTGCTTGAGTACCCCTTGTCAGCACATTTCTATAAATTGTACCCCTCAAATTAGCGACATGTTTGTTATTACTCTAGTTGCTGTTATTTCAAATGTATACATGTTTCTCTGTCCGATCTCCCTCTGCTTCTCCTCTGTCCCAGGTCCCCTGATTCTCCAGGCTTCCCCTGCTTCTCACAGTGCAGATACACACTGACACACATGCAGACACACTGACATGTGCATATACAAATATATAAACACTGACACAAAAACAAACACTGAAGCAGATGCCCAGATACACACACTGAAACACATACAGATGTACAGACACACAGAACCAAACCATTACACAAAGATACTAACAAGGACACTCACAAAGATACAGACACACAATGACACTCACATAGATAGATATACACACTGACACACATGTAGATATACAGGCACACAGATACACTGACACACATGCAGATGCACAGACAAACACTAGGCCGGTTCAAGACTATTTTGTGCCGTTGGCAAGACCAGCTACTTGTGCGCCCCCACTTCAAATTAACAAAAATTGCCAACTTTGTGTGTGTTTCTTCTCCCAGCCACTTTGTGTGTCTTCTCTCCCCCCCCCTCCTTAGCCCCTCTGTCTCTTCCACCAAGCCCCTTCGTGTGTCTCTTTCTCTTCCCATGCCCTCTGTGTGTCTCTTTGTGCTCCCCAGCTCCTCTGTGTGTGGGTCTCTTTGTCCCTCCCAGCCCCTCTGCGTGTCTTTGTCTTCCCCAGCCACCATCTCCCTAGCTCTTCTGTCTATTTGTCCCATTGCACCTCCCTATCACCCAACCCCTTTGTGGGTCTCTTTCTCCCCCCACACCCTTTGTTTCTCTCTTCACCCCCAGCCCTTCTGTGTGTCTCATTGTCGTCCCCCAACCCAGAACTCTGTGTGCCTCTCTATGTGTCTCATTAGCCCCCAGGTCCTCCATGTGCCCAATTAACCATTCCCAAGCCCCTCCATGTGTCTCATTAAACCCCCCAGCCCTTCCATCTGTCTCTATAACCCCCATCCCCTCCATGTGTTTAATTGACTTCCCCAAGCCAATCAATGTGTCTCAGTAACCGTGCAGCCCTCCGTGTGTCTCAGTAATCCTCCCCAGCCCCTTCATGAGTCTCAGTAATCCCCCAAGTGTCTCAGTAACTCCCCCATCACCTCCATGTGTCTCAGTAACTCCCCAGCCCTCCATGTGTCTCAGTAACTCCTTATTGGCAAACTTTCAAAATGATTCTTACTTTTGACATTGTACAGTATTTGTACAGAATTGTATAAATGTCACATTTGACAGGCTCTGGAGCCTTTGAACCAAATACATTTCTTTGACACAATTGCTTTGAGAAACTGTGATGAATCGAGGGCTCAGCATAGACTGTCGCCATAACCTGTTTCACAAAAGAAGTTGTTAATAAACACAGCCAGAGTTATGTTAATTCTGAACTCCTTGTACCTTATTTAGGATTCGCATTTGCCAACATCAGCCACTAAACTATTCAATAAACATTGACTCCAGCACAATACAGAGCTGAAAACATTTGCAGTTCTCCAGTACATATTTGCAGGATGAGTTTTAGCAGCGAGACCCGAGCCAAATATTAATTTACTTGGGAACTGTTTGCATTAGACCAACACAAAATTATTGCTACGCTAAAGTGCCAAATGCACATCTCTGCCCATGAGAGTTTAAACTACTGAGTCTTTTACTACATCAGACTTGATGTGATCCTTGACTTTATTTGATGTTATCTTATGTCAGATAATTATATTAAAAGAGAACTATTATCATTTGTAATATAAAATTATTCCTTACTGTTAGAAGAAATAAATGACATGAAATAAAAAAAAAATCCATAGATTTCTACAAATTCTATGTAGAAATTCAAACCACTGTATTTACCTCCATCCCTGGACCTGAGTGCCTGCCTCCATCTTGTCTCACTATTAAATCATTTTGGAGTTCATTTGTCCGCAGTGGCCACTAAAATTCTCCAGGAAAAGAAATAGAGGAAGAGTAATTTTGAATGGTAGAAAAGGAACTTGAGCTACGTCAAGGGGCATGGCACCCACATAATGACATTGAGAAACAGAGGAAGAAACTCCTTCACAATTACTTCAAAATCTTCTTGGAAATGGAAGACAACATTGATGGTTATTTGAAAGATTTTGAGAGGCAAAGCATCCTCCAAGGAAAAGGACTGGGTACTGGGGACTGGCTGATGGGGGAAGAGGCTCAAAAGCTTACAGGGTAATGCCAGACAAGTGTATCATGGACTATTCTGTAGCAAAGGAATATTTATTAGACCGGTATGCTATGACACCTGAGGCCTACTGACAGAGATTTAATGACCTGCAGAAAAGGGAACAGGACTCCACGAAGAATAGATTTAGTAGTCAAACTGGTGGAAAGTGTGCCAGGTTACCATAGTGGAAGAGGTATTACAAGTAATACTTATGGTGCAGTTTTATGTACATTTTCCTCCTGAAATGTCCCCTTGTGGGAGAAGAAGCTGCTTAGTGCGCAAGTATGTGGACAGAAGGAAAGGTACACACACCGTACAGCCATCACCCTGACTACAAGATTAGACACCTCTACCCACCATGATCCCATTGGGTCCCAACCTACACCAACCTTTCAGGGCAGGTTCCTGTCAGCTCTTGGGAGAAGTGCATTACTCACTTGCAACACTTGTAATTAACCATAACACATTAAGACTAATTGCCCACGCTATAACTCTCGTAGTACCTGTGGCTCAAGGAATACTCTGAACAGGCCTTCCAAGTCTGCCCTGTCAGGTCAAATAGTAGTAATACGCTGTTACTCCTGTCAGCAGGATGGGCTCATTAGGAGCACGGAATATTGGTTGGGTAGCAAGGGGGAGCACAGATTGCATAGAAGGTCCAAAGCTAGATCAGATAACAAATCAGAGTCCAAGTCCATGTATGAACTCTCAAGTGTTGCCACCTACTGAAGAGGTGGTTTGGTCAACCGTACATTCCCATGAATCTTGTACAAGCGCCAGAGAGACGCCTCGGACGGGGGGGTGGCTCTTTTTATTAGCTGATACTTTAAGCCAGTGGTAGTCAACCTTTTTCTACCTACCGCCCACTAATGCATCTTTTTGGTTGAAAAAATTTCCTTACCGCCCTCCAGTTTTCGCGCAAATGCAGAATATTTTTAAGAAAGGTACGCACATTTATCTTTTTATTTCTACTTAATGCAGGTTTATAAGGTTTTTAACTTTATAAAGTTTAATGAGAAAACAATAAAGTAAATTGAAATTACCTTTACTAGTGATTAATGAGATCCTTGAGGTTGATGCCCACTTACTATAGTCCACTATAACAGACAGGCACACATACAGACACACATACAAGACACACACACACACACACAAGACACACATACATACACACACACACACACACACGACACACATACAGACACACATACGACACACACACACACACAAGACACACACACACACATACAAGACACACACACACGACACACAGACAGACACACAGACAGGCACACATACAGACACACAGGACACACATACATACACACACAAAGACACAGACAGGCACACACACACAAGACACATACATACAAACAGACAGGCACACATACAAACAGACATACACACACACAAGACACACATACAGACACACATACGACACACACACAGACATACAAGACACACACACACAGGCACACATACACACATACAGACACACAAGACACACATACATACACACACACACACACACAAAGACACAGACAGGCACACATACACACACACACAAGACACATACATACACACACACACAAACAGACATACACACACACACAAGACACACATACAGACACACATACGACACACACACAGACATACAAGACATACACACACACAAGACACACATACAGACACATAAAGACACACAGACAGGCACACATACACACATACAGACACACATACACACACAAAGACACAGACAGGCACACAGACAGGCACACAGACAGGCACACATACACACACACAAGACACATACATACAAACAGACAGGCACACATACAAACAGACACACACAGACACGCACACACACATGCAGACACACAAGACACACATACAATGACACATACATACAAAGACAAGACACACATACATACAGACAGACACACACACAAGACATACAAAGACACACACACACACACACACAAGACATACCTACAAAGACACACACACACACAAACAAACACACACATTATATTTAAGTCACCCTCCTGTTTCCTACCTTTAAGGTGCAGGAGGGTGACTTTCCCTGGGGTCCAGTGGTGGCTCAGGTGGATGGGAGTCAGAGTTCCCACTCTGACTCCCTGGTCTTCCTCCCGCGCAGCTCTCAGTTTTAGCTGGGAGGAGTGACCGGGGAATCACTTCCTCCCAGCTCTGTGATGTCATCACAGGGGGCCCGGTCACGCTGTTAAAGCGCCCAGCGCTGACCGGGCCCCCTTACAATCCGCATCCATCGGGTGGCCCTGACAGCATGGGCCACCCGATGGACACTTTGGAAGGCGGCCCCGGCGGTTTGCCGCGCGGGCCGGAGCCGCAAACGGTCACAGCGGTACCCAGTCGCAACCTGGAAATCCCTACCGCCCACCTGGAATCCTGAAACGCCCACTAGTGGGCGGTAGGGACCAGGTTGACGACCCATGCTTTAAGCCAATCAGTAGTTCCCTTCACAAAATGGCTTAAATTCAACATTAATAGTTGAAGCCTTCATGGTAGGGACCTTCTGGCACCATAATTTATTACAGTGAAGTTGTTATTGTGCCCAGATGTTCCCTTTAAGTAAAGGGAACTAACTATTTTAAGTATTAAGAAAGGCTGGAGAGGTTGGAGAAGTTTATACGAGACAATACATTTCCTTAGGTGGATGTGATTGATTATACAAATACATACAATGTCAACACAATCATCTCTTGACACGTTCATTAACACGACAAGAGAAAACATGGTCATCCATTGCAATATTACCATGTTGATCTAGGGGTAAAAAGAACTACATTGAGGTGTTTTCCCTTATTTTGGGGGGAGTGTGGAATGTTGAACTAGATGTACGTCTCACAGATTTGTTTTGATTTTTTTTTTCAATAATTACTGTGTTTTTTCTGCTATTGACATGTGAGACCTAAGTTAAAAAAAAATCCTGAAAATAAAACAAGAGTTACCGGTAGATTTAGTGTAGAAACACAAATTATGTGACGAGCAGTTATTATCTGATGGAACAATCGATGATTATCTATGCTTTTAGTCTGGTTTCATGGAGACAATGGAATTGTTCCCGCTAGTAAATTTGTTATGATCCTTCTACTGTAATGTCTGCCTTGTTTTTAATTCTAATTTAATGCTTTAAAAAAGTGAATTAGGCTATCGAATGTTAATCTGTTTCCTGAAATCAGTCACTGATTAGTGATGCATAATGTCAGTGCTCTGATAGAATAATCATGCCGCAATTAATGATTGGTCGTAATTGTTTCAGTACTCCCTATTGCCACTACTGTAGGGTTATATGGTATTGGGATAATGGTTGGTGCACATACTTGAAAACCACTATTTTAGTTTAAGAAAGAGAACATTAATACATTGCTTAGTTCTTATCCCATAGACTCGGGGCTATTCCCAAAGAGTTCCAGATGGGCATTTGGATGGAGATAGCATTTTAAAGTCTTCTACAAACCCAGCTAGGGCAAATTTATTTATAGGTATTTTATCACATCAGTCTAATGTATGTATTTTACATTAGAGCAACTTGATCAGGGGTGCCCGAAAGGTAGATCCCCAGATGTTGTAGAACTACAACTCCTAAGATGATTTGCATGCCTTTAGTATGACAAAGCATCATGGGAGTAGTAGTTTTAAAACACTTGGGGATGTACCTTATGGGCACCCCTGAACAAGATCTCTGTCTAGGCTGATAGGTGATAACTAAAAAAAGATTTGCTTGTAGCCTATGGTCAGTGCTGAAATGGCCCGAACTTGTTAAAATATCTCAAGTAAATTGCCCCGTGTAGATGGTCACTATTCAAACATATGTGTTACCTCAATACACACATGTATGGCACATGAAGTCACACATGACTTTCACATACATGTTGACAAGGGGTATGTTTAACTTCTTGCATGAAAAATACAAGCATAACCCAATACGCAAACCTGAGACAGTATAGATAGAGAGAACAGAGCATATTACAGCTCCTTCAAATGGTGAAATTAACAAAGTCAAAACAGGCCAAAGATTACTGAGAACAAACAATTATAATCACAAACACAGTCTCGGGCACAAAATCCACAGCAGGACTTCACGGCAATGATGAGAGGATTTAAAATAGATGCAGCCAGTTCCCCAATGGTCGCCATCACGTTCCTGCGCCGTGCAGTAATGGCACATGGCCAGCGAACAGGAACGCCAGCAGGATGGATTGGGGCAAGTATCATGAAAGAAAGGTATAAAGACCTGGCAGGCCATAGGACAGTAAAAATACATCAATGGTATGCTAGATACTGGAGGGAATTTATTAGGTATGTGGAAATTAGGGGTGCACCAACAGGGTTTAGTTACGTACAATAAGGGCTTAAAATGGGGAGAGCTGTACTTAGGATGTGCATGAACTATATTTTGTCTCTTAACTGTAGTGCAGAGGGCAATATAATCTATGGGAAGCAGGTATGGACACAGAAGAGTGGGGAATGAACAACAGCAGTGGAGGGCAGACAAATGTTTTAAGGTGGTGGGGTTTTGGTACCCATAGCTTGGGAATTTCTAGTTGCCTCTAATCTATTTTTGTTCCCTAGATAGTCTAGGATGCCTGCTAGCCTAGCAAATGTTCTCTTAGTGATTCCTCACTATAGTTAATCTATCAGGAGTAGGAGACCCTCCATATATTACAGATAACACTACTCTAGGCAGATTTTAGGAAGCATACTGTATGATGCTTATAGCATTTCGAATTGCAATGTTGTAACTCCTTATTATATCAATCTTCTTAATGTAGCACAAAAAATGAGGTATGATGTATCTGACAATTGAAAAACTTAATTTGTTTTGAATATTTTTATTGGTTGCGCAAAAGATCTTGAGCAGGCACAATTTAAAGCGATAAATGTGGTATGTGGTTGCCTGCGCAGAGGCATATAAATCAGAATGAACAAGCATTTCTGAGAATTTAATACAACGTGCAGTACGGTAATCGTATATAAAAACAGTATTATAAAGGGCAGGCGTCCGAATGTAATGAATGATCCTATAAGCATTATGGCTGCGGCCAATTAAACGCAAAATTAACGCAAAATAAGCATGTCGTAGATTGAGTGCAATATCATTAGAGCTGTTAGTTTACAAATATATGCCTCAATGAGCATAGTTATATCTATAATTAGGTTGAGGCGTAATGGTTTACGTTGTGCAATGCAATCGTCTGGCCATTTTAATAAGCAACCATAGATGACGTATGCATACTGGAGCTAATGCGGAGAGTCACTCTAGTATGTCAATGTAGCAGTGACGTATACAGCTGTGCGACTAAGCAGTTAACAGTATAGTTTAGCTCCTGTAGGGGCATTTTAGCCATTCTAAGCAGTATAAATATGCAATTACTGCTGGTTACTAAGCAGCTTAAACTGTGTCTAAATGACAGAGTGAGAATATGTTCGCATCAATCATGAATTTAAAAAAGCGTATCTGACAATTGAAAAACTTAATTTGTACCTTTACTACTTTACCTTAAAAAAGTGATTGACAAAAAAGAAAAGAAAAGAAAAGGTGGTGGACAACAACATTTTGTAGTTGGACCCATGCAATACAACACTTTATATTCTGTCTAAATCTTTTCTCTTGTGTAATGTGTAATGTAGCTGAAAAAATGGAGGGTGTGAGTGTTGGACAATGAATTGCGTAAATGTTCATGGAAACCAACAGTAGTGACAAACGTAAGCTTCGCCAAATGTCTTGAATATTTTTGTGATAATGTAGACTTAACAAAATGTGTATTTTATGCCAAATCAAACGCTAACTCAAAATAAAATGAAATTAAATAAAACGCCACTGTTAAATTCTCAAGAATACTATCTCTTCTATTGCTAAACTCAAAAAGCATTAGATTAATGATTCCATGCTCAATTTATCTCTCAGCCACCAAATTGGTGGAAATGTTCCAAATGCACAATTGAGAATTTGTTTTGATGATAGAAGGCAGGAAGTATTCACGGGACATTAATGCATTGCAGCTGAGTTTTAGCTCACAACCTTCCTTGTTTAGTCATTGGATGTATACAAATCTGCAATCCAAGTGTTAAATATATAAAGAAATTAAATCGATTAAATTATGGTGGATGTTCAAGTTCATATACTGTTCCAGAGGCAGGTTATTTTTGAATATATTGTATAGATCTGGCGTTAAGGAGAAACCACACATAGCAGTTTTGTGTGCCTTCTTGTTTGCTGTGTGGACCATTTAAACCTATTTACCGCAAGATTTTCCTGCCTAAAGTTGTGTCACAATTACGTAATACATAGTGCCACCTTGCCCAACGGCACTCTGTATAATTGTAATTTTTTTGCTAACACTCTGTATTAGGACAAAGCATATTCCCATCACATTATCATGACAGGAGATTGCACAGAGACTTTCAGATTGAAACTTTTAATTCTGTCACATTTGGATGTAATAAGAGCAGATTTTCTTTTTAATTTCAGTTTCTGTTTTGAGACATATACTATATTATAGCACTGTATAATCTATGAAAACCGTTAATCATAATGAAATTATGCAAACAAAAAAGTAAAACGTCTGTGACACCTTTAGTTAAAGGACAAAATCTTATACTGTAGGGAAAAGGCTTAGACTCCTTTGAAGCAGCACATACTGAAGTATGTCCTGTCTAGGCCCTTACGCTCTGCTGAAGACCTACGTATATCCTCTGCTCAGGGGAGGGCTGGCAGCCTTTGGCCTGGGGGGCAAATCCAGTCAAGTGGCCCATTGCACCAAGAGGAGAGTAAAAACACCTTTCCCATGTGATTGAAAGGGGATGCGGGGGGAGCAGTCACCTAAACAGACACTCAATGACAAGCACACACACACTTGCTGATTTGGCGCACACTAAAAAACACAAACTCACTGACAGGCACACGCACACACACACAGACATACTGACACACACATACACCCAAACTTTACACTTTTAAAACCAGAAGACAGTGACTGAGTAAAGGGACAGGGCTGTAGTGGGGGGACAGGGGCTGTAGTGGAGGGTATAAACTGTAATTGGGGGGTTTAGGAAATGTAGGGGGGGATAGGGGCTTAAGTAGGTTGATGGCTACAATTTGGGAAAGGGGTTGTGGTGTGGGTGATATGGGTTGCAATTGGGGGAAGAGGAGCTGTAGTGGGGTTGTTATGGGGCTCTAGTGGGAGGCATGGGGCTGAGAAAGGGGGCAGGAGCTGATAGGGGGGAAAAAGGAGCAGGGAAAGGGTGGGACAGAGCCTTACTAAGGGACCAGAGCCTGACTAAGAAACAGGGGATGGCTGAGGAGGGGGACAGGGATTGAGGGGGGGCTGAGGAGGGGGGGGCAGGCCTGAGTAGGGGGACAGGGGCTGAGGAGGAGGGGACAGGGGGCGGAGGAGGGGACAGGGGCTGAGGAGGGGGAGCAGGGCTGAGGAGGGGGAGCAGGGCTGAGGAGGGGGGGCAGAGGAGGGGGAGGGGGGGCAGGCCCAAGGAGGGGGAGTAGGGGCTGAGGAGGGGACAGGGGCTGAGGAGGGGGAGTAGGGGCTGAGGAGGGCACAGGGGCTGAGGAGGGGGGACATGGCTGAGGAGGGGACAGGGGCTGAGGAGGGGACAGGGGCTGAGGAGGGGGGGCAGGGCTGAGGAGGGGACAGGAGCTGAGGAGGAGGGGACAGGAGCTGAGGAGGAGGGGACAGGGGCTGAGGAGGAGGGGACATGGCTGAGGAGGAGGGGACATGGCTGAGGAGGGGACAGGGGCTAAGGAGGGGACAGGGCCTGAGGAGGGGGGGCAGGGCTGAGGAGGGGACAGGGGCTGAGGAGGGGACAGGGGCTGAGGCGGGGACAGGGGCTGAGGAGGGGGGGCAGGGCTGAGGAGGGTGGGCAGGGCTGAGGAAAAAAAAAAAACCTAAAGTGTATTTCTCCCTCCCTGAGTCTTACCTTAGGCCAGGGAGGGGTGGGCAGCAGCCAGCATACAGCAACAGTCAGTGGAGTCGACCGGCCTCTCCTGATGATGTCAGGAGGAAGGGGCGTGGCTTCCTCTGCTCTTCTCCCAGACTCCCCAGCGGTCCTGTGAGAAGAGCAGTGGAAGTCACGCCCCCTGCTCCTGACATCATCAGGAGAGGCCGGCCGACTCCACTGACTGCAGGCTACAGGAAGAGTGAGGTAAGTTGAAAAATCTGAGTCCTCAGCCAGAGGCAGGGGGTTCAGATTTTTCGTTTTTTTGCTGGGTGTGGGCGGCCCTGGGTTTAGGGCAGCCTGGGGGGCAATTGCCTCCCTGCCCCCCTTCCCAGCCCGCCCCTGCCTCTGCTCGTACTCCCACCTCTGATGCTCACCTCCAAGACTTCTGCCTGCACTGTTGCTGTGGAACTTCCTTCCCCGCTCTGTTTGGCTTTACCCTCCAGTTTTTACAAAAAATCATTCAAAACTCACTTCTTCAGTAAAGCATATCAATTAAACTATTAACAGCTTTCCCTCCCCGCACCCTGATTCCTCCATTGCAAATGTCATAAAAAAACAAAAAAACAAAAAAAAAGCCCTCAGTTTTTCAATTTTCTATCCTACCTTTCACTTTTGTATCACTATACCCCACTATATCTACAATGTAAGCTCATCGAGCAGGGTCCTCAACACCTCTCTTCCTGCGCATCCATCTTGTCTGCAGACATCCCAAGTCTCCCGGTAGTTCCGGGAGACTCCCGCATGTTGAATGAGGCTCCCTGACACCCGCAAGTCATACACAGTATCCCGGAAATCACATCAATCTGATGTGTGTGTGATTTCCATTATATTGTGTATGATTTGTGCCCCCTCATACTACTCATTAAACAGGGGCACGGTCGGGTGCCGGCCCTTTAATAGCCGACCGAGCCCCTGTGATATCAGCCACCAGGGAGGAAGTGACAGATACTTCCTCCCTGCTTCACAGACACCTGCCCGCATGGGAGGAGTGGAGGGAGGAGGCAGCAGCATGGAGGCAGGAGGCGCGCAGGGGGAGGTGGGGGCGCGGTGCAGTAGCTTGTGAAGCCACCTCCCTTAAATACATGTTTGCATGTTGGGATGTCTGTGTCTGGTTTAAACTATGTGTCTGTCAGTCCACCCCTTGTACAGAGCTGCGAAATCTTTTGGCTTTTTTGCTTTATAGATAATAATAATAATAATAATAATAATATTGAGCTCATTTTAAGTAGGGCTTTCTGCACACATTATTTTGTATGTCAATTACTTGCTGTTATATATCCCCACTGTATGATTGTATAGTGCTGTACAATAAGATGGCACTATAGAAAACCTAATAATAATCATGCTCCTGACTTGACACTAAATGTACAGTAAAAATAAAATGCATATAAACTCAATACTGACACGTTCAGAAATACTTCTAGTTTCTTTCTTTTTTTGCCAATTGCTTAGTCTCCATTTTTGTTCCTTTCTATGTATTCTAACTTATTTCTTCCTGATGCCACTTGTCATTCAGGCACCCCATGTGTAAAAAAATAAAAATAAAAAAACAGAAAAACTAACAAACCTGAATAACTCTTTCTCCAAGCGCTGCAGCGTCCTGCACCTCGGATTAAGTCATCCTGGTGGCATGCCTCCATTATGACAGGCCAATACAATGCTCCTTACAGAGGAACGATTGGGGAACGTAGGCGCATGCGCGGTCACGATGCACCTATGATCCCTACACAGAGAGTCATTCTATGCAATTATGCTGTGTGGGCGACCGTGATGGCACTGCGCATGCACGCTTGACGTCAAGGTTTCTATGGTATCCCAATGTGTGATTAGATATTCCAATGTAACTGTTCACTTAACCAATGGGAACGGCTGATGGGGTTTATATATGCTGGATGTAATTATATGTGTATACGTGATTAAGGTTTGCACATCTCAAACATGTGGCTTCAATAAATATCGTTTTATTTCCACATCTTGCCGTGATGTCCCTTCTTCACTATTTTTTATGGTGTGTTACGGTATGAGACCGGGGAAGTAATATTCCTCGCTCTCATACCTAGAAGGCTTGAAGACGCCTTTCCATTACTTCTATACAGTTTAATATACGGTTTTGGGGGGGAAAGAGAAGGGTCGGGGGGTGTAGGACAGGGTGGCCTGCATGGCAGGCAACATGTATGTACGTAGCGGGGAATGTGGTGCGACTAAAACAAAGAGACTACCCACTTATCCCCCCAATAACGACAGACAATGCATATTGGATGAAACAGGCCACAGCATTTATTAAAACTTACAGCGGTAGGACACATCCAAATTTTATTCTTTTCCTTTAATTCAAATATAAATAAACACATAAATATATATATATATATAAATACCATAATTAACATATAAATTAACACTCATTGCCCTACAGCCTTCAACTTAAATAACCGTCCTTGCCAACGAACTTAACCAGGTGCCTATGCACCCAAACTTTACCCACTGGTGTCTCGCCTCCCCCCTCGTCCAAACCAAATTCCCATCATCTTAAATGCTCTAACCACCAGCCGGCTCTTAGCTCGGTGGGCACGTCCAATTCGGTAACTTGAAAGTTTACCTTACAGAGCAGGGGAGGTTGAGACCCACCTTGTCCATCTCCTGACATGCCAACTGCTCCCCAACCCTGTTGGCAAGGACACGCTCCCCGCTAGCTGTGACGAAACAAAACAAACAAACAAACAAAATAAATAAATAACTAAATTAGGGTGGGAGGGAAGTTGTTTGCTGGCCAGAATCCAAACAGGCACTGAGGTAAGATGACCCTGCCCCGCTACCAACACATAACCACTCCCCTAAACACATACAGCCAATCACTAGCACCATCCCCACACTCATACATGTGCCCTTGTCCGTTTAGCTGTGCTGACTCCCCAGGGCCTGAACAGCTTCCATAAGAGGAAATTGTTAAAGTGCCTACTGTGTTCCTTTAAAAAAACAATTCTAAAAACATAAACTAAATAAATTGCCCACTTTACTTACGTACATAATTTCTAGTAAAACTATGCATTTCCCAATAATGTTCTTCTTGAAATTACAGTACAAGTTGTGTTTACTAGTATATGTTTGGCATTTTACCGTTTACATCTAAAACTGTATTATACTAGAATTATATCTGTCACTCACAGATAAACTCATGTAGGAAAAAAGGAAATGATTAGCTATTTTTTCTGTACCCTTATCCCACAGTATTGTAGAAAAATAGTAGCTCTTCATTAGGTCAATACATTTTAGTGCGAAGTAGTCTTAAAATAATACCAACTGTAAATTGTGTTTGAATGCCATAATACAAATATATTCAACTGTGTGATATACAAGGTTAATTCTATTTTGCTTGTTGTGAGTGTCATCCTGCTTGAAGAAAGTTGGTTGATTCCGTATGAGTCATTGTTTTAAATCCATATATAGAGAGACATGTAGATTATTACATACAGAACGATATATGGAATCGTTGGAGCTCTGGTTGTGGAATGAGTAGAGTTGGTGGTGGAGTTCTGGTTGTGGAATGAGTAGAGTTGGTGGTGGAGTTCTGGTTGTGGAATGAGTAGAGTTGGTGGTGGACTTCTGGTTGTGGAATGAGTACAATTGCTGGTTGTTATAAGTGTAGACATGGCATGTTTTTTTTAATAACAAGAGTTATGACATTTCAATAATGTATCGCTGATATTATATATCCAATTATAAGATTTACGAAAGACTTACAGTGTTAATGTGTTTCTGTTTATCGTTAATGTGCAGCGAATAAATTATTTAACATGGATCAAAATATATATGAGTGTACCCATTCACTTTTGCATGTTCACTTCACAGAAACCCAATAAGTGAAAAAAACATAGTTTGTTAACGGTTCAACAAGGGCATTTACAAAATATGTTAAGACCATATACATATTTAGCATTGGAATAAAAATTTGATAATTACAATACACTTGTGGAAAAATAAAAAAATAGCAAAAAAAAAATCACTGTACAAGAATGGACCTCACATAAATGAGTAGAGAATATAACATGAACAGACAGGGACTGAAATCACTAAATTGTATTAAAGGTACAGTGCT
This sequence comes from Pelobates fuscus, assembly GCF_036172605.1. Taxonomy (NCBI): domain Eukaryota; kingdom Metazoa; phylum Chordata; class Amphibia; order Anura; family Pelobatidae; genus Pelobates; species Pelobates fuscus. Next base: position 353,454,136 of record NC_086321.1, read on the forward strand.
CTACTAGTATATTAAAAAGAGTATTTCATATTAAAGGGACTCTATAGTCACCAAAACAATTTTAGAAAAATGAATCAATTTGGTGTCTAGATCATACCCCTGCAATCTCACTGCTCAATTATCTGCCATTTAGGAGTTAAATCATTTTGTGTATGCAGCTCTAGTAACACCTCCCTGTATGTGACTTAAACAACATTCCTAAACACTTCCTGTAAAGAGTCATCTAATGTTTATACTTCCTATATTACAAATTCTGTTACATTTAGATTTTCTTACCTCCTGCATGGCTTATAACTTGCTATACCCTGCAAGAGCCTCCTGTGTGATTAAGGGTTAATGTACAGAGCAGGGGATTAAAACTTTGAAGGTAAGTAACATCAGATTGAAATAAAAATGTATTTATTTTTACTACTCTTCACATGTGGATGTAGGGAATCAAAGTCGTGTGGACTAGCTGACAATTAAATTAGTTAAGGTAAAGCTGACTTTTTCTCTAACATTGTGGCATGTTCCCATTCTTCTACATTCACTACATACACCTTTTCTCTGTCCCAGACTGAATAACAGGAGCGTCTGCCTGCTAGTGAAAATGTTAGGAGAGGAGTGGACAAGTGAGTGCTAGAGGACAGTCCTTAGAAAGCGTTGAGCAAGCGCATCATTAGACACATTTATGCCAAGCTCGGGGTGCTGTCTGCATAGTATGCCCTTAGTTGGTCATTCTGCATGATTGGCAGGCAACCTGACATACATTCACACCAGGCTGACCTTCTAATTCCTCGGGCGCTGCTGCAATGGAGAAATACCAGTGAAGGCTCTCCCGTACGCTAATCATATTCCAAGGGAACACTCGGCACCCTATATACGATCTGCAGGAGGCTAAGTGACTGTTGCATACCCTCGGCCTGCCCCCTGAGGAACTAACGCAGGAGACACAGGGCTCAACACTGCAACTCCCCCGCTCTTGGGATCTGGCGAGAGTTTCCCATTTTGTCCGACGACAGCACACCCCTGATCCGTATGCAGCGGTCACAACCTGTGCATGTACCGATCATTACATATTGTTTTGTTTCATTCTTGTATTGCTTTAAAGTTGTTAAGTAAAGCATGTTTAACCCATCAGGGCAGATTTTAACCATTAAAGCGCCTCTAGGTACTGTAGCTTCATTTAGACAAAACCTGCGGTTGGTTCTGTTGCTGTACCAGTGCTGTAGAACTAATTATCTGCTCACTTATGTTACCAAGCTATATCGACGACACCTATTGCTCAGCCTGCACAGTTATTAACCTGCCCTTTACCTGCACCACTTGCCTTCATCTCACAAGGCTAATTAGCTGACCGAGCACATTACTAGCCACAAGAGGCTCTTAGCAGCTCTGTTATTGCACCCTAATCGACCATTAGAAACGGTTTAAGTCAATTCACCTAGCGGGGTCACATTATGCTAAGTTTGCTAAGCTAGTTCATATTAACCAATCCTCACCAGGCATGTGTGTCATACACTTCTCGCTGTTCCTACAGTCAAGGAGTACAGGTATACCCTATTACACATGTTCTAATACACGTTTTGTTTAACACACTGTATTGTCAGTCCGGCATGACCACTCTTGATTTCTCTCTCCCGACATATAGGTCTAAAATGTCACCAATTTCACCTTATCTGCCTGTTTCACTACAGGCTCGTCATACTCGGATGTTAAATGTTATTAAATAAAAAAAAATGTGCCAATATTTCAAATGCCAGATTACTGTCCATCATCTCTATGTCATGATTATGCCTGTCGCTGCTGCTGTGGCAAGACAAGCTTGTGTTATTACATGTGCACAACAAAAAAACAGAATAAAAAAATATATATATTTCTTTCAATCCAGTGATTTAAAGTCCATTTATAGAACCAATTCTTGCTATTAGATGTCTACAGTATACTTTGTTTTGTAGTCTTATGTACATGCAATCCAATGTTCAATGACTGTATTTATGAATTTTTTGATTAAAAAATACAAATAGACCACGTAGCAATCTACTTACACTTTTTAATTTTGACGTTACAGTAATTTTCTTATGTTATTTTCTTTTTCTGTTTGCTAATATTTTCAACAGATTGCTTTTCATTTGCATCTGATTTTAACAATGTATTATCACGATTACTGTTTGTTTTGTTGTTTGATCATGCTTTCATATTCTGGTCCTTGTAATGAGGATGTTTTATTTATTTGTCGTCCTGTGTTAAAATAGAAATATCTCAATAAAGAAATAAAAATATGTTTATTTTCATGCCCTTTTAAGGAACTTTTGTTCGGTTGATTACATTTACCCACTAGTCTTCTAACGAATCAAAAACATTTAGCAAATGAATGGAACAATTCAAACTTAATTGGAGCGTGCAAATGAAACTGCATTTTAATTAAAATACTGAGAGGATGCATACTAGTCAATTTATACTTAAAACATTCTTTTGATCAGGCGAGCTTTTAACAGCTTTACACTCTTTGAAATTAAACTTTAGTTTGTAAGAAAAACAACCAATCAAGGATCTGTCTCAGAATGCTAAAACTGTTATACACTTTGCAGATAAGAATAGAGGAAATTACATTTTAATCAGCCTTTTATTACTACACTAAATACAAGTATTGCATTGTATAGAAAATAAAAATTCCAGGAAATTGTGAAAGAAAACAAAAAACAAACAGCAGGCTATAAGGCTAGACACATAACAAAAAAGTCTGTGCGAAATAAGGAGATAGGTTTCTAGTGCTAGTGATGTGGGTAATCACAGAAGGCAGCTGGAACAGCCCAAACCAGAGATTCTCTTGTCCTAGTCAAAGCCCAGCAACTAGTATTTGGGTGGCAGGAATTGGGGTCAAAGGGAACTGGGGACAATAAGTGTCCCTGGGAGGGGGAGGACCCTAGGAGGGGACATTGTATCTTACCTGTGTTACACCCCCTTGCATGGGGAGAGTATAAAGCCAAGTATGGTCAATAAAGCTGTTGTTGTACTCCTGGAACTGTCTGTCGTCCAGTTACTGGGGGGGGGGGGGGGAATGGGTCTGGTCCTTTATTAATAGTGGAGGTAACCAGCCGGGTTACCCAGGGCCCACTACAATGCCCCAGGAAATCCATTGCAATCGGGTGTGGGAGTGGGGCGGACGGCCGCTGCCTCGCTCTCCGCCCAGGCTAAAGAGATCCACAATGCGGCTGGGGCCCTCCCAGCCCCGTTCACCACCCCCCCCCCTTTGGACCGGTGGGGGTTATCCCGGTCCCCACCAGGCAAGCAACATCTTGGCGGCACGCCAGGGCGACCCAACGCCGACAGTGAATGGCAACCACGCGGACCCGACTAAATGGCCGACAGCGACACGACTACCTCGCAGGCTGCAACAGAACTGAAACAGAGCTTGTAAAACACGCAGCCAGAGCCTTGATCGACCCCGGAATACAAAGGTGGTCAAGAAGGGAAGAAGGCAGAAGGCATTTCTAACGCCCACTAACAATGTAGCAGCAGTCACCAGAAGCAACGGAGCACTCAGCATTTCCTATCACCAACTCCACAGACAAACATGGAGGGAGCACCTGGAGAAATCACCCACCACGCACCACGCAACTCCAGCATACCGCTACCCACACCTGGACACTACAGCCAGCAGAACAACGCAACCGCACTTACTTACCTACTGGGCAGTGTGGGCACAGCGAACCAAGGACACTCTGACAGACAGCGGGTCTGCTGGACTCAGCGGGACTCTTGGGTGCCCAGTGGGAGTTATCCCCAAGCCTGGGAACAGGATGCCTCATAACACCTCTCCCGCAACCAGAACCAACGGTGACAGCAGCTCCTCACGACGAAAGACGGACGCAAAAGACGACACTCTGGCGATGCCTGCAGCAACATGGACGTCTCTGCTATAATTGACACAACCAATGTCACAGTAACTATCAGCTTTATTAGTGTGATCTTTGCAGATGATAACCCAATATGCCACACTCTGCCTGGTGGCACCTTGTTTAAATAATCATTAGCGGGGGGCGGAGCCTGAACGCCGAAGAGAACGGTTGCATGAACAGGTCGCTCCGAATAACAAACGGAGAATAACACTATTATCCCACCCTACGACCCCTTCAAAACCTACTACAGGGTACTTTAACACAATATGGGGAGCAAGGGGAAAAAACTGACACCAAACAAGCCTGCTTCGGGGCTCACAATCGGAGCGATGTGGAGTCAAGCACAAGGCGCCAGCGAAGCCAACATGGCGGCACTGCACGGTGGCTACACTGACTTCTCCGACGACTTGTCTGAAGACATGGAGGAGGAGGTCCAGCTGGCTCCCGCCCTGACACGGAGGGCAAAACAAGGTGACACAGGAGAGGGCTCAGAGCCGGTAACCGCGGCAGCCCTAAAGGCTATGTTAGCTGACCTACGAAAACACATCCACGAGGATGTAATGGCGATACGTGCGGACCTGAGAGGCCTGACAGGCCGCATCACGAAACTGGAGGGAACCTCGCAATCCCAAACCCAGGACATTGCCGCACTGCAAAAAACTGTGCAAACTCTACAAATGCAGACCCTACAACAAGAACGCCGCTTGGCTGCTCAAGAGGATTCCAGGCGCAGAAATAACCTAAAGGTTAGGGGGGTCAGTGAGGAGATACCGGACGCTGAGCTGCCGAAAGTTATGAAGCGCATACTAGCAGCAATACTGCCACACAGATGGGACAAACCAATCACCCCAGAGGAGATTTTTAGGGTCCCCAGACCGCTGATGGACCCGGCAACCAGCACCAGGGACGTAATAGTCACTTTCCACAACGGCAGGGACAAAACGGCTGTCCTCTCGGCACTTCGGGGCAAAACCCCTCTCCGCTATGAGAACATGGACCTGGCCTTCCTCACAGACCTATCCAACGGCACCCTCGCCTGGCGGAGGTCGCTGCGCCCTCTCACCTCCATACTGCGACAGCACAAGGTTATTTACCGCTGGCGGTCCTCCCGAACCCTGATAGTCATGGAGGGGACCAACACACATAGCGTCCAAGACATCCAAGAAGCCCCAGCTATACTGCGAACTCTGGGCCTACCGCAAGACTCTCTCTCTCAAGAGGGGCCATACAACAATGCTTCCCCAACCCACTCCTGGGACCCGGCGAGGGTCACCCCATTCGTGCCTCACGGCTCCACACCGAATTCCTATGCAGCGATCACCACCTAGGACTCTATCACCTGATTGGACTGAAGTGACGGCTGACCACCAGCTATTTTGGAGTTCTAGTTATATGTGACAACAACGGTCTGAGAAAGGTACTATAATTTTGGGCCATCCACTGACTACCCTACAGCCACAAACACCTCAACTGGCTATGCCAGCGGCGCACAGATGGAACCCGGCGAAAGCCACCACCTTCGTCCCTCGACAAGCCGCACAGAACGCACAGGCGATCGGCGCAACCTGAGGCCACAGGCCACGTATCGGGACTTTACGCACCTGTTTCCATGGCACACCATGGCACGAAATTGTGTATAGTCTAATTGTTTTACCCAATACAAGTTGTGTGTTAGGATTTACTACCTGTGAGTTTCTCCCAGTACGAACCTCTGGACCCATCTTATGGACCAGGAGGCGCCAGGTACTGTTAACCCTCCCCCCCCCCCCGAGCTCAGGGATACAGAGCGTTACATATAGAAGGCACAGATAGACAGCCCCTTAAAGCACATTTAAACGCCCTACATACTTGACCTGCCAATCTAGACTTCACGGGGACAACATCTTTAATGGCTATTTCTGTAGTAACCACCGGCATATGAAGGTGTTACCTATGTGGATAAGCCAGTACTCACATATCTAGCTACTAGCCAACGACTTTAAAGTAGGCTCACTCATGATCCAGTTCAGAATAAGGCCTTACAGCTTTTTACCATAACAAGACATAATACCACGTCACCTCTACCAGCCATATTCTCTGTGCCCAACGTTATATATATGTTTTTTTTTTCTTTTTTTTATAGATAAGCCAGTTCTCATTCTTTTAACATGGCATGCTAGGTGCCAAACTATTATACTTCTGGTTATTAGTCTGGTTGATATTCCCTCTCAAAAGCTAAGATTCAGCGACTGTTATGCGCAAACATTCAAGAGAAGAACCGCTAAGATGTAAGCAGATATAGTACCTTTAGTGAGACAATCACAAAAAACGGTCTGCTTAATAGAAACAAGATTAAAGATACGATAATCCTCATGCTTTGCGTTACCGATTACTACACTTACGTTTTTAATAGTTATTTAAGTTGTGTAATTAAATCATGCAGCCACCAGGTGGCATTCTCCAGTGTCCTTCCGCGGTAATCGCATGAGACGCACCCCTGACTTACTCAAATAGGCATATTACTGGGGGTAAATATTTTGGACTGCTACTGCATCCAGACTAAAACTAAGCTAACTCGAAATTCAGCAGACTAGGCAGACGTATAACCATCTTTCTATGCTTGCGCCCATTCTTATAATTCCTGCGACCAGGATCGCTCCTAGTCATAGTTCCGAGCACCCACCTGCCTAACCCGCAGACTAACATGCAATTAACTTGCTGACTAAACCTGTATGTAACTCACGCTTCAAGAGTAACCGTATGGTTTTTGCTAAGCTATCCTCTTAACTACTCCATTCTACATGTTATTTCAACCTGTTAATTTAATCGCCTACAGCATGTCTACGGTGTTATATAGCTTACAGACTCTTTGTTTTAATAACATACCTAGATAGGCATTGTTTATGGTTATATTTGCTATGCCGTTATATACTTGTTCTTCACATAAAAAAAAAATGAGGCTGACGAATTTTTAAGATAATATGTATTGCGATGTGACATTCCCGACTTTTACAACTTATTATTGTCTTCCCTTCTTTATTCTGTACCCGAAACCTAATATGCCTCAATAAAACAAAGATTGACAAAAAAAAAAAAAAAAATCATTAGTATACTAATTTTAGCGAAACAAGCAGTTCATAAAAGCGTCTGTACGTGCATTTGTCTCCTATACAAAATACTAACCACACTCGCAACCTCAGGTTTTAAGCAACCTTCTAGTAAAATAATGCTCAGATAGATGCAGAGACTACACTTCGTATTTGCAACAAGGTCCAACGTGGTAATTAGCATAATGTTTAGCATGTGTTGGAGGCTAACGTGACAATCTGTTTAAAACTGTCTACCATACTATAAAGTACTAACTTGTTACCTATATAGACAATACTAAATTAGCACTGTTAAGCGATGACTAGCTTACTTTACTCTAGCAATTTCACTATTTAGCCAAGCTTGTTAAAATGATATATTATTAATATGGTTTAAACGCAACTACCACAAGGCATGACTTTTTCCCGCTGACCAAACGTTTATAACCTGTTTAAACAAAAAATGTGCAACGGAATTCTATCATGACAATATGAGCTTTGAACCGCCTGATGTTGCTATCGTGGCACCGCAGGCTTGTCTGTTAACCCAAAAAAATAAAGAATAATAAAAAAAAAAAACGTATACCGCAGACAAAAATACAATTCAAATGTATGGTTTGTTTAGAAACAAGGGCTCTTGTAATATACTATCATTTTAAGCCAAGTGCTCTCATATTATGCACCCGTGACTTAATTTGAAACCATTAATCCTTGTATGTGTCCCACTCAATGTAATAATACGCAGTATGAATGGCTAGCGGAATATATTTAAATAGTCTGATCTTGGTTACAGTATGCTGGAAGAGTAATTAAATAGATAACGAGAAACCCACAAGAAATATCTCCCACTCAACCACCAACAAGGCTTCCTGGAATATGTTCTATAGAATTCGATCTCAGTCTCTTTTGCTGATCCCATAAGGTTTATGTTTCTCTTAGCTCGTTTATCCATTCCCGGAAAAGGGATGTTCGATGATGGTGTCAGCACTCAACATTAAAACCTGTCACTCTATTCATCCCATCTTTCATTTTAATTTATTCCATATTCATCCCATTTTACAAATGCATGAAGACTCTGTTAAGCTAAGAGATCTGTCTTATTACCTGCAAAACTGTGAAAATGTAATTTTATCACATGACAGGAGGCTTCGGAATGGGCACAAAGGTGTTTCTGTTTCCTAGGGAACACCAACGTAGCCCTCTCTTCGGAGAGGCGCCGAGCAGCACTTTACCGTATCAACGAAAAACTGGTTGACCTGGGGGACAAGGAATTAGGACCCTTAGCACAGGGTAAATTATTTGGAGAGGCCTTCCTTAAGGAATTAAATAAAAGTGTCAATATATTCACGTCCCTTAACAAAACACAAACTTCAATGCGGAGAGTCTTCCGCGGTTCTCACACCCGTGGTGTTTTTGGAAGGGCTGCACGGCAGAGGGGCCGTGCCGCCAGCCGGTTTTGGCCATCCGGCCCCCGTACAACAAGGACGCAACAAATGTTCTACCCAGACTCATCTAGCCGACATAGATTACACCAATTCAGGGGATCTGATCGTGGCCGAGGAAGCCGAGGACGCTCACGGGCAAGATTCTCCAACGGTAAGTCGGAATCTTACTCTGCCTCTAACCTCCGGTCATATCGCAGGTCGTGTTTCTCTTTTTTTCCAGAACTGGAAAGAACTATCTTCAGACGCGTGGATAATCCAAACGGTACAGGGCTATCGAATAGAGTTCGACTCGACCCCGCTCCAGCTGGCCCCTCCACGTCCGATCCAGACTACACGGGCAGACGCCCACCTCATAGACGCGGAACTCCGAGAACTTCGCTCCAAGGGTGCCATCCAACCGGCTCCGGATGCCACCGGTTTCTACAGCAATATCTTCCTGGTCAGGAAGAAAACTGGCGAATTTCGCCCCGTTATCAATCTCAGGGAGCTCAATTCTCACGTGGTATACCGACATTTCAAAATGGAAGGTATACATCTTCTCCGGGACTTACTTCGACGCGACGACTGGTTCACTCATCTGGACCTCAAAGACCTTACCATTCCGGTACACAGAAGCAGCTGTCCCTACCTCCGTTTCTTCTGGCACGGGACCCCCTGGCAGTTCACCTGTCTCCCGTTTGGCCTCAGTTCAGCCCCGTGGTGCTTTACCAAGATTATGAAGCCGGTAGTGGCGAAGCTCAGATCCCAAGGCATAAGATGCATCATCTACCTCGACGACATCCTGATCTTCGACGAGGATGCAGAGACTCTGTGAAGACACACGGAAGACACACTACACCTTTTGGAGTCTCTGGGTTTCGTCATAAACCGTCCCAAGTCCACATTGACCCCGGCTCAATCAGTTCAATTCCTCGGATTTGTAATAGACTCCACATGCACTCTCCACCTCCCGGCTACCAAAATTACGGCAATCCGCAGGGAGATCCGTAAAGTCCATCGTCGGACTACCATACCCCTACGATTACTGGCACGGATCGTAGGCCTTCTCTCCGCATCCATCCAGGCCATTTTCCCCGGACCCCTGCACTACAGGGCCATGCAATGCCTCAAGGCAAGTTTCCTTCGCAGACAACCGACATACGACCAACCGGTTCCAAAGTTCGGGAAGAGCTACACTGGTGGCTGAATTGCATTCAGGCTTGGAATGGCAGGGCCATATTTGGGAACCAGCCAGACTTCGTGCTGGAATCGGATGCCAGTCGTTCAGGCTGGGGAGCAACAGACGGAACCACGTCCACAGGAGGAGTCTGGACTTCCGAAGAGCTCTCAATGCACATAAATTGCCTGGAACTCTTGGCCAGGTCCTTCGCCATTCGCAGCCTGGCGAAGTATCGATCCAACTGCTGCATCCTACTCCGCATGGACAACGTCTCAGCGATCAGATTCATCAACCGCCTTGGAGGCATTTCTCAAACACTGGCGGATCTCACGAAAGAGATCTTCGACTACTGCCTACCACGCAACATCACCTTGCTGGCAGAGCACTTACCAGGAGACTCCAATACGACGGCGGATTGGTACTCACGCCACTGGCGGGACGCCATCGATTGGCAGCTAGACCCTCATATTTTCGCGCTACTGGATGCACAGAGGGGTCCTCTCTCCATAGACCTATTCGCATCCCGCAACAATCGACAGACAGAGGCTTTCTTCAGCTGGCTCCCAGACCCGGAGAGCCTCGCAACGGACGCTTTCCTCCAACAATGGCCTCGGGACGGTGCTTACGCATTCCCTCCTTTCGCAATGATAACGAGGGTCCTTCACTGGATCCGTCTACAGGGAGTGAGAATAATTCTCATCACGCCGCTCTGGCAGAGCCAGCCATGGTATCCAGACCTTCTGGAACTTTCAATCAAAGATCCTCTCCTCCTACCAGATGCCTCAACCATCCTCAGGAACCCATTGGGCCTACCTCACCCACTAGTCCTGCAGGAACGCTTGCCCCTTGTGGCCTGGACTCTTTCCGGGGCTCCTGGAGAACCGAGGACTTATCGCAGGAAACTAAGGACCTGCTATGGGATTCATGGGCACCAGGAACAAGGAGGTGCTACTTATCAGCATGGCACTCCTGGACAAGTTGGTGTGTGGGATGGGACCTCAATCCCTTTACTGCACCTACTCACTCCATCATGAATTTCCTGACCTCACTTTTCACTGTCGGAAAATCATACCGTTCCATCAACGTGATACGGTCAGCCATCTCAGCGGCTCATACTCCGACCCAGGGGACTCCTGTTGGTAAGGACCCGCTCATCTGCAGACTTCTCCGCGGCATGCGCCTGCGGCGCCCCCCGGAACCCAAATACTCTAGACTTTGGGACGTTGGTGGGGTCCTTCAATTCTTACGAAATTGGCCTCCCAACGAGGAACTGTCACTCCGCCAGCTTACCGCAAAATTCACCTTCCTGCTCTGTCTGGTTTCCTTTCGACGGGTATCGGACGTACGCGCCTTTGACGCCAACGCGTTTACCTTCTGTCCGGCAGGTGTTACCTTTCGGGTCTCACGTCGCACTAAGTCCAACTATCACTCTGTTTTCTACCCTTTCTTCCCTTCTGACCCTCAACTCTGCGTGGTCTCAACCCTCCGTCAATACGTGGAAGCCACTGCGACGTTGCGGTAGCCTTCCACTCATCAGCTTCTCATCTCTTATGTCCGCCCTTATGGTCCGGTTTCGGTTACTACACTGACCAGATGGGTTAGATGGATACTATCCCTTGCCGGTATTGACCAAGCTTTTGGAGCACACTCCGTACGTGGGGCAGCGGCCTCTTCCGCTTCTGCGGCAGGCGCGTCCCTTTCGGACATTTTACGAGCGGCGGACTGGACCAGAGAATCTACCTTTAGGACATTCTACTTTCGTCCTCTTAATAATCCGGCGTTTTCTTTTCTTTCACAGCATTGAAATTGCAAAATACGAAGCCTCCTGTCATGTGAGTAAATTGAAGATTATGCTAGCTTTAGTGTACAGATAATCTTAATTTTAATAATGACAGGAGGCGAGTATTTTCCCTCCCTGTTCTCTTTCGTTCTTCCCTCCCTTTCATTTTCACATCTACCTATAAAACTCTGCTCTCTCATATGGTGGTATAATAACCTAACTTGGTAGCTCTTGTTTAAATGCCTTATTTACCTTCATTTGTAGATCTATATATACTGCTTTGGGTGGGATTCTTATTTAACACCATTAAGGGAGGACGTTTAGTTTATTATTATCATTTTACTAGACAATATTAAGTTGAATTAAGGGACAGACACTCATTGTTTTAAACAATCATTTCTGGACTCTAACACACCTTACACTCTCGTTTCAGCTTAACCAGAAGCCACACGGAATCATTAAAGTCTCCATACAAGATGTCGTCATCATCGCATCAGGGGACTTATCATCAGGTCTTGGGAGACCATCGTTTGAAAATGAGATGCCTTCGTCTGCATTCTACCTGTTCCGGTTCAATTTATTCTGATTAAGTTTCCAATTTCTTGTTCTATGGACTTTTCAGTTGTTCTGTTATTTTCTACATTTATGACCTTGTGATGTCGCAATTTTAAAGAGGAAATGATGTCATAGGTCACACCTCTTATACCCTATTCTACGTTGTGATTGGTTAAAAGTTTTGTCACTCTTTTCTTTGCTGCTATGGCGATAGTAAAGAAAGATTATGCAAAATACTCGCCTCCTGTTATTATTAAAATTAAGATTATCTGTACACTAAAGCTAGCATAATCTTCAATTGACCAATTAAATCTAAACCCCTATTAAAACCTTCATTGAGTTAACAAGGAGGAACCTGGCACTAAAATAACGTTTTCTCACACCAAATGGACATCACTCATGCATACCTCCCAAGTGTCCCTATTTAGAAGGAACAGTCCCTATATTGTGTCCTAATTTCCCTGTTCCACTTTTTGTAAGTAAAAGTCCCTCTTTTCCAGTTGCTCCGTATTGTTGGTGTGTCTGTGCAAATAAGATACATTGATCTTAGTAATTAGTAAGTCACCTAAACTTCTCACACATGATAATTTCCAGCATCAGATTTATCCTCATTGGAAAGCATTGATTCAATGCTTTTTTATGGGGAGGACTAACGTGCGCGCGACATTTGCCAAGCATTGCGCATTAGATCCTGCTTGTCGCGGGACGGAGGAGGGGTTGGAGCCAGGACACAGCGCCGAGGGACATTGGTGCTGGGAAAATGTAAGGAAATAAAGGGTTCGGTAGTGTCAGGAATACAGCTTTGTATTCCTGGCACTACAGTATCCCTTTAACTCATTAATGGAAGATAATTTAGCAGTAAGGCTGCAGGGGCATGATCTATATACAAAAACTGCTTCATTAAGCTTAAGTTGTTTTGGTTTTTCTTTTGTCCCTTTAACCAGTAAGGAAACCCTAGCTAAAAGGTTCCTTCAAACATGGAAATCTTACACCCCTACCCTGGGCAGATCCTTCCTCCTAAGATTAGGGCACACAGCATGGTTTTCAGTAGAGGTCAGGGGCAGGCTGGGCCGGGGGGCAGGGAGGCAATTGCCCCCCAGGCCGCCCTAAGTAATTAGAAAAATGGCCACTGCAGGGCCAGTCCTGGGACGCCAGGAGGAGGGGGTGCCGCGCGGAGCAGGCTGATAGCCTGTCACAAGGAGCCCAGCAGGTGGCCAGCTGGCCACTTACGGTGCCCCAGTAGCAATGCAGAGTAGGCACCTGCTTGTCCCAGATGGCAGGTGCCTACTCTGCAGCAATATACCGGCCGGGTGAGGAAGGAGGCATGCAGCAGCGAGGGAGCTCTGCTGATGATCTTCCTGCTCCCTCGCGCGCCCTTGTTCTATCAAAAAGACATACCCCGTGAAAAAGACATACCCCTCGTCACTTCCGGTGACGCGGCCGCACCGGAAGTGACGTTTAGAGGGGGTGTGCGCCGCCGCGCAAGCGCACAACGACTGGGTAGGTGATTTTACATCAAGAAGGGGACATTAAGCCCACAGTGCGCACGCGCCTCATAGTACTCCCGTCGGAGGGTCATCGCGCGTGCGCACTGCTGGGCAGAGAGCGCTTCACACACCGCGCGTGCGCAGTTGAGGGGTAGGTAATTTTTATGGCCATTTCGCCTGTGAAATCTCCATACCCCTATACTGCGCGTGCGCGGACCCAATAGACCGCGCGTGCGCAATGTAGGGTAGGGAAATTTCACAGGAGAAATGGCCATAAAATTTACCTACCCCTCAACTGCGCACGCGCGGACTCACATCATCAGCTCCAAACTTATCTGGACACAGGTCAGTCTTTCCCTGCTCCCAACACCCTCAGCCATCCGAGGGGAGGGTACAGTATATTGGGGGGGGGGGGGTCTGCGCAGTATATTGGGGGGGGTCTGCGCAGTATATTGGGGGGGTGTCTGCGCAGTATATTGGGGGGGGGTCTGCGCAGTATATTGGGGGGTGTCTGCGCAGTATATTGGGGGGGGGTCTGCGCAGTATATTGGGGGGGGTGTCTGCGCAGTATATGGGGGGGGTGTCTGCGCAGTATATTGGGGGGTGTCTGCGCAGTATATTGGGGGGGTCTGCGCAGTATATTGGGGGGGTCTGCGCAGTATATTGGGGGGGCTGCGCAATATAATGGGGGGGCTGCGCAATATGATGGGTGGACTTAGCTGTATAATGGGGGGGCTGCGCAATATGATGGGTGGACTTAGCTGTATAATGGGGGGGCTGCGCAGTATGATGGGGGGCTGCGCAGTATCATGGGGGCTGCGCTGTATAATGAGGGGGATGCGCAGTATGATAGGGGGCTGCGCAGTATAATGAGGGGGCTGCGCAGTATGATGGGGGGGCTGTGCTGTATAATGGGGGGCTGCGCAGTATGATGGGGGGTCTTCACTGTATAATGGGGGGTCTGCACTGTATAATGGGGGGGTCTGTGCAGTATCGGGGGGGACTGTGCAGTATTGGGGGGACTGTGCAGTATTGGGGGGGTCTGCGCAGTATATTGGGGGGTCTGCGCAGTATATTGGGGGGTCTGCTTAGTATATTGGGGCGGCTGCACAGTATATTGGGGCGGCTGCACAGTATATTGGGGTGGCCTGTGTGTTAGATGTGGGGGGCAGTGTGTTAGATGGAGGGGCTGTTCGTTACATGTGGGGGGGTAGTGTATTATATTTGTGGGCTGTGCGTTAGATGTGTACAACCCTAGTTTCACAGAAAAATATTTATTTCCTAGGTATCATATGCCATGGCATGCTTTTTGCTACGAAACCGCAGCCATCTAGTCACTCGCCAGAGAAGGATGAGAAACTGCACCCCAGCGAGAGGGACTGCCCCACATCAGCAACCAAATCCGTCGGTCACCGAATTCGGTAATCTCCGTCTCTTTGTCCATTCTGTATGTATGGTACTCCCAATTCTTATATTTAATCCGGTGTGTCTCCCACAATCTTTGTGTCTGTCTGCTGTATGTATGTGGCACGCAAGTCTGCGTGCACTGTGTCTGTTATGCCAGTCACTCTAACCTGTTTATTTCTTTTTGTGTGTGTCACAGCTCTGACAAGCATGTTCTCCTATGGGACACGAAGTACATGAAGAGGAATGAAGAAGCCCATGTTTGATGGTCGTCTCCAGGGTGGAGAATTTAATTTATAAGTAATGAAGTGGCATCTGACGCGTGACAAGCTGCTCCTGTTTGCATAGCAACTTCAACATTGTGTACTGTGATCACGGCCTAGTTCAGAGGTAGGTAACCTTGGGCAGTCCAGATGCTGTGAATTACATCTCCCATAATGCTGGCAAAGCATTATGGGAGGTGTAGTCCAAAACCTCTGGAATACCGAATGCGTATGAATGAAAAGTATGCTCTGTGTGAATGGTCAGTAACAAGGGTTGAAGCCTTGACGTGGCGTTACTGCTCACATGTGTATTCATGTGCCAATTCAACCAATGTGAGTCACTGTAATACTTATGAGGTAACCATAAATACCGTGACTATGGAGAATTAAACGCCTGTATCACCTAAACATTGCTTATACTGTGACCGTATCACCTAAACACTGCTTATACTGTGACCGTATCTCCTAAACACTGCTTACACTGTGACCGTATCTCCTATACACTGCTTACACTGTGACCGTATGTCCTAAACACTGCTCACACTGTGACCATATCTCCTATACACTGCTCATACTGTGACCGTATCTCCTAAACACTGCTCACACTGTGACCGTATCTCCTAAACACTGCTCACACTGTGACTGTATCATAAAAACTGCTTATACTTATCAGGATCCATCAAAGGGGAAATCTAGGGTTATATACTCCATGCCACTTTAATCAGGGGGGGTAATAAAGTGTTCCAGATATAGTGCCCCAGTTTGGTCAGGTTTAAATCATTATATATACTGTTTTCTCAATTCCAGATCAAGTTTCTGTTTGATGTGTGAGGCAGCTTAAAGCATTATACACTAAATGCATTTTCTGTATTTTAGATCTGGTGTCCCAGTACGGGATAGAGACCATCGTTCTGTTTAACAAGAGGATAGTTGTGCATCATCTATGACTGGCGGCTCAGCAGGAATTCAACAGGTTCTTGAAATGGAAACCTCTGTTGCATTAGACCCAATTCTGATATTATGACCGAACCCTAAAGCACTTAATATTTTTATGATATTTTATTTATCTATTTTGAATGTTGTGCAAAGACCCCAGATGGTCACTGTTCCACTTGTATTCCAGTGGCCATGAAGGGCAGGTGAAGGTAGTTTTTATTGGACTTAAAATGTCCTCTGTATGCATCTTCTTTCTCAAGGTCCTCTTCAGCATCTGGAGCGTTAATCTGCAAATATGTAGATTGTAATATGCGTTCTGGTGAGTTTTAACTTAATTTTTTATTTTTACAGCTCCCGAGGGAAGGAGCAAACCGCCTTGAGGAGTCCCTGCATAAGAGACTATTGGATACAGAAGGCTGTACTAAAGGAAGATCTCATCACAGCATCATCTAAGTCCTAGTCAGGAGTATATGAGGCATCTTAAGAGTATAGAGCGGCTAACAATATCTGATAATAGTCCACGTGCAATTATTATGTATGTAATTGATGTACAACATATTTTTTCACTATTTTGTTACATTAGAAATTAACAAATATTGTTAGACTTTTTGTTTACTGCTGTTCCCTGCAAAAAAAATAATATTAAAACTCCAAAAAATGTTGAAATGTGCAGTGAAATGTGTATCTGTAATCAACGTTAACCTGCTAATTACTGTGGGACAATGGAGAGCAACCCCAAACTGGTACTCTATCAAACAATCCAGGACTGTTCGGAAATATGGCTTTGTGTCAAACTATGATAATTTATGGTGCACATAGGTCCTCTTGTCACTGTGCCTATGGAAAGTTTTGCTTATAACAGTGATGACTTTCAAAAGATAGCAATAAGCAGAGTAAGAAGTTGCTCTTTAAAGGGACACTATAGGCACCAAGACCACTTCATCTCGCTGAAGTGGTTTGGGTGCAGTGCCTATGTCCCCTTAACCCTGCAATGTGAAATATTGCAGTTTCTGAGGAACTGCAATAATTACCTTGAAAGGTTATCTCATCCTCTATTGGCTGTCTACCAGACAGGCACTAGAGGCGCTTCAGGTCCTTAGCGGAGACCAACTACGTGAAATGACACTGGACATCCTCACGCTTTGCATGAGGACAACCAGTGTCTTTAAAAACGCTATAGAAAAGCCTTGAGTTAATGCTTTCCGATGTGGAAGCCCAAATGTGTGCGCAGGAGGGACCTGATGTTGGCGGAGCCTGACCTAACAATCAGGTAACTGACAAAAAGGCTGAAGAGGGTGTTAGAAATACAGTTTGATATTCCTAGCACCATAGGTTTCTTTTAAAACAAAGAGTCTTTACCCCATTTCTAAATTTATATAGGTTCCCAAAACATCTATAACGCCAAAAAGGCACTCCAATCTGTGTTCAACAATAAAACCTGAAGTCTTTGTTTTTTTGTGTTTTCTCCTCTGAAATCCACCATCTCATCACCCTGCTGTAGAATTGCAGTGATGTCATACAATGTGACACAGCAAGTGCTGTTATTATTTATAGCTAAGTAACACAAATAGCATGTTAAGGTGTCAGCAATATACTTTATTTATTCAAAGTTAATATGCAGTTTACACTTTATATGTATAGTGAAAAAAATATAAAAGTCAATGCGGAAACTGGCTGAAAAAAACAATGTCGTATCCAACATGGAGAAAGTTCAATCACCTGTACAGAAAGGCTGTATGGCATTAGGAAGGCAGTATCTTTATAATAGAATAGTCTCTCTCTATCTGGGCCGTCCCGGATTATTAATCACTGGAAGATGAAGGTTACTTCATGTCTGCAGCATGCGTTCCGAAGCAGTCATATGGAAGTTTTCTGTAGAAGAAGGTAATCTCTTCTGTTTCAGCAGGTCTAGGTTAATGGTGGTGGGTTTTTCTCTGGCACTGGAACCATCAGTAAAGGAGTGTAAAATTGAGAGGATCACCTTGTTCTTCCCACAAATCTAAGAAAACTCAGAACAGAAGATTGAGGATAGTGGTTAACAATTTAATGAAACTGCAAACACTAAAACTAACTTGAAAAAAATAACATTCGCAGTGTTTAGGTGGCACGGTCGCAGTGTATAGGAGATACGGTCACAGTGTGAGCAGTGTTTAGGAGATACGGTCACAGTGTAAGCAGTGTATAGGAGATACGGTCACAGTGTGAGCAGTGTTTAGGAGATACGGTCACAGTGTAAGCAGTGTATAGGAGATACGGTCACAGTGTAAGCAGTGTATAGGAGATACGGTCACAGTGTAAGCAGTGTATAGG
The DNA here is from genome assembly GCF_036172605.1 of Pelobates fuscus. Lineage (NCBI taxonomy): Eukaryota > Metazoa > Chordata > Amphibia > Anura > Pelobatidae > Pelobates > Pelobates fuscus. The sequence goes on from NC_086321.1 coordinate 353,472,421, forward strand.
AGATACGGTCACAGTGTAAGCAGTGTATAGGAGATACGGTTACAGTGTAAGCAGTGTTTAGGCGATACAGGCATTTAATTCTCCCTAGTCACGGTATTTATGGTTACCTCATAAGTATTACAGTGACTCACATTGGTTGAATTGGCACATGGATACACATGTGAGCAGTAACGCCACGTCAAGGCTTCAACCCTTGTTACTGACCATTCACACAGAGCATACTTTTCATTCATACGCATTCGGTATTCCAGAGGTTTTGGACTACACCTCCCATAATGCTTTGCCAGCATTATGGGAGATGTAATTCACAGCATCTGGACTGCCCAAGGTTACCTACCTCTGAACTATGCCGTGATCACAGTACACAATGTTGAAGTTGCTGTGCAAACAGGAGCAGCTTGTCACGTGTCAGATGCCACTTCATTACTTATAAATTAAATTCTCCACCCTGGAGACGACCATAAAACATGGGCTTCTTCATTCCTCTTCATGTACTTCGTGTCCCATAGGAGAACATGCTTGTCAGAGCTGTGACACACACGAAAAGAAATAAACAGGTTAGAGTGACTGGCATAACAGACACAGTGCACGCAGACTTGCGTGCCACATACATACAGCAGACAGACACAAAGATTGTGGGAGACACACCGGATTAAATATAAGAATTGGGAGTACCATACATACAGAATGGACAAAGAGACGGAGATTACTGAATTCGGTGACCGACGGATTTGGTTGCTGATGTGGGGCAGTCCCTCTCGCTGGGGTGCAGTTTCTCATCCTTCTCTGGCGAGTGACTAGATGGCTGCGGTTTCGTAGCAAAAAGCATGCCATGGCATATGATACCTAGGAAATAAATATTTTTCTGTGAAACTAGGGTTGTACACATCTAACGCACAGCCCACAAATATAATACACTACCCCCCCACATGTAACGAACAGCCCCTCCATCTAACACACTGCCCCCCACATCTAACACACAGGCCACCCCAATATACTGTGCAGCCGCCCCAATATACTGTGCAGCCGCCCCAATATACTAAGCAGACCCCCCAATATACTGCGCAGACCCCCCAATATACTGCGCAGACCCCCCCAATACTGCACAGTCCCCCCAATACTGCACAGTCCCCCCCGATACTGCACAACCCCCCCAATTATACAGTGCAGACCCCCCATCATACTGCGCAGCCCCCCATTATACAGCACAGCCCCCCATCATACTGCGCAGCCCCCTCATTATACTGCGCAGCCCCCTATCATACTGCGCATCCCCCTCATTATACAGCGCAGCCCCCCATGATACTGCGCAGCCCCCATCATACTGCGCAGCCCCCCATCATACTGCGCAGCCCCCATCATACTGCGCAGCCCCCCCATTATACAGCTAAGTCCACCCATCATATTGCGCAGCCCCCCCATTATATTGCGCAGCCCCCCCATTATACTGCGCAGACCCCCCCAATATACTGCGCAGACACCCCCAATATACTGCGCAGACACCCCCCCCATATACTGCGCAGACACCCCCCCAATATACTGCGCAGACCCCCCCCAATATACTGCGCAGACCCCCCAATATACTGCGCAGACACCCCCCAATATACT